>NC_044277.2:154116789-154422344 GCF_004027225.2 Strigops habroptila | reverse complement strand
CAGGACAAGTGGAGGTGCATGCTAAAAGCAGGATATTATGGTTAGAGTGTACAGCTTCAGCTTAGTATAATGCAACAATTTACAAAAAGCTTAACACATGCACCCTCGTTTAGTCATTTGTGCTTGAATCTGTAAGAGTCCTATTTTGTATCAGTCCTTCTAGAAATAGGGACTTTGGAAAAATAGCAAATTCTTGCTGGAAAGACAAGCTCTCTCAATGCTTTGTCAGCTCAGCGAGCTCTAGTAACGAAAACAGTGCTTACCGATTTTTACTTTCTTCAGCTCTATGGAAGAGTGAAGACAAGAGACTGAGCTGAATTCCACTTCATGTCATGAATTATCATCTATTCACTTAATAAATTTCAGTTAATTTTAATTTTTCTTTTTCCTTTTGAAGAAAATGTGTTGGGACAGATGCTGTCCAGGATGTAACTAGAACACAACAGGATTGCACAGTTGTAACTGGTGATTTAATTTACCTTCTAGGAACTATTCTCCACTGAGAGATATGAAAGAGAAAAAACACATTTGGCTTTCTCAAAAGGCCTTAAAAAAACCCTCACATAAATAATCCAGATGTAACTCCTGACAGTTCTCAAATCAATGGACACAACAATCCAGTTCAGAGATTCCAGATAAACACAGGGTTTCAAATAGAAAAATACACGAGGAGAACTTTTGTACCCCTCTGGATGTTGGCCTATGCAAAGCTGGTTTATTTAACTAGAAAAATGTAGTGGGCCAGAGGAATTTAGGTTTTTTTTTATTTATTTCCCTTCCCTGGTAGATAGGTTTGCTGTGCTTTGGAAGTGCCCTTTTCAAGAGGCAAATAGAAAACAATGTTTTATATATTATTTCATATATATATATAGATGTATACAAGCTTATATATTTTATACATATATATGTAAGACATAATGTATGTGTTTTAGAAATATGCATTTATATAAAATATATAGACAGATGTACCTCAGAAAATGAAAACCAGTTCGCAAAGTCTCATTAAGCTCAACCAGCTTGTCCTGTTCTGAAGTCCATAATGTACATCCTGACATCTGGGTGAGCGTATCTGGTCTGGCTGATACAGGGGTAGATTTCTTCAGTGGACTAATAAATTAACCACATGCACACCCATTTCTCCAAAGTACGCAACTCCTTCTTTTCTCTTGCTGCCAGCAGAAGGAATGTGCCATCTCCTCAGCTTTGGTGTCTGTGAGCAAGACTCAGCTACAGCACCTGCTCCTTCCTGGCCAGATGATGCAGCTAGGGCTTGTTTCATGGGTAGGAACATGCCAGGGCCCTCCACACACTCCCTTTGTGAATGCACGTCAGCAATGTGAGTCTGCTCTCTCAGTCCCCACACAGGAACAGCTCAGCTTGTTGCCATTTCTAGCACATCTTCATCTGTTGCTTGATTTACTGCAGCTATAAAGCAGCAATTTCCTTCTATTTATGGGGGCAAAAAAAGGAGGCGTCATTATAATTTAAAAAGTCACCAGAAGTTATTCACATCAGCAATATGATATGTTTTTTCCTTCCCTATTTATCTATTTGTCAAAGCAGAATGCTTTCCAATGTAGGAAGAGCTTGTGGGGCAAACCATTGTGCTACAGCACTGTCTGCTAGTAACTACAAGCAAAGAGTATATGAGCTCACTTTATAAATGCTCTCATGAAAGTAGCACCCTATACGCTGTGTCCCAAAGCTCATTGACTTGAGGTGTCAATCACAAAGGTAGAAGCTCAGACTGAAGTTTTTTCCACGGTTGAAATACATGAGGGTGCCCTAAAGATTATCTGCTGTCTAATGAGGTGCATTCTCACATGCTTATAACTTCCTTGATTGCTACCTAATTATATGCTTGGAAACTGTGGTTCCAGTGAAAATAAAGTGTTTCATTGTGAGGGGTGGAATGATCCCAAAATAAAACTGAGTTTTCTAGCACAGGAAAAAAAATGTTGTCATTGTATTAGGTGAAATGATGTGGTTTAAATGAAGCATTTCAATTGGTTCTTATGCAAAATTGGCAATTAAATCTTTTCCTTCAGCACAGTTCAGTGCCTCTGAATCAGCATTTTCCAATGAAAAGCAGTTTATTAGGAAATGTCTGGTTTTGATCTTTATAATACTTTCCATCAGGCTGACAAGCTATTGTTTTTGAGAAGGGTAGTCCAAGCTTCTTTTCATGAACACTTTTTCTTTTAATTTGGCAGTGCTGTCATGAAGGAAGTGTAGAAATTAAGAAACCTAATGGTTTTATATGCATTGATCTAGGCATTGTCAAAATGCTCTCATATCCTCATTATATCCCTTTCCACTTTCTATTGTTTCCACAGGAAGAGGTTTTTCACACTCAGAGAGGTCTGTCCCACTTCGTTGTTAGGAAATAATGAATCCTCCTGCTTTGTTGTTTAACTTATTTTTCAGTTTGTTCCTGCCCCCACCTCCTTACTAGTTATTGTCCCTCATAAGAAGTGCATACACTGGGAACTGTGGGTTGAGAGAGAGTTTTGATTCTTATCTGGTGTGAATGGATTTTTCTTTAAAATAATGTATTAAATGAAGGGGAAATGGTGGGCAATCATTTTGAATAGTTCTTAACATGAATTGCAATTTGTGATTCAATTAATATTTTGTTGGGGGGGGGGAAACTGACTCCAGAAAACAATGACCAACAGGGAACAGCAGGTACTCATTAGAAGTGTTAAACTGAACATTTATAATCCCATTGTGCGTTTGGAAACCATGGCAACCGTAGGGAGTGGCGATAAATATCATTTTCTAATGTCTAAATATATTGATTAAAAACTGTACCCACCTCTACTTTTGATCCCAATGGCAGATAACTCCCCTAAAACAGTGTTTATGGCATACGGATGTGAAAGAGGAAAATGGCATAGAATAACTAGTGAAAGAAGCAGCATGAAGCCAAGATGAGGCATTTAATTTTTTTCCCAACTTTGTCTAAGCTGAAGATAAAAATACTTGGAAAGTTTTGGTCATGATGGAGGTACAAAAGCCTCATCCAGATGACCTCAGGTTCAGTAGTCATTAATATCTTCTAACAGTAAATCTCAGCAATAGTTCACTTGAAAAGACTCTCCTTCACTGGGAATTTTTAAGAACAGGTTGTATAAATATCTCTCAGGAATAAAATAGGCTTTAGGTCTAAACCAGGCTTCTGGTTTCATATGAAGGAATAAACTAGATTGTTGGGTCCAGCAGGTTTTTTTGGCTATATGGAGTCACAGAGCCAGAGCTGCTAAGGGTGTGCCCATGCTGTGACTTTCAAGTGTTGGCACTTGGTGTGGCGAACAGTCCTGGATCTCACAGGATGCCAGCTGAATATAGAGAAATAGTGAATTCAAACTCTACATCAGTTCTCATTACTGGTGCTTTCCGACTCAGTTAACTCTTTAGCTGGGCCATGCAGTTGCTGTGCATAAACAGTAAACTCACATAGAATATTTAACACTCTTAAGTGAGGTTTTTCTTCCCAGACCATCTAAGAAGAGGTGGATCTCTATTTGTATAATAGACCTTGCTATACATCACAGGGAAACACAAGGAGCAGTGAAATGTAGATGTTCAGCCTAAGTGCTCCACTTTGCTTCATGTTCTTTTGGACATCCTATGATGCCTTTTCTCTTAATTCATTATCTTCTCTCCTTTCAAATTACAGGAGTCTTGAATTCTTACTGAGGTTTCCATGTAGGTATGTCAACACATTTTGCTCTCGTTCACTGCAGCTAAAAACACCTCCTGTATCAGTGCCTTCTATTTCCTATTTCTAGCAATTTCTTTTGCCATGACATGTAACAGTCAAACGCAGCTCATTCTCATACCAGCTAAGCAGATTGGTACATTGCAGTAGCCTGATAATACTGCAACTAACCTTGCAGGGATGTTTTGATGAATTCATTTGGCAATACTCAGTTATCTGACAAATACTGGGAGCTCTGCTGGAAGGCTGTGAACTGCTGAAACATTTGTTGGCAACTGCATGCTGCTCTAAGATGTATTGTCCTCTCTCATACATTATGGGTCTCATGGAGAAATTCTGTGACTGCTGGACAGAGAGACATATTGAACATCCCAAAAAATCTCTTTCAGCACTTGTGGTTGAAAGAATAGGGGGTGCAAAAGGGGCTATGAGACACCACTGTATCTGTCTTTGCTGCAACAGCATTTGTTGGCAGATGCCTGGGGAAAGAAAGAATGGTACCTGTAGGATGCCTTCATATAGCATCTGCTAAGTCATGTGCTGAGGAGGCATTACCTCCTACCTGAGCTGCTCTTCCAGCACAGATGGACAGCAGGCGGCCCATCCGTGCTGGACAGCAGTTGTCTGAATTGGTAGTGAAAAAAGTCTCTGGTGCTGCCATAACTAGCTGGAGTTAAACTGCCTAGGTTTAGTGTTCAGTGTGCAGAATTACTAGAATTTGACTCTTTTTCTTGTTTTAAAGTCTCCTGTCAAATTCTTTCTTTCCTCAGATGATATAAAACACTATTGTTCCTCTGAGGACAATACATTACCCACGGTTTTCCCTAGCTGGGGCTTTGTCCCTGAATGTTGAAACCAAAGATGTTGAAGAAATAAAATATTCATTGTGAGACGCTGGAAAATGCTTCTAATTTGCTGCTTCTTATCCTTGCTGTTAACTGCCTTTGGCTCCACAGTGGCTGGCACAATCACATCATAAAATGGGTGCGTGCAGAATTGGGAAGCATCAATATTGTTTGAATGGCTGTGAGATGTGCCACTGCGTGGGGGGTTTTATAAAGGGATATGTGCCAATGAGATAGATTGAAAGGGATTTTCTAGCAGGAGGAAGGGGAAACCAAAACGGTTGTTCACATCCCTTCTAATAGCCAGGTTTATCGCTGCAGGAGAGGATTCTGCTCCCCCATGGTGATGACAGGACTGGTTTGGCAGTGAAAGAGATCAAAAGACACTGATCTGCTAGACCAGCCACTGCAGTGAGAACTGGAGAAACCCCAAAAAGCCTGCTGGCTGAATTAGAGTTGGTCCCCACAGCCATAATGAAGATGGCTAAAGGAAGGCTAATTACAGCTGTGAGCACACTTGGGTACTATCACTTCAGAGGTGTTTCTGGAGTGCCAGCCAGCCACACTGCTGTGGAAAAGTGTTTCCTGCGTCATTGCACCCTGTCAGTGTTTGCAGAAGAGCACCTGATGGTGCCAGGTAGTTGGGTTCATGTGCTGTCCCTCTTGGCAGTGGCAGGGTTGTCACCAGCTGCACAGAAATGGAGGGTCAGCAAGTGTTAATGCTTAGGGGAGCAGTGCTCCTGGGCTTTGAGCTCCCAAGAGGGGCTGTTTCATCCAGAAATCCATCAGATGTTGAGATGTCGGAAGATGCGGGAAAAGCCAAACATAACAAAGATGGTGTTTAAGAGTCCGAAGGAAATCTTTCCGCTCTACCTGTCAGTGATTTGTAGAATTAATACAAACCTTTCCAAAACCTATGCCTGTCTTCCACATGCTTCTGTTCTGTGATGACTGACTTTGGCCAGTGATGAGTCAATGCTGAAGGGTGCAGAGCTGCAGTCTACTGAGAGGACTGGGTGGATTCAGTAGGGAAGGACTGAGAGGAAGTTCATCCCCATCCCTGGAGGTGGGAATATTCTCTACATTGTTCTTGACAGATGATTCTCAAATTCGTGGTTCAACAACAGTCAGTGACCATAAGCTCCCTTTGGCTGACTGTGTCCATGATTCATTATCCTGCCGATAATGAATATCTATGATAAATCTTTTTTTTTTTTTCTCCTTCTACAATTCCCTACTTCTTTTTCCACCTTTAATGAACATGGAAAAATATTTATTCTTTTCTGACTAAAGCAACGCCTCAAATATTGAAGAATGTTGTTGTATCTCTCCTAAATTGTCCCTTCTCTAAACTAAATAGCCTGAATTCATACAGTCATAGAATGGTTTGGGTTAGAAGGGATCTTAAATATCATCTGGATTCATCCCCCCTGCCATGGGCCAGGAATTCTTCAACTGTTCCTTATAGGATTTTTTCCCAGGTGTCTATTCTCTTTAGTGTCTTTCAGACTCCCTTTAGTTGGACTGTATCCTTCCTGATTATTGTTAAGTGTATGCCAGCTGAGACCTTACTGATTAAAGGAGAACTGCTTCATTTCACAGACAGAACTCCTGCTGCATTCCCAAGTGGACTTTTTAAACAAATTTTAGTCCATGTTTAGCCTGTGATTGACAATGATGTCTTAGTTCCTTACCGCAGTATCAATGCCAGTCATTCCCTACATGGTGCTTAAACAGCTGATTATCCCTACCTATGTGTAGAGCTTTGTTCCCCTTACCAAATTACAGTCTCTTACCCCAGACCAATTCTTCTGTTTTCAAGATTGTTTTGAATTTTCTTACTCTTCTGCAACACACTTGCCAGTCTCTAACTTGCTGAATTTGCAGGTTGTGAGTGCTTCTTGCTCGTCCTCTCCAAACCATTGACGTAAATTTGACCAGCCTTGGGCCCAGAGCAGACCAGAATCCCCTTGATGTAACCTACTAGTCTGAAAGTCAGACTAATTATCTCCTAGATGCAATTTACGACCCATTTACGCACCTGACTGGTAATTCTATCAAGTACCTTTTATCTGGTAATTTCACAGACATACAGAGCAAGCAATGACATTTCACCTCAGTTCCCATGTGATGAAATTGAGCATTCGCAGTATCCTCTTGCAAGACAGACATGGCATTTTCCTGAATTTCTGCTTGCCCTTCTTTGCTACTGCTCCAGTGTAAATTCTCATTTTCTTTTCCTTGGATATGCACGGCCCAATTTACATTGGGTATGCCAGATGTCTCAGAATGCTGCCTGATCTTTTCTCTCTTTTGGCTGGAAATACCTTTCCAGTTATATCCAGGATCATATCTTTCTTTTCCACAGTAAACCAAATCACTGGCTTATAGTCATCCTGTGATTGATAACAAGTTCTTCTTCTTTAGTTTTCTCTTAGGAATAATTCGTTTACTAAGCTGTGATTCTCCTTTCCTGGTCTTGGAAAGAGGAGTTAAAACAATTCACTTATGTGATTCAGTTTTGACAGTAGCCTCCCACAGAATGGATTTATTGGTTTGATGTGAGAGTAATGATCTGAATGTTCTTAGTCTACGTTTTCACTGTGCGCTCTTTCTTCAAATGGAGGATGCTGCAAACACTGGGAAATAAAGCCACACAGTTGAGTGATACACTGACAATGGGAATAACTAAATGCTCAGGTAACATCTTTAAACTCTATTGGAGTAACAAACACATGTGAGAGAACTCATATACTGTAGCTAAACTTCAATATTCCTTGGTTTAATAATGGCAGTCTATTAGGAAGAAGTAACAGGTTGTCAGCATACGTACTATTTTTGATGCTGTGACCCTGTTAAAGTATGATTTAAATTGCTCTAAGGTTACTTTCTCTTCCCTTGAGTCATCTCAGAAAGTTCTAATTGATAATTATTGTTACAGATGTTTGAAATGTGCTGAAACTTACTGGAAATGGCCTTTTCTTTTAAAAAATTAATTTTCTTCTTTCCCAATAACTTTTCTTAATATTTGGTAATTAAATTATAAAAACAAGGAAACAATGTTTTGTTGCTTTCTAACAGAGTGTTTCTTTTGTTTTTTAACTCTGTTTTAGCTCTTTCTACTTTCTCTCAGTATATTTTTTCCTGCCTCCATTTCTCTGTGGACTGTTAGGCACGTAAGGCCCTATGCTTTGGTTTGTTTTTTAAACACACTCAATTGGCAACATATATGAAAGGTGTGATTAAAGATATACATCTCCTTTTTTGCGTAGCTCAGACAAGGTAAGGTGGACAGCTTGCCCCCAGGGAGTAGTTTGTGCGAGCGACCCGGCCTTGGCTGTTGGTGTGAAGACCCCAGCCTATGCTGCGTTTTCATGTTCAAGTGAATGAGAAACCTCTCTGGTAGGAGGGTCAGCACATCCATAGGCCATCTGGGTCTGTTGCTCCCTTTCTTACGGTGACCTGGGCAGGCTGACAGGTTAGTCCTAACCTGTTTAGTGCCTGGACGCTCATCAAACTGGCTCATATGGTCCAGGTCTTCTGAGGACATGTTCGCAAGGTCTGGTTTTAGAGACCAGGTACCAGGGCTGCCACCAAAGACCTTTGAAAAGGAGCACTCTTATGTTTCCAAAGGATCACTCGTGCCTGGGGTAAATCCAACCTACTGCTGCCACTCTGGCATGGGAGGGAAGATCAAGGTGTTGCCTTCCCTTGGAGTACGGCAGAATAGCCCTCATCTTCACACAGGGCCATGGAGGCACAAACCCATTCACAGGCTGAGCAAGTTGGAGGAAAGTCCTGGCAACCCAGAGTCAGAGGCAGAAGAGGGATAAGATGTCCTGAGGTATAAAACTTTGGCGAAATCTTGGGGGTGGTGTATGTAACTCCAGCACTTGATCCCATCTGTACAGATGCTACAATACCTTGCTTTGGCATCTGAAATTAATCTCCTTCCTGCACTGCTGCTACCTGTAGCACTAGCTTGTTTTATACAGGCTGTGCACAGATGGTGCTGGGCTTTGCCTTCTGCCAACTCCATTGTCAGTCCTCCTCCCTTCATTAGGATGAACTAAAATAAAGAATTGACAATTCCCTCCTGGAATCCAATCTAGGCTGTGGAGTAGCGTGCTGTTGCTTAAGTTTGTCCAGCCTGAGAGTCAGGTCGTCTTCATAGACAGGAAGAAAAAACTTTATGCAGTAAGGTATCATGGACACCAGCTTCTGTGTGTAGTGTTTGTACGTATTAGACAAGGCTCTCTGTAACTTCTTTCTTTTGCAAAGCTTTATGTGGTTTGCCTCTTTCAGACAAGTTACAAACAAACCTGGAAGGTCTCTACTTTTTTGAAGGTTGTATATAATTTTTCTTGGTTGAAGCATTCTCTTCATTTTTCAGTCTTAACATTTACTATGGGCAATTCTGGCCCCAGTGTAACAGGTACGTGTCTGGTTTTCCCTTGCAGGTTACCAGCAAATGCCCAGCAGTCCTCCACAGATCCCTCCCCGCCATTTCTGCCCTACTCAGTGAGGATGCAACGTATTGCAAACTTAACTTCTATACAATGTGGCTATGATGGGATCTCTCTAATTGAAGAAAAGCTTTTATTTTTATACTGTTACTAGAATATGGAATGGAGAGCACTGGCAAGCATTTTTCTCTTCTGAGACATGTTTGAGAAGATTAGCATGACCACGAACTGGAAGAGCAGACATGCACATTTTGTGTGATAGCTGATCGATACGACTGTTGGATTATTAAATGCCTTATTTCAGAAGAGGTACAACCTGGTCAACTAAGGATCAGGAAATCTGACTCTGCCATCAACTTACCGAGCCAGATCATTTAAACTCTGTGTTTAAACTTGCTCATATGTAGCATGGGCATAATGAAGCTTTTGAGCCAGTGGATAGTGGAAATAAAATTGGCTGACTTACTTCCTGGCATTTAGAGAGTTATAAACACAGGGACATGAGGAAGATATGAAGCCCATACATTTACATGAGATGGTACAAGTTAATTGAAAAAAAAAAAAAAAAGATTTTATTAACTGGAAATGAAGCTTTCATAGTAATGGTATTAGTTCTTCAGCAGATTAAATTGTGGGATTAAGCTTGGCTGTTTAAGAATTAAATTACCTTTATTGTTGAACAATGCTAATGACACAATTCAGGGCCCATCTCTCAATTCCTTATTCATTGCCTTTTACAGATATACGCAGGGAAGAACTCTATCTTTAACATGAAACATGTTGGCAGGTTCTCCCCCCCCAAGCCTGTATTATATTTGCTCATTGTAGACTTGTACCATTTGTACTGCTGAGCCATTTGCTCGCATGACCGAGTACAACTCCTTGAAACTGCCTTGAGGAGAATTTTAAAGTGCTTCCAGGAAGACTAAAGGGATTTTAGGAATTGTAAAGGGATTTAAGGATTTGTGGGTGAAGGTGGTGGAGTTTGGGGAGAATATTTTCTGGTAGTTTTATGGTTCTCTTATGAGTAACAAAAATCCAAAAAGCCAACCCCACCCCAAATGTGGCAAGCAAGACTCTCATGGTTTTAAAAATTATGTGAACATATTTAGGTCTCTATTTTGCTTTGAGCTTGAAGACTCCAGAGATAAATCCTGCAGTCCCTGTTTTACCCTGAAAATAATTTAAGTGTGTTTTTTATCTATAAAATAAGATCTGTGGTTTCTGTTCTAATAATCCCTTATCTGGGGAATTGACAACGTGCTTTTTTTGTAATATATATAGAGCAACTTCTCACAACTACGTAGTGGAGTACTATCATTCCCTAACCTTTACCAAGACCAATAAGTTGGAAAATACCTTTTACTCTCCATAAAAAGTGACTGCTGAGTCCAAATCAAATCGCCAAACTGTTGCCTGGGATTGAAAAGGAAGGATGAAAAGAACAAGCAAATTGATGTACATTAATTTACTGGGACTATGTCAAAAAAAGAGTCCTGGATTTTCTAGTCTGCAGGGGTAAAAAAAAATTATGGAAACCTTAATGGAGAACAGACGTTTGCAAAAAGAGAAGTATTACCAAAATGCACTGGAGTTTTAAAAGAGTGAACAAGGCTTTATATAGGGGAGATTTAGATCTGACATGGAATAGACAACAAATTCTTCCCTATGAGGGTGGTGAGGCCCTGGCTGGCACAGGGTGCCCAGAGAAGCTGTGGTTGCCCCATCCCTGGCAGTGTTCAAGGCCAGGTTGGACACAGGGGCTTGGAGCAACCTGCTCTAGTGGAAGGTGTCCCTGCTTTTGTAGCAGGAGGGTTGGAACCAGATGAGCTTTAAGCTCCCTTCCAATTCAAACCAGTCTGGGATTCTATATTACTGGAAAGCAACGTATTTCAACATCATGACTAGAAAGGTGGCTGTAATATGGACGGTGGCTACATTTTACTAGATAAACATTACACAGAACATGGGAAATGGGGGCAAAGGTACGATGTGAGAGAGTTTATTTTTTTGAGTTACACAAACTCAGAAATGTACCAATATTAATCAAAGCTGTGTGTGATGTTTGCCCGGTGCATCCTGGTGGCAGACAAGTTTAAGGAGTAAAAGCTCATGGTGTAGAGCTGGTCTTTGTGTAACTTTCCACAAAGACAGTAGTACTGCTGGGAGAGCGGTTGCTGTGTAGTAATTCCTCTCTATGTAAGCAGTCATCAATGAGTTCATGTAATCTCCCTCCACCCCCGCTGTTCTTCCACTCAGCAGTGTCCTGCCAATCACCCACACAGTGACTCACGCGGAGAGCCCTTTCTACTGTATACTTATGCAAAGGTTAGAAATATTAAGCTGTTCCTTTCCTGTTCTCCCTGTCCCCACCTTCCTTCCTCAAATCACTTCAGACACTTTTCTGGCACAGCTCTCTCCCAGTTTTCCCTTAGAAAACTTCCTCCTTTTATAAAGAAATACTTCTGAAAGTTTTGCTTTGAAATAGTGAGATGGCATTGCTGGAATTCAGGACCAATCCTTTTTGCCTTGTATTTAGCAAACTGATCTTTTAATGATCGTGAGAATTTATATTCAAGTAAAAGTTCCTTCTGGCTTTAACTGATGGCCATAACTTGATGATTTTGTGATTTTGTTATAAAGCTGCTAATTCCTTGTCTTGATTTTTAATGGAGAGTGATGAAGAAGGCAGGACTATGCTAATGAATCAGAATCACAGAATGGTTTGGGTTGGAAGGGATTTTAAAGTTCATCTAATTCCACCCCCCTGCCACAAAAGCAGGGACACCTTCCACTAGAGCAGGTTGCTCCAAGCCCATGTGTCCAACCTGGCCTTGAACACTGCCAGGGATGGGGCAGCCACAGCTTCTCTGGGCAACCTATGCCAATGCCTCACCGTTCTCACAGTAAAGAACTTTTGCCTTACATCTAACCTAAATCTCATGTGTAGTTCTCCCTTCTTCCTTGATGTCTTGGAGATAGATTCTTAACAATGGAAAATGTTGGGGTTTTTTTCTGTGTTGTGCATACAAATCTTAGTATGGCAAATTCTTCATCCTTTCTCCCCCCAAATCTTTCAGTGTAGCAGAAAGAGGATTCAAATAGCTTATTCAGACCCACAGAGTATTCTCTTTTCAGTGTTCTTAGACAGTAAAGAGTTAATATTGCACAAACTACTTTGTAATACAGAAAGGTTGAAGATGAAGAATAGTCACTTTGCCCCTCCAGGCAATCAGCTGTTCCTCGATGGGTCTTACTCTAGGACGACTGAAGAATGGAATGAAACAGAATTAGTTGCTTATTCCTGGTTGCCAGCTCCTTATTTATTAATTTATACATCTATGCAATATCTCCCGTGAAAATGCTTCTGCTGGATCTGTATCAAATCACTTGTTTTGTTGTTGTGCTTTTATTAATTTTGTGTTTACTTACAAATGAAACATTAAATGAAGTGGTAGGGTGGGCGGGGAGACAAAAGGGAGATTTGTGCAGAAGTAGTGCTGCTCATGCATGAAAACTATGAACTTTTCTCTTCTTAATAGCATGACAGGTATCTTCTAAGACCCCAGTGCTCACGTAAGTTCTCTTAACAAGGAGTAACAACATGGAGGTATGAAGGAAGGGAAAGTATTTTCCAGAAACGGCTCTTGATGTCTTGATGTCTGACTTGGGCATACTTATTACTGCATGATGGATCATAATAGGAGATACCTGTATGTGCGTTTGTATGCAGCCATTTACAGCAAGTCACAATATAACTGTTCTGAAGGAGCATTTGTGAAATGAAACGAGATCAGTACGTTGGGCAGAAATAAGGTTTAGCTCCAGGAATGGCCTGACCCAGACTACTTCACATATCTCTTCTGTTTGTGTTCTAGAACACATCTTTCTTTTCATTTATTTTGATGAAATGTCTAAAAACTGCAGAGGTGAATTTCAAGCACATCATCTGCTAAAGAGGTAAAAATTAAGAAGCTGAGTTCTAAGGTGTGTCTAGAGCTTGATGCTGTGGGTTTTTCATGCTTTCAGAGGCAGACAGCATGTCTCTGGCTGTAAGATCTCTCGACAGTACAGCCTGGCTGCTCAGTCCAGGAGGTCTCAGCAAGATTTTGTATTTAAAGCCTTTATGGATCAGCAGTGTCCACTGCGAGCAGAATCTCCTCTTTCAATGGTGTTTAAGCTCAGAGCATTTTGCATTCTGCAGCTCGTGTAGCCTGGAGACCTGTCTCCTGCTCTTCCCAATCCCAGAATAGCTTTTCTTTTCCTTCTCTCTCTCTGGGAGTTTCAGGGCAATAGGGAAAACTCCTTCCTCTCCACCTTCTGTTCATGGTGTTCTCTGCTGCTTTCTCCAGTCTGCCATTTTCATAGTTATGGTAAAAAAAATACTGATCTTTGGGAAGTTCCTGAGGGAAAACAAGCCCTCGCCCTTTATGCAGGCAGCTTTCTTTGCAAGTCCTACTTTAATATACTGGACTACTAGGAAAAGGGTGATGGCCTACCAGGATACATTAATGAAGGCAAATGTAACAAAACAAGTCAGCATTTCTTCTCTAAGGACAAGAGAAATTAAAATATAAATTAGCATGAATAAATAACACAAATCAGAGGGAACTTCATAGGTTATATCAGTAGCATTTACTAGCTTACATAGTCTACTTGTGCCCTGAGGCCCAGAAGTGCCCCCAAATCTAAGCTCTGTGTATCTGTTTGCTGCAAATAGATCTCTCCTGCCTTTCTTGCAGGAATGATTATCTGCTATCATGTTTGATGAGCACCAACTGCCAGGGTAGTGAGAACATAGAATCATAGAATGGTCAAGTTTGGAAGAGACCTTAAAATCATCCGGGGTGGCCAAGCTGGGTGCCTTGGGGGAGGAGTACTTCTGCATGCATGGACTGAATCAGAAGGTTTTCTGCTGTCTCATGGGCCACCCTTCCCTTAAACCCTGGGTGCTGGGTGATAAGAAGTAGTTCACAAGTTTTATCTGAAGGGTACAGTATAGACATAGCTGTGTTGCACCACCTGATCCAGCTTGCCACTGGCTGGGACTGGAGATGCTGCTGTGCAAAGTGATGCTTCTTTGCAGGCTGCCAGGTGGTAGTGGCTGAAGCCACCTCCATCATCTTGCTGCTCCAGGAGCAAAAGGATGGGGTGGTGCCTGTGCACATTTGTTAATGCTGGATGCTGGTCTAAAGGGGTTTGTCTGGAACACCTATTTCTTTCCCTCTTTCTAAAAAAATTCTATAAACCAGTAATACAAATGCATCACCCCAATTTTAATCAGGTGATTAAAGTCCAGTTTTCACCACAGAAATTTCTAAAAGAGAATCTCACTGATGCATTAGAGGGAAATCTGCATGTTTGAGTAAATGACATTTACCTGAAATAAACTTGCTGTTGTAGGTTTCCTAATTCTAAGGTCTAGGCCATTGAAAAGAGAAGAAATCTTCACAACTATCAAGCAGTAATAAAAACTTATACATTGGCAAAGATAAATGCTGTTATGAACTTGGAGAAAGGGGGGTTCTGTTAAATGGGATGAAGTTATTTTCACCTTAGAGGTTGGTTAATATCAGTCTTTGTATTTTCCTGCAGCGGATGTGATCTTTGACGTTAAACAGGCAACTTGTTCCTGACTGCATGCAATTGGCCCCCCTGCCTCTACGACTGAAAGATCTCAGAGAAAAGTGGAAAGGATTAAATAGAGAAGCTGTAAGAATTATTTCTTGCTTGTGCAAACATGAGCTTATCAGGGTCCCATGAGCTTATCAGAATAAGGTTGAGGAGCTACTTGGTCAACAATTTTTAGGCACCTATGCAGGATGACAGTATTTGATATTAGAAGTCTTTTTAATCTCTCTTGCATTACTCATTGCTGTCTTTTCAAAGCCATGTGTAAATATTTCTAAGGGTATACTCTGCATACGAATAAATCTTTTCACATGAGAATAGTTTTCACTGGAAATAGCCTCTTTAACTAAGGAGACCTTTCTGTGGAACGCCTACTTGTTCTGAAATAGTCCATGTTTTTAATGAAAAACTGAAAACAAAGTTTGGTTGTAGAACACTTGAACTGAACAATTCTCTATTTTCCAGCAGATACAACCCATGAATTCTTAATTATTTTTGTGATGTGTTTTTTGGGCATTTTTTGTGTAATAAGTTTCTATCCAGCTTGGATTTTACTACCACATGAAGTCCATAATTAATGGAATCTGAAGGACTATTATTTACAGACAGCTGTAGTGGCTGAGTTTGAAGAGTAGTGATTAATTTGAGACCAGGATTAGCATCCATCATGTGGCATGACTGAGGTTAGCAAATGAATGTTTGTACATATGCCTCTTGAGGTTTCTGCTGCTTTTTGTGCCCATATAACACAACAGGGCTTTTCACACTCAGTTAATTAACTTTATCTACTAGACCTGTGATATGTTCTCTCCCATTTTTCTAAAGCATTTAAATACACATATTCATACGCTTACTATGATTCAAGCATTGTTCACCCGCATGTTTTAATTTTCTGCTTCCTTAAAAGAGCCCTGTGAGTTGTTTAGTTTTTTCCTGCTATCACTCATACTTTTGTGTCTTTTATTTTTACCTGAGAATCATTAATGACTCATCATTTTTCAGTACTAGCAACCCAACTCCATATGGCATTAATTTGCCCTGCAAAAATTTGTTCTCTCTGCATACAGCTGGAATGCTCTGGCATCAATTGCTAGGAGTATTAGTCTTCAAATCTTCAGCTGTTCTGATGGGGTAATATTCATTTAGGCCCTCTTTTTCATTAAATTCCTTCCTGAGCTTTTTATTTACTGGAAAGCCAGCTTTCCACTGCTGCTGACTGCCACCCAGGAAGATGCTGTCATTAATTTAAAGTGAAATGTTTTCCTTTAGTTATTTGTTTGTCTTGACAAATGTTAGTTTCTGTTTTCGGTTCAAGTGTCTCTATTCATTAACCAGTTAAGTGTTGGAAGGAAGTAAAATAGTCTGACACTCAGTTTTATGGTTCTGTAGAACTATCTTTTCTGCGGTCAAAATTGGCTCCTGGTGAATTTCTTGATTGTTGATATATAAAACATTTGCAGCAGCACACCAGATGTTGATGAGGTAGGGCAAGGGGAGGAACTCTGCCTGTGCAGTTTTGTATATTGCCCCTTGGGCAAGAAATGCCCTTCTCCAGGACGCATTGCTGTGTCAAATGAAGTCCTGTGGAAATTATCCCTGCCATTCATTCTGGCTTTGTCTACCCACATGAGGAGCAAAGCCTCAGAAATGACCTCACGTTTTAGGGTGTATTTCCATGCCTACGTATTAGCAGCTCCTCTGCTTTTGAGCTTGTGTTGAGCCACTTGCCTTATGCTCTGTTGAGCTAGGTCCTACTTCAATCAATGCTATGCACTTCCTGGCATTGCCTTCCTTAAAAAAAGTTACAGAATCTAATTTCAAGAGAGCAGTTTTACTTCGCTCTGGCCTTTATTACAACCTGGGGATGATTTCAAAGTCTCTATTACCTTGATGCACTACATAGTGTGTCCTTTGCGCAGCACCCAGATTTAGGTTCTGTGTGAGTGACAAATCCTTTCTTGAATAGTGGAATGTTCTGCAATCAATAATACCGTGCACTGTTATCAAACATGGCTATTTTCCTAAAATTTCCTAGTTAAAAAGCACTCCATACCAGATCTGTAAAATGTTTTCCCAAATGGAGATGCTACATTATTCTTTGTAACGCTCTTTATAGCATACTTTTATTATCTAGTCTCATCATATGTGAGACATCTAGTGTCAGGAAAACAAACACCACACCAACATATATTCTGGGTTCCAGAGTCAAGATGACCCTGTTTTTTCTGCTGGCCCTTTTCCAGTAACTTGTTGACTATTTTAAAGAGAATTTTAAACAATGAAGTCTTGTTTAGTTTTTCATTAGAGCTGATATAGAAAATCCAAAGCTGTTTTCACTAGAAAATGTTAAAGCTTTCATTTGGTTTTCTGTGCAAGGTAAGCAATGGAGATTACTTTCCTGTTCAAAATACGTATTTTAAATGTTTTGGGTTTTTTTTCATACAAATATTAGGGGTTTACTTTTAACCAACTTAGTTGAAGAAAATTCACATTCTTCCCAAGTGAAATTGATGACATGAATCAAAGAGTTACAGCCGTTTGGAATAGTTCTTCAAAACACTTACTGCTTTTTTAAAAGCTTCATCCCTTATACAGGTGTTAGCTGGTTTTTATTGATATAGGCCCTTTGTTTGATCCTGGTCTTTTTAATTAATTTGAAGAACTTGGGTTCAGACACACAGAATGTGTTTAAGAAGCTTTTCATTATCCCTATGGGCAGAAAAAAAGCACAGGTCAATATCTGAAATGCTTTCTTGCTAAGAATATGAAATAACTTCTTTTCCAGAGGTAGCAGGATTGTGAAAGAATGTTTTCTCCACTTTAATGACTTGTGGGACAAGGATAAGATAGGAAATGGGAGATATTTAGCCAGGACACCCTTGCAGAGTAACATCGGAAAGCCGCTGATGTGTAGACTCTGTGCCTGGAACCTACATGGGCACACTGTAAAGGAAAAGGTGGGAATAAGGGAAAAGTTCATCTGGAATTCACGGGATTTTACCCTATCTACTCTTTCTTGCACTTAATATATTTTAAGCAAGTATAATTTTTTATCTATGCCAGCTAATGACAATGTCTGAACTGGTGGCCTGAAAACTAAAGGCTTCCAGGGTCTCATCTCATAATACTCACATTCTGGGAGAGAATTATGTTGCTTTAGAATAGCAGTATAATATAATCAGTGTGTGTAAGTATAGTATCAACATAGCAGAGATGTAATGTGCTTTATCCTCTTGTTGCATTCACTCTATAAGGATCATAATTAGACTGGCAGTTCAGTGGCTTTTTGTCCAGATGATGATTGTTATAAGGTCCAATTAACATTCTTGGGTTGGAAAAAAAGCCCTTTCATGGGTACAGGCAAGGAAGTGATGGGCTAAAAAAAAACCACCTGAAAAGAACCTGCGTGTTACAGTGGATGCCTGATCGGGCTGAAGCCAGCACCATGCTCTCATCATGAATAAGGCAAACCATACACTTGGCCTTTGCAAATCAAATCTTGGCAAGTTCAGACTCAATATTAGCAAAAGCTTTCTAGTAGGAGTTTGGCACAATGTAGGAACCTGTTAACCAGATGCAGTGGAATCTCCATCCTTGCAAGCTGTCAAGACTTGGCTAGGAAAAGCCACAACTGACCTGGTTGGGTGTTGGTAATAGTTCCACTCAAAGCAGAAGGCTGGTCCCAGAAGGCTTCCTCCTTTTTGGAGGAAGTCCCCTCCAAAAAACTTCTCTGTTGTTCTGCCTCAGATGTTCATGTTTCTGGTCAAAGTCAACATAAGGGAATTTTCATTGCTACAAATCCAAAGCTTTGCAAAGCTCATTAAAAGTTTGGTTGAAATGTTGAACTTATTTTAATTTTGTTCCTTTTCACTGGGGTCCTGATCCTTGTTTAAGTAACAAACTTCCTTCTTGATGTGGATCTCTACAGAACCTAAAAATGGTGCATCTGAGCGACTGCAAGTATAGAATGGGGGTTGGAGTCTTCCCTTGGTAGAGAGGTTACTGACAGGAACTCTTCTGAAAAAAGTAGGGGGTTTTCATATGTAGATAAGAAACTTTTTTTCCATAGAACACATCGGTTTGAGATATTTAAGGAGCTGGTCGCAGTTTGGGGGAGGAAGATAGCTTTCTAAAACAAGACCTAGAACTCGATCCCACAGTAGGTGCAATGTGATACAGAAGAATTTCTATTTCTTCTACAGAAGAATTGAAATCACAATATGTATCATGGGAAAGGAAAGAAGAAAGCATTTGTCTTCCAGATACAAAACTGAGGCATGTTCTAGACTTGGAGAAAATACAGTCAATGACTATGGAATGTGGGCGTTTTTTATCTATAACATATATCAACTTTTTACAGTCAAAGAAGCCTGTACATATTAATTAGCTGTAATTGCTTAAATTAATTTTGGAAATGCATTAATTCATTAAATCATAAACAAATTTAACTTGGACAACTTAAGGATCCCAGGGAAATCACATATATATTCTCTTTATTAGAGGAAATCAGTATCTCATTGCTACTAAATTTATTTAGAATATTTATTTAACACTTTATTCAAGTCTTTACAGCTCATGTGATTTGATTCTTGAGAAACAGATGACTCAATCGTAACAGTAAATAGTTTTTTTCCAATCATAAAAAGACATATTTGTGGATTTCTTTTTTCCTCAGTTTCTGTGACTCAGCACAACGTTTTGAACTTGATTCTATGAGTTTTGAAATCCTCTATTTCCATTCAAGTGTGGTGTGTCCCCTCTTTTCCGCATTTTAAAACCTGTGCTTCACTAATTGTTTTCCTATTTCAAATGGATTCAATAAGTGACTTTTTTTTTTTTTTTGGTCATGTATCTGAATTGTTGTGGATGTTTTCTCTTTGTTAAGAATTAGAAATTGAAAACCACTTCCCTCTGGCTTTTGAAAACCTTTTGTTATCATTTCAGGGCACTGCAAGTTTGTGTAACAACACTGCTCTTAAAAAAAGTTGTTAAAGTTTTCAAATTGGAGTTTATATCCAGCCATCAAAGTGACTGTGTCCTCATGTGAGCTTTAGCCACCTTCATCTTGTGGGCATGTCCCCATATGATCATGCTGAGCTGTTTCTTCCTTGGTGTTTCTAAGTTACAGGAATTTCAGGGCAGTCAAATTCAGAGGTGAATGAGACCTATTATTGTTTCACTGACTTTGAAGCACGCTGCATTTCCATTCCTCTTCATGGAAAAGGTCACTTTAATCAGTAATAAATACTTCAGAGTTGATAGCACAAAATAATCTTAATAGGTTATTTGAATAGCAATTTGTTTCAGATGAAATTCCCTTAATTGGAAGAACATGCATTTGCAGCAGACTGCAACATACACTGGAGAGCTTCAAGAGGGGAGCCCTTTTTATCTAGTCTGACAATCAAGAACTGATTGACAGAAGGAAGAACAATTAAGTAAAACATGTAACAGCACTCCTTAAATACGTACAAGGGTGTTGCGAAAGAGAAGAGAATACAGCATTCAGATGATCAAAGGGATGAGAAGTAAATTTCAGTAAACAAGATTCAGATTTGACAGTATAAAAATCTTCCTGGCCTTCAAGATGAGTGAAGCAAGGGGGTAGCTTGCCTGGGGAGGGTATCTTCAATACTGAAGATGTTAAAAGCAGAACCAGTGTCTGACAAGCTCAACCTCGGTTTAAGACAGGATATGATACTTTTCTGAAGGAAGGGACCCTTCCAGCCCTATTTTCCATGCTTCCCTTGTTCTTAGATTTCAAACTTGCTCATGTCAACATGCGTGTCCAGTAAACATAATTTAGTAAGAAGGCTGAAGTGAGGTTTCTGTTTATTTTTGCACAGTAACTTAGTTGCTAAATCAGTTTGCTTTTCAAGGTAGGAAGTTTTTTTTAGCTTTCGAAACCACTCAGGCTTTCAGTCTCCTTATTGCTCAGGTCTTGCCTGCCAATTTTGGGCTTCTAAATTGAACCTAAAATTTGTAATACCTTCTGAAATGGTTCTCTTAAATGAGATTCATCTCAATTTTAGCCAGCTAAAAGGTAGATATCTAACCTAATATGGCTATCCTATCCAGGCATCTGCTATAGTCTATGGGGTCGGGAGAGATTGCTGTTAGAGGAATTATCCTATATCCAAAGTGTAACTTAAAAGGGGAACATTGCTTCTCAAGCAAAATATATATTTCCATGCAGAAACATGTTTCTTATGAAGTTCATTGAACTTATTTCATGACTTTTAACTTCATTTGGATCAAGTTTACTGAGAAGTCACGCAAGAATAATACAAGCCACACATAGTCTGTGATACCACTCACTGCTTCAGTTTATGCCTCCACTTCTCCTGATTACATGAAATATGTAAATGTGCAAATTTGACTTTTTTCGTAATTGTTACATTTTCATTCACTGTGAAATAAAATCAGGATCATCCAATTTTGTATGGAACTAATCACAGAAAGCTGCTTTCATAAGTATGATACTGAAAGATGCTCAACTCCCCTACCAGAAAAGACTTTGCTGGGACTGATGGAGCTTTCTAGGTCTTTCTGAGTTATATTCTCTTTAAATTACTGACACTGGTATCCCACCCGCAATAGGAAGAGTATGTCTCCATTAGAACTATTTCCAAAGCAAGTCTTTGTTGCTGTGTCTGTTCAATGAGGAAAGTGGGTATGGCTCGATTGTTGATAGATGTGGCAATACAACCACCAGGGCCTATGCTGGAGGATCATAAACCATAACCTCTGTAGAGCACTATGATTGCATTCTTATGAGCAGTGAAGGGTTCAGCTCATACCTCAAGCTCTGATACCTTAAACCTTTTTCCAGAGTTGTTCTTCCCTCTCTTACTGCAAAAAAGGAGCTGTGTAAAGAGCACCCATCTCCTTCAATGCATGTCTGCATTTTTGAGAGGCACAATGGAATCACTTCTGCCTGCTGTCCAGGCATGATTTCTGTATATGGACAGTCAAACACCAAATAGAAACAACTAAACCAGGAATAGCTCCATTCTGATGGAGTATTTCACTTAGATTCTCAAAGTCACAGGGGAATTGACTTCCGTAATGTTTCCAGTTTTTACCAGTGTCTCACACTCATATCTGTATTTCTTGTTCAGTCCAAATTCACAGTGAAGTCAAATGGGATTTAATAAATCAGTTCTTTTCCTAGGAGAAAAGAAATATCACTATTTAATAAGATTCAGTATATTAGAGTATTGCAAGAAAGCTCGGGGGATTTCTTCCTGACTAGAAATTAGTAACAGTGAAGAAGTTTAAGAGAAGTGGCATATACAGTAGAAGCTAATAAACATAACTTAAAATCCATTACCCTTGAACAGACAGATGTGCAATGCTGTAAGAAAGTGTTCCTGTGCAGAAAGGCATCTCTGAAAAAAATTTTGATCTAATGATGGATCATAATAAATTATACTGGGGAAAAAATACTGGGATGGAGGGAAAACAGAATTTAATACTTTTGTCTTCCTAAGCAGCATTGCATATTTTACAAATAAAAAAGTACAGACTGCATATCTAAAAAACTCTCAGTTGAAATAACCAACTGACAGTGCATAAATTCTGTCTTTTCTGTTCTTTTGAAAAGAATCTGGTTTTATAGCCATCTACCATCTAGTAATATCTTCTAATTGAAATAAACCAATTATACAGTAGATGCACAGCAATACTGGCATAGGGTTTCATCTATTGAGTTTGTCCTTTTGTTCTCTGTAGCTGTAGCAGGATCTTGCTGCCAATGGCCAAAACCAGCTTCTTTTGCAAATACCTTTCCAACTTCATCTTTAATTCTGGGGCTCCCTGGGTGCACCTCAGGCTCAGTTAGGAAATGGGTTGGAATTTCTGTCTGTGGTCAGGTTTTCCAATGGTTGCTCTTCTTCAGTATCTAAGCAGCTGGTTTTGTGTGCTGTGGGGGAGATGTAGGTACTTGTACACACAGTTGTTCTGATGGTTCCTGTGATATAAAATGCAGGGCCGTATCTACTTCACTGAAGGAATAATCACATGGATAAATCCCTGGCCCCAAAATCATGTGAATTAATAGGATCACATCTGCAGGATTTAAAGCTAGCTCTTTCTGTGGCCGATCAGTTTTGGAGGGAGGCTGCTGGAGCAGTTCAGAACAGAGCTGGTGAGTGAACTAGCAGTGAAGCAGTGCAGACAGTTAGGGGCTAGTTCTTCAAGGTGCTCGTTGACCCTCTTTGCAGAATACTCACCAGGATAGCTGTGCCCTGTGACTATGCATATGCTAAAAAAAATAAACAGTGACATGTTGCAAGGTGCAACCCGCACTTTAGTTGGACTGTTAGAATGGCTCTGGTATGATTTCATCCTGGGTCAAGTGGTATTTGTCCAAAAAGGTCCATTACATTGGTTTTGGAGGTCACAAGGTCTAGATACCATCATACTTTATAAGCAGTCTGTATGTAGCTACGTTAATCTGAAGGTCAAGAAAATTTTCAGCAAGGACACGAGCCACTTCTTGATTGTTGGTGTGAATCCCAAAAAACACTCCAGAGCAAATTGAATTTGCTGGTATGTAGCATATATACTAGCACACATCAAAGTCCACAGAGGTCTTTCTCCAGCAGAAGGCTCTGCCATGCCCAACTGCTGGTCATTTCCAACTGCTGAGGTGGCACAACCCTGTTTTCTGTGTTCATGTTTAAATGTTCATTTCAGTACTCCCCTAATTCACTTCAGGCAAAACCAATTTAAACTGGGTAAACCAACCTTGCTGATTTTATCAGCAGTGAATTAGGGAGCTGAAGGGGAGGCAATAAACCTCCTACTATAATGCACGACTATAATGCTGTATGATTTCAAATCTAATTAATTGTTGCCCCAAACCCATTTATTTTTGAGGTTTTTTCCCCCTCCTGAGGTATCACCAGGCTATGTGTAGCCCAACACTGTAATTGTTTCCATAGTAACAATGACTTCAAAAGATGGAATGAGCTGGAGAATAAAAAATACATCAAGTTGTAAACAAAATAAAAATGAGTGTCATAGAGACAGTCTCTGACGCTAAAGTCTAAAGGTTGTGTGGCTCCTTCGCAATGACCCAGGCTTATGTGAGAGTGATGCTATATGCCCATCTTAAATTCAGTGAAATATGCTCTTCCTAGCAGTTCATATTACCATGGCATGTGTATTCATTAACTCTTTCCCTCTTCTCTGGCTCTGTTTCTTTACTACTTCAATACACATTTGGTCAGATCCTTACCTAGAGATGTCAGCTTGGGAGTCATTCCTCCCTAAATGCAGCATAACCCGAAGGAGGGATCTGCAGGACTAACTGGTGTTGCTCATTTCAAAGATACTGATTTATGCCAGCTACGAATTACTCAATCTGAACTCTGACTAGACAAAAACTCCTGGGGTTGGGTTTTTTTGGTATGGTTTGGTTTGATTTTTTTCACTAAATATCACAGGAATGGTTTATCAGGAAACCTGCATTCCATTTGTAAATCTGCTACTGGCATATATATTTTGTTACGTACATATTCGTGCCTTGACTTCCCTATGTGTAGAAAGGGAAGCATAATGTTTCTCCATCGTATACTGGTTTTGAGAGGAGGATGTTTCAAGATGAATAGTGTTGGCGATCTTACCTCATTTGAGTCTGCTTTGCATCAAAAATCTATCTAGTTAGCTGCAATATGCCTGATGCCTAAATATTGTAATGTTCTGCAGCAGATTTTTTTTAGTTCTGTGAACTCTCCTACTTGTTTTGAAATATTTTAGAAGAAATGCTTAGCATTTTGCCTAAACTTGGTGCTAGAAATATTCAAACTAAGAAGCATTCTGTCTGCATAGTGCATGTCAGGATGTTACCACAAGTGATTTTTGGCTGTGTAGAGTGCAATACTTGTCTAAAATAAATAAAGGTTCTTTAAAATATAATGCCCCACATGTTGATGGCCAGTTGTGAAGATGCCCAGAACTCCTTGGAGAGTATCACAGCCCCATGCAAGGGGATGGAAGCTGTTGTGCCAGGAATCCAGCCACATCTTGGAGGCAGTGAACTGGGAAAGGTCTATCCCGCTGTTTCTGGTAATTGTTCCCGCAGTCAACTCGTCAGGCAACTTCAGAAGCTGTGGGAACTCCCACATTTGAAGAGGTCATCCGACTCTCCAGCTGAGACCTCCCAGGCACATGCACTCATATCTCAGAGTTAAAATATAATTTGTTTTGGCTAAACAGCCTCTAAATCTTTCCTTCCTCCAGATGGAAGCATTTGTGTAATTAAGCATTTGGCAATGTTGGCAAAAGTAACCATGTCCCTTTTGGAATATTTTCAAAACAAATACACAGTAAATGTGGATTGGGTAAGCCAAAGTCATTGGGTTTTTTTGGGAAAGGGTTGTTTGTTTTCTGTTCTGGGTTTTTTTTGTATGTTTGTTTCATTATGGTTTTAGGGTCTGTACTTCTTTAATGTGTAAAAGCACGGCTTACTTTCGTAGTTTCGACCGAGCCTGGCATTAAGGATGCTCACATTATCTATCTTCCATACACAGGGACAGCAAACTTTAGCAAAGGGAAAACAAGAAAAAAGCATGGAGTGAAGAAGTTGTATCCAAATTCAACTTGGTTAATCCAGTTCTGCAGTGATCACCCAAGCCAAGGCCAGGAGATTAAGTTAGATTTGTTGACTTGTCAAGATAGGTAGGCTGTATTTAGGCTGCACAGTGGGAGTGAAACACTACTGAGAAAGAGCTTTTCTCATACCCCCAAGGGCCAGCATTTCATGCCCGTTGGTATAAAGGACAGCAGGAGTGAGTGGGAGACCTCCAACTTATATTATTGTCACCAAAAAAAAAGTGCTGAGAAGAACAGAATCCAACTTTATATCAACAAAACTTCAGCAAAGTTGCTAAAGATTTATCAATATGAAGTTGGATTCAGATCTTCACAGATGCAGTTAATAGGTACCTTATGGATTTAATGAGCTCTGAAACATAAGTAAAGCTGTTGACACTAGATGTCTAAGCATATCTCAGCCCACACTAGACAGAGCCAGTTATTTCCTATGTCTTTTTTTGTACAGAAAACTGCACAATATCAAGGCCTTCTTTGTAATGACTGTTGGCATGTTGTGACTTCCAAATGACTATTACTGTAAATTACTTATTAGATTATTTTAAATGTATTCTGAGATGGGCTGTCTGGTTAGGATAAAGTTAGATGTCTTGCAAATCAGAATCTATGCTGGCTTTAAATATATTTTGTAGGAAGGAAGAGAGGGCCAGAAGAAAGGTGTCAGCATAGAAGAGGAGGGAGAAATTTGGTAAGTGAGTTTCACAGAGCATTTAGCTTCACGTGGCAATCTCTCTTAGAAATGGGGTTCACCATTTCTTTATCAGGAATAGGTAGTGTTTCTTTGAGAAAAAACTTGTGCTCCAGTTTTTTGTTCTTTGCCTGAAGAGACCCCAGCTTCCTGATGTCCAGTTTGGACTGAGAAGCTCATCTTCTTTCACACTCCTAACTAGTTCGAGTGCTTTACAGGGCAGTGCTTTGGGGTTTTTATGTTTGTTTTGCCACCGATAATAATTCTTTTCACTTACATGAGAATTGTTACCTCACTGCCTAGCAAGCTTTCATTAGATCTGAAGGCCTCCAACCTGCCCTCACAGAAATACAAGGTTCAAGGAGTTGTATGAAAGCTGAGCCTGCTTAATCTGTCTCTATAAACACTCCAACTTCAGTGTGTTTGGTATTGTACTCCATCTTTGAGGGCTGCAGTTTTCTCCTGCTTTAACATGAATCAGCTTTGGATTTACATGAGACTTCAGTATTTTAGGTTCACAAACCATTGAATTGATTTTGTTATGATTTTTTGTTGTTCCAGAGTCACAAATCTGCATTGAGCCCTAAGTGAATAAAGGGGGGAGATAGGGAAACAATAAATGTAATTGCTGTGTCTTTTGACCCAAGCAGTGAAATAACTGATCCCAATTTTAGTTCAGCTCCTCGGACAAAGATGGTTCAGATAAACTGACGATAGAAAGAGAGTCTGAAGTGAGGCTGCGAAGTTTTCAGTCTGTTTTTCATCTTAATTAGCTTACTATTAAAGTCTCACAAGCCTCATGAAATTTCTCTCACATGAAATGGAAAAAGGGTAAATGAGACAAAACCCCCTGGCTTTGAAGTTTGTGAAGGAGATGGTATATTTGGAAAATTGGAGAAAATAACTGGTTTGACCCATAACTGCAGTCACTTTTTGGCAAGGATTGTGACCTGTATGCACTTTGTCTGGGGTAGGAGGGCAGCTGAACATCTCCGTACTGGTTACTTTCTCCTCCTCCCCAAGGACTTTAGTGACTTTATGGAGAGCGTTGAGGTGAATGCACAGTGTGTCTGACATAAACCATAGCCTACTTGACACTGAGATTGATATCTGAAGTATAAATCCATTTGCAAGAAATAATGGCATTTTCCGCATTTCCAGTTAGTGAAAACAATTAACTTCATGCCTCTGAACATATCATTAGCTGGATCTCATTTTAAAGGGCTAAGTATTGTGAATATTTACAGCATCTATTTACAGATCAACTATTAACCTCAGCACTTGTGTCTGCTTTGAAAAAAACATACAATCCATTATGGCATCCTAGAGAGAAATAAAGAGTGCACCAAACCTTTGATGCATTATGTAGCATGAGAAGTATTTTTCCTTGATGCTTAAAATCCCCCTGAGCTGTCTGAGTGCTTGAGAGCTTTGCCTTGCTGTTAGCACACAGGGACAGCTACACCACTACAGATCTTGGAAATAAACACATCATTTGACAGACCAACACAAGGCAAATATGTTTTTTCTTCCTGGCTGTTCTGGTTAGTCTGTGACAGTTTACAAAATTCCTATCATTATGGTATCCTGGTGGATGGGCTGTCTCTGAGATCCTCTCATCACTGTACATCCCTGGGAAAGGCAGTGGTAAAGTGAGCTGAGATGTGCATCATATTGCTTGTGAGAAGATCCTGCAGTTCATGTTGATTTTTTTTCTGCAAGGGAACATCTACAGAAGAATGAAGTGTTCTTTTTTCTACTCTTTAATGGCTGTTGCACTGCACAGCCATGGAGTTCTTGCACCAAGGATCTTGTCCAACATACTCTTAGGGCACGACGCACTGGGGCAGATCAGGCCCTTACAGCACGGTGTTCTCCTGCTGTCATCCTCCTAGAATATTTTCCATGCTTGTGTTTGTGAATGCCCAATTTACAAGACCTGTCTGTGGCACATTTATCCTTAAAATAAAGACCATTTTACAATTCCCCAAATTCTAGTTCACCCAGTGCCTAATCCCCCTCCCACTAATGAGGTCCATAAGTACCTTGGTAGGGCTTCCCACCCTACCAACCTTTGAGGCTGCCTGCCTCAATTCGGCTTTCAGCATCAAGTTATTCTGTTTTGAAGAGCTGAGACCAAGAGAGCTTTCAATGCTGCCCTGCTTCCCTTGACCCCACATACATTTCATACCAGAATACAGACCTTATGATTCTTTCCTGCCCGGTTTTTCTTCAATTAATTTTCATTGGGAAGGCAATAACAGGAATTTTGCAGTTGGGGCTGCTTCTTAAATGCCTTTGTATCACACTGTCCAGCTGACACTTCTTTTATGTTCATTCTGTGATTATTTTGTTGCATGTAGTTCCAAGAAGATCATTGTCACCATCAAATTGTGCCATCAGATTTTGTCTTTTCCAGTTTCTAGAACTGGGTGTGACTGGGACATGAATGGAATGTGGAGGAAGGAATTACATGCATGTCTTGATGAGCAAGTCCTAGGGCTGTGTTCAGGAACAAGAAAGACTGTCACTTTCACAAGATTTGTTCTTAAATCTTGGTTGCCTTAGAGACACCTTTTTCTAACCTTCCATCCAAGCCAGGAGGGCAAAAATACAAACCTGGAGTTCTGTTTTGGGCTCACTTCTGTTACAGTACCTGGGTTATGCTCCTCTGAAGAATTTTTCTTCTTCAGTTCAACTCTTTGACATTGGTTATGTTTTCTATTGCTGTTAGTCAGGCTTTTTGTGAGGCTCTACAGTCTTTTATGTGCCCTTTAGTAATTGCATATGGTATTTTTCTACTTGGGAAGCATGAAATTCTCAGGTTGATGTTGCATTTGTTGTCCATGGTTTGTCTATGGAATGGAACTGTGAGAGCAAAAAGCTGAGAATTAAACAGTTCTGTGACCTTACCTTCACTGTCTTGGCCATTTACTTTCTGAAATGATAAATCAATTTAGGGGCAAAAAGCTTAGTATGTTCAGGTGAAAGGTCTGTGTTTAAACTGAAGACTTACAACATTTCTAGTAACAAATAAATAAGCAAATCTTAGAGAGAAAAGCTCAGCCCTCAGCAATAATCTGTCACGTCTCCAGCTGTAAACCTCAAACAAGTTTCTTGTATTTTGCAGAAAATAAGATACTACAGTTACTTAGATGTGCTGCATTGATCCAAATATCTGTGTAAGCTGTATTCTAGCTTTTGTGGACCCGTTTTTGCCTTGTGTACTTCCTTCTGTCTTTCTCCTATTTGGCTTTATCAGAAGCTGGATGTGCTAGGAAAATTGAGCCTTCTGGTCTGTATTTGTCAAACTCAGTTACTAAATCAAACTTCTGCATTAGTACTTGCATGTTTCTTACATAAAGAGCAAGCTACACAAAGATGCTGATAATTCTCTTTCTCTTATTTACTTCTTCAGCTTGTTGGGTTGTTAAAACTACAAGAAAGATCAGGTCATGAGCTAGCAGCAGGGCTGTACATCAGCCCCAACCCCTTCAAGACTCTTATGATGTTATCAATGTCTCCCATGAGTGCAATTGCATTTATGGGCTTGCCTGAGATTCAAGTTGTGAGAGTATAAATGTTTCTGTTCAGATGTCCCTAGGCTTGCCTGTGGACGTCATCTTCCTCTTTGCAGGGATTCAGTGACACATAAACTGATGGAGGTTATTGCATGTGGGAAGGGAACAACCCCATCCAAGCAAAAGCTGTCAATTGCCTCCTCTCTGGGGAGCTATCTAAAGACGCCTATGATCGTTATTCTCCTGCTCTAATTCCTTTCTATTTTATTTCACTTCCTTCTCTCACTTGCCCACAAAAAATACTGTGGAGAGACAACGCTACAGCTATTGATTCCTTTTTGCTCATATTAAGGACACGTCTTCCTCAGGTGACTCTATATTAGAGTCGTTAATCAAATGGCACGGCCTATGAGCATATGGTCTCTGTTCATTGCCAGGAAGCAGTAATTGGCAGCAAGGCAGCAGCAGTATACCCTGGAGAGAAATTTCTCTTAAAAGTGGAAATGCGATTCTCCCTTCCCATGCTAAGAATCACTGGAGTGATGTGTGCACCCATATATAGCCTTTCCTTGCAGCAGCCATCCCCTTTGTAATCTTCTTTTGGCTATAATGCTACAGTAGCTTGGATTGCAATGTACCATTTTTAGTACTTATCACATAGCAGCAGATACCTGGGCTTTTACATTACAAAATAGCCACCACTACAGCAGTGGCTTAGATGACAGCGAAGTACTGTCTACAACGTATGATCTTGAGCAATGTCTGGTAGCCAGAATAAAAATCAATCTGACATCTCAAAAGACTAAATGCAGCTGAATGAGCTTGTTAAAATGGGATATAACAAGTGAAGCATGCAGCAGAACCAGGAAAAGAGAACATACTTTTGCTATCAGGCCAGCTTAATTACCTGGGTTACAGATTACTGCTAGGCTTTAGAGGATAACGTCACAACTAAAGCTGAGGGAGTACTGCAAAATGGGATGCTTAGGCTGTTGAGAGTTACTCTCTAGGTAGCTCCAACAATAATAACCATTTCATATAGTTCTATATTCAACACTTGACCAGTGTGCTCTTTGCTGTTCATTCACTATTAGTAGTAGCTTGGGTGGACAATACTAATTTGCAGGTATATTTTCTGTTTGCACAAATATGTGGGTTTGCTTATCAGAACTGACGCAAGCATAAGCACTCTCCTTAAGGATGACTAGCTTTATTCTTGTTCAGTGTTATCCAACCAGTTAGAGAGACTAAAACAATGTGGGTGGTCATTCCTGTTTAAACAAAAAAGTGAAATTTTTAGGGCCAAAAAATTCTTATACAATTCAGATAGGAGAGATTGTGCCTGAACCAGTCACAGTAAAGAAGAATTTAAATCTCCTACACTGCACGTTAACCTCTTAAATCTAAAATTGTTTGTAGCACATTATATAATCAGGTAAGGAAGATTGCAATCTGTTGTGCGTGATGGGGGATTGCATTTTGTCTTCCCTGCTTTGGGCAGGACTGAGCTTTGAAGCACCATCTCTAAGAGCTGCACATTGACAGGGAGGCATAATGTTAGCATGAGGAGATCTCATTCACTTAGAAGTACAATTGCTCAGGTGTTCTTCTTACGAAGATTGAATCTCAGAACCATACAACTGTCCAGAAATCAAGACGCTGCCCTCCCCTCAGGCTAACCTCCAAATTAAATTTGCTGGAAGATTTCTGCCCTGGTTTGGGCTGGGATAGAGGTAATTTTCTTCCTAGTAGCTGGTACAGTGCTGTGTTAGCGATTTATTCTGAGAATGATGCTGATAATGCACTGTTTTGGTTGTTGCTCAGTAGCACTTACCCTGATCAAGGAGAGTTCAGTCTCTCATGCTCTGCCAGTGAGGAGGGGCACAAGAAGCCGGGAGGGAGCAGAGAGAGGACACCTGACCCAAACTAGCCAAAGGGGTATTCCATACCATAAAACATCATGCTCAGTATAGAAACTGGGGCAGGTGTTGGCCAGAAGGGACCGATCACTGCTCGGGCATAAGATGGGTGGTGAGCAACTATACTGTGCATCACTTGTTTATTCCTTCCCCTCTCTATTTCCTATTATTACTATTATATTTTACTTATATTTCAATTACTAAACTGTTCTTATCTCAATCCATGGGTTTTTTTACCCTTTTTCCAATCCTCCCCATCCCACTGGGCAGTCGGGGGGCAGTGAGCAAGCCCCTGTGTGGTGCTTAGTTGGCAGCTGGGCTTAAACCATGACAACTTCCCATTTCTTCTTGTAGCTATCACAACCCACAAGCATTGCCACTTCCCTTGTGCAGCTTAGCAGCAGTTGCTGGAAGTGTTGAAAAAGGAGCTCAGCTGGGTTAGTGCCAACCTGCTCCAGCAAGGCTTTTCATTAATGTACACAAACCAAGGGGAGGGCTGCTAAGGTGTGGATAAACTCATATGACTGCTTGCAGAGAAACTGCAGTGGGAGCTCAAGGAGGAAGGGCTGGTGGGAGAATTTGTTGCAGAAGAACAGAAGGAAGCAGGTTCTGAGAGAAGGGGGGAATTTGGAGGCAACATGAGTTGAACAGCCTGGATTGAGGTAAAGCTAGTCACTACGGAAGGGGGTGAAGATTCGCAATAAACTTGAACAGAGACAGTGTGTATGCACTTAGTGATATGCCAGGTACTCACTGTTAAAAAGTTGATACACTTCTTTACATAGGGGGTCACAGAATGAAGCGTCTAATTTAGAGAATGGTTTTCTGGAACCCAGACTGATTTTTCGTTATGTTGAGTTCAGTTTGCTAAGCTCATGAGTCCTGGAACGTGTATTTTTTGCATTGAATGCAATCTAGGAATGGGGATAAGATACATTTAAATTAGAGATTAGTGAAGATTTCTAAGACAAAGATCTGGAGTGTTGTGCAGCTGCAGCTACACGCAGCTGTGGTGGGCCATGGACAGAAAAATCCATCCTCTGGAAACAAATGCCAACAGGACCTAATTGAAAGCCCATTGCAGTGGACACAGTCCTTGTTACCAATTTCAGTATGCTTTGGATCAAGCTTTTAATTTCTTGGCTGTCTCACATTAGAATTTCTAATGGTTTTAAGTTGTGCTGAAGTCAGAGTTTGCATTTGCTTCAGGGTAGTAACTGTTTGTCAGTATTGCTCTTTTCATATGTAAATAGGTCTAATCTGTAAGATGTTTATCTCTGGAAACTTCAGCCAGCTGCCTTCCAATGTAGGCATTTCTTCCAAACCTTTCTGCACATGTGGCCAGAGAATACAGATCTGGAGAGTGAGAAAGGGACAGTATGAAATACATTTTTTCACTCTTATAAGGCAGTAGAATTCTTCTTCACAGACTGACTTCATGCATAAGTGCAGCTTCTGTCACCACATTAATTCGCTCAGCATAAGATTTCTTTCTTTCTTCTTTGTTTCTGTTGGTGGTTTGCACATCGTTTTGTTGCACTTGAAGGATCAATGGAATATACAATAACAGAAATATAGCATGAGAGAAGAAAGAAAGGGAAGCAAAAATTCAGAGAACAACCAAAGTTAAGTTACAGTTTCAATACATCTTGTCTATCCTTTCTTCATCAGGAAGACAGAAGGACCAGAAAGGGATACTGCTGGCCTGCACACCTCCTTAATTTCCTGGCTTAGGTTTCTCCCAGTCCTGCTCCAAACCTCATTGAAACCAGCAGTACTTCCCTACCAACTTTGGAAGTTTCTGGTTTTAGACCCATCAGCCTATAGCTCTCTAGGAAGGCAGGACACCTGGTAGTGGAGAGATTTTTCTTTCTCAAAGGGTAGGGAGGACCTTAAGTCATTTGCAACACATGGCTCCTTGCTCAAACATGATTTTCCCCTGAAGGTAGGTTGTGAATAGTTTTAACAACTCTCCCCTCAGCTCTCTCGAATTGGTAACAGTTGTTATGTAATAATACGCCATATAAATTTATTTAGCAGTTGTTATTAACAAATGCTGTACTAATTCCAACAGTGTTGTAATTATAGTGCTGTTATCAGTAATAACTGTAGTCATGATCCATCTCTAATAGATCATGAATGACTTGGCTGGCACATCAGTAGGCTGGAGCTGATCAATTGCTGGTATTTACTTGCATCATGCTCACCAAATGCTGTATCTCTTAGAAGACGGAGATGCCACAGTTGATTACACATACAGAGGAATTTGCTTACTAACTAGATGTTATTGCAGGGGTTTGGGAACAAACCAGGAAGTCAGCAGTGTTTTGCCCTCTCCACTCTTACCCAGTGATCTAGGGCTGACCCGGCCAGGGCAATTCTTGAATCACACACAAAACCAGGCGTTACAGGACCCAAACACAAGCCAAAACAATACATTTACCTGTTTCTGTGTTAACTAGAAATTTCCACAGCGGCAGTGTGCAGCCTTAGCCCATACCAGCAGATGGGGTGGTTACAGTGCGTTTGCAGCCTCCTCTGCAATATCTCATTCGTGGAGTGTCTTTTCCCTGCAGAGCTCTGAAGCTTATTTTTCATTAGGCACCAGCTTTTTGCAGTTAATGGTATTATTGGCTATTGCGTGGCTTAATTCTCCAATCACTGTTGATGGATGGGGGTTTGAGGCTCTGTTTTTCAGGGCAGCATCCCAAGGGCTACATTCTAAGGGTGTTCTGAAAAACAACACAGGGGAGCGGCCCATAGCAATAGCAGTGAAAAAATACTTCATTTCTGTTCAGTGAGGCAGGTAATGCCTCATAACGAGCTCCCCACCATTATTCCTGTTTACAAGCCTGAGATATGTACCAGATTTAAAACTTAAGTGAGATTTCAGTGAGAAGGTACAGATTAGAAATAAACTGTAGTGATAATGTGTTTGTAACGCAACATAGAGCAGTCCAATTCAATTGGGTTGAATTGCCTAAAAATTGTGTTGTTGTGGCAGCTGTTGGCAAAAAGCTAATAATTTTTAGGTTGATTGCTTCTAATGACAAGTCTGAAGGTTGGAATGTCCTTGAAACAAAGTGCCTTGTTGACCATCAGGATAACATTTTGTCATTAGTCAGTGTCAAAGACTTTTGTGACCAGTTCTCATGTGGATGAGTTGATAGTTTGAGATGCACTTGACCGACAAAGCAGGCATCTGGGTGCAACTTCTGGGGCTCCTCTGTCTATCCGGATGTACAGCCAGAAATAAAGTTATCCCAAAGCCCAAATGAAACTTCAGTTCAACACTTAACATCTGGGGAGGAGTGTGTATTTGCTGCTGCTGGGAAAGGCATATACGTATATATATGTCCTTTATTATTCAACCTTCCAAAAAAAGATGGTCTTTACACACATATACACAAACACACATGCTTTTTTTTCTCCCAGTTAGTTCATAAATTAAGGTTCTGGTGTTTTACATCCATAAGAAACCTCATGTCAGCCTGTTGTTGTAACTACACATTGTATTCTAAGTACCCTGTTATTTATTGTAACAGAAAAAAGGCTGTAGAATCCAGATAATCTGGTTTCCTAAGGTTAGATATGACTTTGGAAAAGGCAGTTTCTTGAGGTTCAAACCTCTTGTAGGAGGGAATGAGATTTTACTTTTACATTTGCTTTGTGCGGGTAGGGGGAAGTTTCTTTAGACCAGATGATACTTCCAGTGTGAAAGTCAGTAGCCAGAGCAGTGACCTGGGATACTGGAAATTCAAGTTGAAGTTCATTTTGCTTGATGGAAGACTTGGACCTGAAACTCTAATCTTTAACCTATTCAAGGTAGGGGTTTTAATGTCTGACCAGTGATCCTATGGCACATATAAAAATGTGTAAGCAAACTTCAGTGACATACTTCTGATAGAAGTGTTCTTGCCTATTTATATTTGACTCAACATTGAAAAATGTCTGCAAAATAGCATTGTAACATGACAGTTTATCAATATGCAAGTGAGCAAGAAGGGTTCCCCTTTCCAGCATGAGCTGTTCTTCATACAAGTTTGCCATGTCATTCGTCTTCCCTCAAATGTCCCATACCTGAAAACCTGCAAATTGGCTGTTTTGTTAAGAGAAAAATACAGACTCTGTGATTCAGTTCCTTTAGTTTCTTCATGTGGTAGTTTTCTATAAAAGCTGCTTGGCTGAACTCTTTCTTTCATTTAATGTTCCTGCCAAGATCTCCTAAAATATACTTGGCCTTTCACCAAAAGAGTGGGACAGGGATATGGCAGAGAAGTTTAGTCCAAGCCGGACTTGTAGAAAATAATAGGATTATAAAGCACTTGAATAACAACTGCAGAAAGAAAAGAATAACTACCATGAGGGCATTTCTGCGTTTCCCATAAAATGAAGAAATAAAGATCACATCCACTTCTGAGGAAAAATGAGTTCTATAACCAGGTTTAGCTTTTGAATCTGCAGGCTCTGTTTCAGCCATAAGGAAGTGTTTGTGTACGTTCCAGATTTTCTAGGTTTAAAAAAAAGGCATTTTTCTGTAATACTTGTTTCTCCTGCATCTTTAGACCATGACAGCCACAGCAAAGTTCCATTTGTATAATCCTGTATGGAATAATCAGATTTTTTAATATTTGGTCAAGAAGGACAATATATGGCCCCACCAAGAACAGAGGAATACCTTTTAGAAATCATGTCACTTGATGATGGTCCGCAAAGACCTTTATAAGACCTTTTGTTTTATAATGTGATCAAAATTAAGACTGTGTTACAGATACAAATCTAAAACACACGAAAAACTTTTTACTGAGGCCTCAAATGTTCATGGTCTGGGATTAATGTTCTATACAAAACCGATACAAATATCTATTTAGAAACATGATACAGCTTAAATCATTAAGCACCTTTGAGTGAACCAGTGCTATAGGATGGGGCTAAAGAACTGGGAATCAATTTTCCATACAAAGTGAATTTTCACCATTCATTTCATTCGGTAGCTCTGAAAGGCAACCAGTTGTCATAGAAACAGTAAAATAAATCCATTTGTTGGGACTGGATGATATGCCTCCTTTGAAAATGCAAATAAAGGTTCACTAGATAGATTTTTGTCAAGTGTATATCCTGCCAGAACTTTTAGTTTGGACTAATGTGCTTCTGGTTGTGTTTGTTTCATTTAAGTGGCTAATCCTTTCCATGCTGGTTGGACTTTCACAGTGTGCTGTTCTAGTTCCTGTGATTCCATATTGCAACTTGTAATCTTAGACATTTCAGATCTTACCTTCAACCCTACATCTCCACATAGGAGCTTTTGAAAATTTCCCTGAAATAAATGTTAGGACCATTCAGAATTCGTTTTCCTACTATGTTCTCATCTCCTTTTTTACAGCCATTGTGCAAATCCAAGGCATAGACTGCAATCAGGCTTTGCAAGCTTTTAAGCTTTTAGTCCTCTGTTTAAAGCGCTAACAGTTGATAAACTGCTGTTCCAAGCATCGCAGTCTTTGGGCCTGTCTAGTATGCTATGAAATGAATGGCTGAGGGATGCAAGGGAAGGACACAAGAGTGTAAACTGTATCACTTACTCTAGCACAAGACAAAGCTGGGAGTGAGCCTGAAATCTGCATTTAGAAGTGAAATTTTTTCTAGCCTCTGGAAGGAGCAGAGCTAAAGTTACAGATGACAGAGGGGAGATTTAGATCAGACATTAGGAAGAAATTCTTCCCTGTGAGGGTGCTGAGGCGCTGGCACAGGGTGCCCAGAGAAGCTGTGGCTGCCCCATCCCTGGCAGTGTTCAAGGCCAGGTTGGACACAGGGGCTTGGAGCAACCTGCTCTAGTAGAAGGTGTCCCTGCCCATGGCAGGGATTGGAGCTGGATGAGCTTTAAGGTCCCTTCCAACACAAACCAGTCTGGGATTCTATGATATCAGCCATGAACAGTGAGAAGACTGAGGGTCAAAGGAGCTCCGTGTGCAGTGTGCGCTATGGTATAGCTGCAAACTTGTGCTTCTGAGAGAGCTTCAGACTGAAAGAAGTCAATCAGGCTTTTACCACTCAAAATTTCACACAAAAATGTTCCTCAAACTGGGAGCTGCATTTGGAAATAAAGAAATAAAAGAGTAACATAAGCCTGTCATTTGAAAAGTAAAATATTTTAACTTCCTGCCAAGCTCTATTTCTGACACGCTTGCAGCATGAGATATATATATATCATATAGACAGGAAAAGATAAGTAAATTTAGTACGTCTGCTTAAAAAGCTGTAATTCCTTGATATGTAGAGTAATAACAAAACCTTGAGAGTTTTGTATTTCTATTTTATGCCCAATGACTAGCATAAAGGAAATTATTACCATTCCTTTAAAGTAAAGAACTCCAGCAAATTCATCCAGTTTTACAAATCTTGTGAAATGTATCTGAAGTGTGTCTTGAAGCAAACATTTACATCAGGTTTTCTTTAGTTTTTCTAGAGTTCTCAATTTTAGAGGCTGCTTATAGTGAAATGGCTTCTTATGAAAACAGGCACGTAGAGAGGAGCTGATAGGTTTGAGGTAGATGAACGGAAAACTTGTGTGCGCTTTCCCACTATCCATCTTTTTGTCTTTTAAAATATTCAAAATGTGCTCTTTTCCCCTCTGCTGTTGATCTCTACATGGCTGTGATTGTTGGTATGGTCTGGCCAAGACTAGAGGCAGTACTGACATGATATTTCACTTTAAAAGCTGTCCTCCTGACACTTCCTCAAGCAGAAGCACAACATTCTCTAAGACTGAAGAAACTGGCTATTGCGAGGATTTACTTCGAGCATTTTAGATGAAGAAAATTTGAATACAATTTGGAGAACACTCTGAATTTCAAGGATTTTCTTTCTAGTATTTAAGACTATAAATCTTCAAAGTTTTACCTCTCACTGGTGTACCGATACACTTTCATGAGAACTGAGTTACACAGTGGAAATATTCTCCTGTTATTTGGGGGACTATGCAAACCATCATGTTTTCTTTGAAAACAGCTTGTTTCAGGGACACCTAAGGATTAATACTGTGTACATATGTATAAAAGCTGGAAAATAAAGACAGCTCAATTATCTACCATGCTAACAACAAAGAACAGGCAGGTGTAGAGAGATAGAGATGACAGTGAGCTAGGGGACAGTGAAACCATATCGGTCCAGGTAAGCATCTGGCCTTTGGCATATTACTGATAAACTTTTCTACATCTATCTTTTGGGAGAAGAAAATAGGAACAAAATGTATTTCCATTCTCCATTTAATACTTTTAGTGAGTGACTTTGTCTGGAAGTATAATTTTTTTTTTTACATTTAACAACTCTAAGTATTATTTGAATTTGGAGAATGCTGAGGAGAGAACAGTCGACAAATTTTAATCAAGAAACCACTTGCATAACGAAGAAAACAATGGAGCAACCGAAGGGAGGCAACACCATCTGGAGAAAAAGATTGATAGCTCATTGAGAAGCCAAGGGTCTGTGAAAGAGAGATGTCTCTGGACTACATAATTAACTTGGTATTTTATTTCTTTATGGTAGGTGGGTTGTAGGTTAGTTCAGAGACCAATGAAACTCATACAATACTCTGAAGGCTGAGAGTAGAAGGGGAGAGATGCACATAGCTTAAAACAAAGCTGGGCCATTTTCTCTGTTTCCATTTCCTGGAAACAAATTTCTTTATTTGAATTTTCTGGAAACAGAGTCACACAGAAGTGAAATAAACCACTTTGTTTAAAGTTTTCATCATCTGCATAATTTCACACCTCTCCTGGGATTTGCTGGTTCCAAACAATCCCATGATTTGGCAAATGTCACAGCTGTTTTTCATATTTGTCACAGCCTGGTGACCTGTAACAGCAAGAGGAGACCCAAAAGTAATAATTAGGCTATTCCAAAACATTTAGTTCTTCAATAAGTCAAGATTAACATTCCTTATGTCCCTATTCAAGCCTTTTTCTCTTGTTGATCACTTTAATGGGCTGCACTATGCTCTGTGAAACATTTCCATGACATAAGAAATAACTCTGCTTCAATAGTAACAGGGAGAGAGGGGAGTTGGTGTCATCCAATTATCATTCTGATGTTTCTTTCACCTTTTCATTAAGCTAAAACAGATATCTGCAAGAACAACATGCTGTGTGAGAGAGAAATTATTTTCATCAAAAGTAATCCAGTCTTTCCATGAACCCAATAAGGATGTTTGTACAAAATGATGTTAATGGTTGGCTTTCTGAGTATTTTCCCTCTACTATTTTTCAGAAGTGGTTTTGTGAAGTGTGTTAAATAACCATCTTTTTCTCTCACATCCTGATTTCTCCCATTGACTTTTTGCTTTTGAGATTTGAAATGCTACATTTGTAGTACAACTGCACCTCCCATGGTGGAAGATGGATGAAAAACACATTCTGTGGCTGTTGTGCTGGTCTACACAGATGTATTAGTGGGTCTTAGGCATATGTTCACTGTGCTGCTTTAATATTTGATTCCATTTTGGGAATCTCTTACATTTGAGCACTTTTTTCAGGTTTCTAGCTCTGTTACAGCCTTTAAGTTACTCATGAAGTTGGAAAACCAAATGTGCACTGATTGAGGGAAATAAAAGAACAATAGCCTCTTAGAACTACAGTGGGAACTATTTAGCCATATAAACATGTGGGAGAATCTGCACTACGTGACAATTGTTGTGTATATTTCTGGGTATGAGAATATAGATTAAATTGGTTTTGGAGAGAAAAGCTTTCCACCTAAATGGGATCGCCAGAGTTACAAGACTGTATAACAGTAAAAATCAGAAGCTTCAGCCAAGTTTAATGGAGAAGACCTAATTCCTGGTATCTGTGCTGGGTGTGAAATTGCTGTGATGTGTAATATAGCAGAGAATAAGCCTGATTGATAGACTATATTCAAGTTCATTCCATTGCTACATGAGAAATAGATCTAACATAAGCCATCATAAATAAAGTCTCTCAGAAATCTCTGAGGCTGCTCAAGGTAGCAGTTCTTCATGACAAAACATGCATTTATTTCCTTCCCAAGCAAATACAAACTGTTAAAAGAGTTGTTACGTTTAACAGTGGATTGGGCTGGTGAAGAGTTTACTTCCAGTAAAGCCCAGTTTCACTGGACACTGTGGGCATTCACATGGTTGTTAACAGCATTTCACCTGCATGAGCTGTGACCCAATCACCAGTAGCCTGGCAAGGATTCCCATTCCCCTGCACAAGCAAATATGACTTCGGTGTTTTGAACCTAGACTTCAGCTATAACAGTTCATACAGCAATTCTGTCTCCCCAGCCTGGAGATGCTCTCCCAGTACCACACCCTTGTTGAAAGCCATCTGTAGCTAATCATTCCCCACTAGCCTACCCCACCCCACTTGTGCAAAAACAGTAAAGGGGAGAAAAAACCAAAACCCCAAAGTGGTGGTGTCATCCTTTTTAAAAAAGCAGGTACACTAACAGCTTTCTGGTGATAGTAATTGGGGAGCTATAATCTGATAGAGAAAGATGGTAGGAGCTCTGAATGAGGCCAGATAGCTACAAGGGACAATGGTCTCTGAGTGTCAAGTAAACAGCTGGCTCTGACTTCAGGCAAAGCTAAAGGAAGTAGAATCTAAACATACTGGGAGGGTAAGGACTCCATTTACCTGCACACATAGTTTGGGTTATTTTGGTTTAGTTTTGAGTTGGTTTTTCTTCTGATAGCTCGTATTTCTACCTAATTAATTTGGCTATCAAAATAGCAACAACAGAGAAATGCTGTGAGAATTTATTGTTCTGTTTCATAGAATAGTTTGGGTTGTAAGGGATCTTTAAAGGTCATCTAATCCACCCTCTCTGCAATGAGCAGGGACACCTTCCACTAGAGCAGGTTGGTCCAAGCCCCGTCCAACCTGGCCTTGAACACTGCCAGGGATGGGGCAGCCACAGCTTCTCTGGGCAACCTGTGCCAGCTTCTCACCACCCTCACTATAAAAAAGGTCTTCCTTGTATCTAGCCTGAAACTACACTCCTTTAGTTTAAACCATTCCCCCTCATCCTATCACTACAGTCCCTATAAAAAGCCTGTCCACACCTTTCTTATGAGGTCTCTTTAAGCACTGAAAGGCTGCAATAAGGTGTCCCCTTCAGGAGCCTTCTCTTCTCCAGGCTGCCCCAGCCCAGCTCTCTCAGCCTGGCTCCAGAGCAGAGCTGCTCCAGCCCTCGCAGCAGCTCCACGGCCTCCTCGGGCCTCACTCCAACAGCTCCATGTCCCTCATGTGTTGTTGCCCCAGAGCTGGATCAGGACTGCAGGGGGGGTTCTCACCAGAGCAGGAGAGAATCCCCTCCCTTGACCTGCTGCTCACACTCTTGGGGTGCAGCCCAGCACACGGGTGGTTTCTGGGCTGCAAGTGCACACTGCTGGGTCATGGGGAGCTTCTCATCAACCAACATCCCCAAGTCCTTCTCCTCAGGGCTGCTCTCAATCCGTTCATCTCCCAAACTGTATTGATAGCAGGGGTTGCCTGAACCCAGGCACAGGACCTGGCACCTGGCTTTGTTGAACCTCACAATGTTCACATGTGCCCACTTCTATAGCTTGGCCAGGTTCCTCTGGATGACATCCTATTCCTCAAGTGTATCAACTGCACCACTCAGCTTGGTCTTCCCAGGCACAGAGATGAAGCCGACAGGTCAGGAGGTCCCTGGGTCCTCCTTTCTACCCTTTTTAAAAATGGATGCAATGTTTCCCTTTTTTCACTCGCCCAGGACTTCACCTGATGCCATGACTTATCAGATGTGGAATGCGGCTTGTTTTCAGCATAACCACCTCTGCTTAGCCCAAGCAAAAAGCAAAAGTTGACTTAGACTGTGTGTGAGGGGGGTTGTGTGTGCAAATGAGGACACAGGAAAAACAAATTAAGGTCTGAGTAAGCAATGCAGCACAGCTGGTGCTGGCCTTGATGGAAAGAATAAAATGGGAAGAAGGAGCTACATCAATTCTTTTTTTCACCCTCTTGTTGGTAATGTGTCAGACCTTTCCTGCCGTGGAACCTGCCAACCCAAGGATATCTCAGTACCTGTGTTATCTACTTGCTCACACGGTATTGTTGCTGAATAGATCTTCAGTGGTAGGTAGGTGTCCTTGAAAACTAAAGCGCTTTTGTTCTGAAAAGAAGATCTTTCTGCATAGTGGGATACAAATGGTACTTGTTCCTTCATATGAAAGATCTTAAATACCATAATGTTTAAGACTGACACACACATATAAGTCTCTTTCTTTCCTTTCTTCTTCCGTACATGTGCTGGAACTAGAATTACAGAAGGTCCTCTTACAGGCTGTACAAGGCAAAGGACAAGTGGCAGGGTTTCAATACTTGCTTTCTACCTCCTCCTTCCCCACACAGCACCCACCCATGCACATGCTTGTTTGCTTGCCCACAAGCCTGTTACAATCTGGTTCTTAGTGAAAATTACTTTTATTTTTCATGTATATCTTCAGAAGATCTTGGGAAGGCACCTTCCCATATAATTTGCCTGATGGGTAATTTTGGGGTGCATTAGTGTTGTACGTCAGGAAGATGCTGGAAATTAGATCTTGTATTTTCTTTGTGTTATTGTGGGGCAAGCCATGATAGTTCTTTAAATTTCAAACTATTTTAGCCTTTCTGCTGTAAGTGGAACACTGATTTCCCATTAGAGGAAGGCTTGTACAAAGACGTAATCACACATTCGGGTATTCAAAGATGTTTTGCATGCAGGATTGGTAATGACTGAAATGCCAACTCCCCTAAAACCTAATGAAGAGGTTCTAAACTAATTTATCTAGTGCTATCTAATTCTCAGGTTGTTTCTATATGAAATAAATTCATAAAAATGTTCTTACAGGCTGGCTCAGAGGCAGCCAACATCTCTGGAAGGTAAGTACAGGAAAAGCTGTTGGCTCAATTAGGAGAATTGCTGTGTGTTTTCCATTTGAAAGAACTGGCAATTACATCACGTTGCTATTTTTAGGCAGATAATAAAGTGGAACACTGGGTTAATGAAAGCAGCCTGCGCAAGCTGAGTGCTATGGAATATTCACCCAGTGTACGCATGGTAGGCTATATGTCTGAGAGAAACACATGCAATCCACCTGCCTCTCAAATGTGGCTTAGATTTCTGCCTGAGAAGAAAAGCTGGCTCTATTGGCAAAACAGAGAACATAATTGGAAACAACTTATCTCTTCATCCACTCCTTACTTTCTAAATTCCTTGAGTTTATTTTAGAGGTGAGAGAGTGCTAACGCCATCATCTGAACATAAATGGTGTCGAACTGTAGGAAGGGAGGAATTTGACGTATGCACTGGTATTCACAGTGCTCTTCTGCAAATGGTCTGCATGTTAATTCTACAGTGCAATTCTCTAAGAGCTTAAAAAAAAAAAATACCCTGAATTTTGCAGCTCCATTTAGCACACTCTAGCAGGCTATGCACAGTTTTTGAGGCTTCTCTGTTTGAATGCCTTGTGAGTTGCAATACCAATGGTGGTGGTGTTTTCGGCAAATAAAAGTTGAAGGACTATCTGTGGTGATGCTGCTTCCTATGATGGTCAAAGTCTTAGTTTCAGACTTTAGGACAACATATAGATGCTTCCAGATCCAAATGGCTGCCACTTTCAAGCAGTTGCAGGTTTTGCTATTGCAGTCAAAAGGGTGCAAACTCAGCCCCAAAATATAGAGTTAATGCTAGAGGTGGCATGCTGAATTAAAGAACATACTGTTTATTGTTGCTTATTGTGCTCTGTGCCAAAGGGGGCTTGCAGAGTTGCTTGCATCTTTATCAGGTGCCATTAATCATGGTGGTCTGGATACAGCCTCTTTTAGGAAGCCCCTAAACTCCTGATTGCTGGAGTTTTGGAGATCACATGAGGGAGAGGAGTGCTCCATACCTGCCCTATTTCTTTTCCTCCTCTGTGAGTGTTGTCCCTCTTGGCTATGGTCAGGGACTTCCATCCCTTAATCAGGATGTTATAAATTCTGGGTTATGAGAAAAGAGCCAAGAGGGGGTTCTCTCAGTCTCTGAGATTAGGGTGAAGCACTGACTTTAATGAGACAGTTCATATGCTGGAAACGAAGTGTATACTGAGGACCTTGCTGAACTTGACTGTATGTGGCACAGCAAGAGCTGTCGAGTTAGAGAAGGATTTGTTTGAATGTGAGAGGAGAGCTTTCTGTGAAGGTTCCCCCATCGCCCAAGGGCTAATATGGATGAATTAGAGACTCTAGAGAAAACAGAATCTTTTATATGAAATATATTTTTTTTTTCTCCTAGAAAGAACAGACTAAGGGTTGATTAATTCATGCTGATTGTCAACTTAATGAAGAATGTAAAGATCACAGAGAAAAACTGAGCTCTTTCTGACTTACAGAGTCTGATTAGAGCAGTCATCTGGAAAACATCAGCTGTGATAGTACTTCTCTGTTTCCAAGAACAGATTAATAACTAAATTGGTTGTTCTGTTGTAGCCTTTTTAAACAGCTACACTTTGTCTCCGGTTATTACACTCCAGGTATGGTATGAGTGTGTTTTCAAAGGCTATTGTTCAGTCTAAAAATCAGCATGTATTCAGACTTTTTCCCAGCTGAAAATGGCACTTAGCCACTGGGTAAAGGATATAGCAGAGGCAGCTGCAGCCTCTCGGTAGCTTGGAATAGGAGTAGGGGAAGTAGAAGGGGTACCTATAGGAGGCCAGGGTTGCTATTCTGCCCCATAGGAGGGCCAGAGACACTTATCCCTACAAAGGTCTCTGGGCTCCCATAGCAGGAACCACCACTTAATATTTCCTGTTATTTCTTGTTGGCTTCTGGCAGTCTCCTGCCTTGGGCAATGGATAAATTTGCCTGTGCCTGAGAGATAGCCATAGCGTATATATAGGATGATGACATTCACTTCCCCAGTCCACCCCATTTTTAACCTGGAGACATTATTTTCTTCTAACTCTGCTTTACAACATTAGAGCTCCATTTGTGAGTTGTGTCTGAGCCCAGCTGAAAGTTATTGATGAGTTCTACTTTCAACCTTTTTGTAACTGTGTTTTAGTGACATTGGCAGACAGAAGCAAACTGAAAATACACTGGCCAGTTCTGTTGTTTGGTGCAGATTCAGCTTTACCCTATATTTATATTTGCCGTAATTAAAAGTGTATGTAGGTAATAGTTATTGGATGGTTTACCGAGTCTCATAATATATATGCTACTCATACTTGAAGTTTAATTTTGACTAAATATGTTTTGATTAAATAGGTAATTTTAAAGAGTGTTTCTGGTTGTTTCTGACTGTCAGTTAGAAGAATCTTGTCTTTGCCCATTTGCTTCCCTGTGCTGTTGAAATTTGTTAGGAATTCTGTGTCTTTCCATCTATGACCTGGTTTAGCTGCCAACAAAGTTGGCAGGAGTTTTTCCACTGGCTTCATTCAAAACCAGATCAGGCCACTAAGAACAAATGATAAATCATATTCATAAGCTGGAAGTTACCACAGGCGTTGATCAATACACACATGAATTTCTGCCTGGGCAGGGTTTGCAGTTTGGCATCTTTCCCTCAGCAATATCATTGTGGTACAGTGAAAGGCAAGTATCTACAGTGATGCTGGGCTTCACTGTTCCTCTGGGGTTCTATCTGGGGCAAGTGTTGAAACCTTGATGAAGGAGTTGAAGGTATGTTGCTTCAGAGGTGCCTGGCCATGAACAGCAGCATTTCTCACTGGAGTTTCTTTTCCTTATATTTTGAGGCTGACAAGTTCACTGAACATTCCCATGTCCTTTTCTTCCTTTTATTGCTGTCAGTAACAAACGTTGAAAATTTTGGCATGAGGGTATTATATTTTTTTCATTAAAATCATTAATTCTTCTGTAAAAGTGTGTAGGTAGGTCTGCAAAAGCACAGAATTTCAGAGTTCTTTACCACAGCACATCTTTCTTTACCAAAACACAGATCTCTCAGTCTTCTAAGCATTCTTTAGCCTATTAAGACCAACTATTAAATGTTTTTCAACTTGCAAGTGTAAAAATACCATGGAATATATGAAGTGAGATTCTTTTTTGACTAAAAGCTTGCTTATTATCTATCTTTTCCCAGGGAACATTTTCTCTATTATCTGCCTCGACAAACAACTAGTCTCACTAATAAATAATTCAGCAGTAAGAGACTCTGGGGCTGTCTGTATAAAATTATGGCATATATTAACTGATGTCCTCACTAGGCAGCAGGTTCTGGGAGATTCAGCCTTGCCAAAATGGCATTTCTAAATCCCTGGTTGTCTCCTTGAAAATTGTCCCCTCAATTTTCAGGTCTCTGCAGTTAGAAACTAATGAACGGCTCCAGTGGAAAAGCAAGGACTAAAATAAGTTTTGGGGTGGTTTTCCCTCAAGCTTTATTCTTTTGGAACCTGTTAACACTGTCTGAATATCATATTTTATGGAATTTTTAATCTGATTCAAGTTTAATTAAGCTGTTGTTTTTAAATTGTTCAGGTGGTTTTATTTTACCTTGCTAAAAGAAACATTTTAAGTGCCTGGCAGGTTAAAAGAGAGAATATTAAACAGTCTCATCACTGACAGACAAACTGTTTGCTGTGCCCAAACTCTCTGTTAAACTGTGTGTTGGTAAGGTATATCAACATTAATTCTTGAAAGCTTGAGGGTCATACTAATTTCAAGTGAAGTCTTTATCTCAAGCATCTTTCAGTAGTGAAGATTTCATTTAAGGAATAAAAAGGCTGAGAATAATTAGTACCATACTTTGGCACACATTACCTCTGGGTTAACTATTAAAAGAAGCCATTCAGTGACAGCAGCAGCAGCAAATGATATCCTGAGTGGAAGCCAGCCCTGGGAGCCTCCCTGATCCTTGCACTTGTGTTCCTTTGACTTCTCACTGCCTCTGCCTCCAGTTCTGTGAAGCTGCTTGGAAGGTTTGGACTCTGTGAAATTACTACGTAGTGATTTTGAAGTGATGAAGCCTGTACATACATAAATACTGCCATTTAGAGAAGACCCTATTTTTGATAATAGTCTTATCTTTAAAAGATAAAGCTTCAGCAAAGTTGTTATATGGATTTTTTGCTGCAAGTAGACTCTCAAGCTTTCTGCAACTGTGAAGTTAAAGCAGAAATCAGTATATACATCTTCTGGCCTCAGTGCACAGTCAGATTTTAATATGAAGCAGTTTTATTCTGGACTGGGGAGGAAGTGGTGTGTATGTTAATGATAACAAAGACCATAGCTGTCTACAAACTAAAACTACACCATTGTACAAGCAAAATATACAGAGGGTGGGTAGGGGTAGATTTTATTGTGGATTTTTTTAAGTGATGGAAAACTGAAGTGAATAAAGTAATTTAAACAAGGTTGCACAGAAAAATTGGAGAAGGCTGAAATATTCACCTGCACTCTGAATAATCCATCTCCTCGGTCAGCCGGCCTTTTCCAACTTTCTGGTTCTCTAAAAGACTACATTTTAGCAAATATACTGCTTTACTGTTACAGGAAGACACGAGGGGAAGAGGCCAGTTTAGGCACAGGGGTTGGCTGCCCAGCTTATTGGTAGACTCATTTTGAGAGAGAGAAGTTAGGGAGGCAACTGTAGTCAGGAGGGAGCTCTGCAGTGTCTGAACCCAGCCAAAACTATTTATTACTGTTTGCTGTAGACAACTGAAGTTTCCAGCAGTCTTGCCACTTTTACAGGGATCAGAATAATTAACACAAAGACAACACATCCTGTAATGGCAAGTCCCAAGGGCTGTAGGTAGTGAGGTTTTCACAAACACATTGCCTGCTCCCACTTTACTTTGATTTTTTGGTTTTTTTTAGAGTCTAATTAGCAGTCACTTAAATTAATTCTCAGTGTCAACTGCAAAAATGTCTGAAAGCCTTCATCATGTAGTCTTTGAGCAGTAGGCAAAAGAGCCCATGAGGTGTTCCTATCCCATTTTCAAATGAGTGCATCTTTTGCAATTAGCAGTTGGAAAGAAGATTCTGGAGCAAATAATCACTCATGGAGATCCAGTGGCAAAAGAAAAAAAGGGTTATAAAACCTTAGAACTTGTTCATGTTTTGATTTTTAGGTCATGCAGACCTTGCCAGAAGCGTTCCTTCAACCTCCTCCCTACCGCTGACCCCAAAAAATAATCATATAAAAGACTGAAGGAAAAGGAACTGGATCAGTACCTAGTTTCAGTTTAAACTTTCTCTTGAAACTGAAATGTGGCATATTACTTTTGTTGTCCTACATCCAAAAGACGTAGGTAGTTTGATCTGCTGTGGCTCTGGTGAAAGGATCTGGGGAGTCCTGTGCTGTTTATGCAAAGACAACTCGAAGTAGAAAATATACTGTTTCTCCCACAAATATTCACACATGTAAGTGTCTATTTCCTGTGCTACAGAAATTGGTAAAACCAGCTTTGTACTAATGCTTGTTGAAAGGGAATAGAAAGGGGACTAAGAAAGAATAAGGAAAAGCTGCCACCTCGCTGGGAAACATTTTTCAGAGTCACAGGTTGAATTTTGCCATGATTAGAAATTTTGAGGGCAACTGTTCTATCTAAGCAGATACTGAACTGAGAATTTTCAGTTACTGTAGCTGCTTAGGTGCTGAAGGAAAATTGATGCTTAATAATATGAGCTCAAAACACTTTGCCAAATCACTGTTAAATGTGTAAGCTGCAGACTGAACAAACATAGCAAAGAAAACTTACCAGAGAATGTCCCATAGCAACAAAGTCTGTTAGTTTGTCATTTATAATGCGACAGATATATTCTTTCCAAAGTCATAAAGATAGAATCTTAAAACATCATCTGTTTTCCTAGCTAGGATGAGAACCTATATATGTGCAGTCTTCAGCTGTGATCGTGCACAAAACATTCAGTGTTTATTTATTTCCTTTTACATTTTATTATCATTAGTGGAAGGGCCCAAAAATATAATCAGGACTCAGATCTAATATGCCTGATAATATAGAAATAGCATAGCATATTTGTCTTGCACCAGAAGACTGGAAAGAAAAACACTAGTGTATGGAGTTTGCACATGGATTTAGTTGCCACCTTGAATCCCTCAGTTGCGGGTCTCTCAGAACAGGTATCGAAAGTTTTCATATAGAAAAAATTAATTTGTCAGTTAAAATAAATTATAAAGGGGGGGGGCAAAATAAACCAGTAATTTTGTTTAAATAATCACTAACATTTTCAGCTTGAGTTTCTTGTGAAGACAAAAGCATTTTGAAAATTTTTTGCAGAAACACAGGAGTGTTTTCTTTATCTACATTCTGTCCAATTTTATCACATACTAATAAGATTTTTCAGGTTTTGTTTTTCTCCTGCTTATTTGCCTTCCTTTAATTGTGCCTTCGCTTTGCTGCATTTGCTTGTGTTCAAAATACAGAGAAACCAGTGCTCTAGAAAGGATTACCCCCAAGATCCTTATCCTTTCCCCAAGTTCTTTACTTTGTAGAGGGCTGTATCTTAGTCATGTATGAATGGTCCTTGTCACCTTCCAGTCTTACAACTCTTCTGGTTGGTAAGTGCCAAAAAGCACAGCTCTCGGAGGTGAGCCATCACACAGCCCATGTAGCCAGAGCCCCATGCACCCTTCAGCAAGAAGGCAAGACAATTTGAAGAGTAACAGCAAAAGTTAATACCTTTATTTTTTGAAAGCTCTCTGCCATACCCTGGGTCCTCAGTGGAAAGCATAAACAGCATAGAAACCAAATTACCTCTGCGTACATGAAAGATTGAGCTGACCTCTGCAAGAGAATTTCTGCAGCCTGGAAGACCGTCTGCCCTTGCTTTGTTAACTGCAAAGGAATGGTGGGGTTGAAAGTCATCCCTGTTTGTGATTTACAGATGGAAACTTATACTGAGCCATACATCAGAAGGAGTGGGACAGGGCTGAAAATGCAGCTCTTGAACAGAAAGGTTTGAGTCTCAGACAGTGATATCTGGTGAAGATAGCTTTATCCCCTTCACATTAATTTCAAGATGTATTAAGAACAGAAAATGTGAGGTTTAGGGACAAAAATACTATTGATTTGCTTGCATGATCAGTGGGTTATGCTGGTTGATTATGGAAGGAAGCCTGCTAGAGACTCTCTTACAGATGCTGGGCTGTTCGTTGGCTGGATTTGTCAGGGGGCAAGACCAGCCTTTCAGTCTCTTCAGGGAACCAAGATATTGACAAACCTTTTTTTTTAAAGCTGAAGCTTACTAGAAAGTACCAAAGGGCATATTTGGACACTGCTTTTTTCAGAAAGTACAGTGGTGGCTGTAGCTTCCAGTAAGGATTATAAAGGTTTGTGCTTAGAGCAGCAGGTACACAGCTCCCTGTAGTTTAAAAAATCCCCAGAAAGCAAAGGTAAGAAATGCATGAAATTTCCATTACAGTAATAACCAGCAAGTAACCTATGCTCAATTAGTCAGAAAATAAATGTGCAGTACATCTTTCAGACGCTAATTGTCATGTTATTGCTATTGTACCAGCAAACACAAATAAGCAAAACAATACTGCAAGATGAAATTAGCCTTGATAAATATATTGTGTGGTCTGTGGCAGTGGAAAAAAACCAGTTGCCATTGACTTGAAAGCATGCTTTCTAGGAAACTGCTCTATGGGTCATTCAGAGGGGCTTTGGAGCCTCAAAGCTTGGGCTTTGGTACTTGAGGTTTGCAATAATGGGTAAGCCCTCATAAGAGGTCTCCTTTACTAAGGAAGGATCCATTTCTACTGTTGCCTTGGACAATAGGAGTCTAGAGAAGGCAGGATTTGCTCACCAGGATATTATAGACCTGCCTTCTAGTACAGCATCTTGCTGGAAACAGCCTGCAGCCAAAAATTAATTGTATCACATCCTGGTTTAGGTTACCGCAAAAAGAAGATTTCTAGTTGAATTACCAATTGTGTCTGCATTTAGTATGTATTTATCTATTTTGTGTCCACATTCTTCTTTGTTGCTCTATGTTCTGTCTTTGATTCAAGGCATTTATGGATGCTCTCATTTTTTAATGTCAGCCCACTGTGAGCAAGTGTAATGGAAATCAGTTAATGTGTGTTAATTGTGAGTATCTCCTCATTAGCCACAGGTATGGCTCTCACATGTAAACAAAGCAAATAGTAGGTTTCTGGGAATAGCATTCCCACTGAAACCATCACACAGTGTGTTACTTTTTATAGCTTTAAAGACAAAAAGTGTCAAAATTGGCTCACTTGATTGAAAGAACATTCACTAATGTTTGTCAGGTCTGTTGTAACGTTCAAGTAAATTAAGATGTTGATTTTCTTTAAGCAGTAAAAATCTGGAATATGACAAGAAGTTGAAATATTAGTAAGACTACTGGGAAGCTTTGATAGTCTGCTTGTGAATTTTAATGTCTAGTAGCAAATAGCTCTTAAGTGGCATTTGAACGCATCTTTTAAGTTCAACTTTATGTATGCACCAGGCAGTGCCAAAGCATATGTGTGAGTGCAGATGTACTCAGCAGGGCTAAAGAGTTGTGACAAATACGTGTTCAATGTACTTGAAAACTTAAGAACGATTTGGGAGCACAATAAAAAAAAATTTGCCCTGTGACACTTCACTGAGTATGAACAAGAAGTTACAAATGCAAGAATATTCACAGAATAAAGAAAAGAAGAAATGTATGGTCTCTAATCTCCTGTCCTTTAACCACACTCTTCTTACTACAGACATAGTGATTATACAGCCTAGGTGCTGGCTTTCTGAGTTAGGGAGAGCATCCGTAAAAATAACTGTGGCTGCCCCATCCCTGGCAGTGTTCAAGACCAGGTTACCTGAGGCTTAGAGCAACCTGGTCTAGTGGAAGGTGTCCCTGCCCATGACAGGGGGTTGAAACTAGATGAGCTTTAAGGTCTCTTCCAACCCAAATCATTCTGTGATTCTACCTCCAGATCACAAAAGGACAAGGGATGAAAACTCGTTTGGGAAATTTCATCTCCAGAAGATAAGAACAGCCTCTGCTAAATCCCATTTCTCATGCATATATATTAAAAAAAAAAAGCATTTTCTGTATGTTTTAATTTGCATCATACAGAAAAATTGGTATTTGTCTATTAAAGGTGATTTGAAGCTGTGTGACATTACACTCAGTCATTCTTTTTCAAGTTTTCTGCTGTGTAATTTAATTGAGAAGTTCAGAAGCACCTTGACATTCTTTGTCTCAAAATCTACCTTGAAGGTCTGGGGAACACATATCAGGCTGTAAGTGTTGCCATAAACAAATGATGATGTAAACAAAACATTTGTTTAACAGAGACTGATTTCCTCACTATAGCTGCTGTTTGAAATCAGTTTGTCTGCTTGTCTGTTTTGCTCTGGGAAGAACTTGGGACCGCAAATTACATGGAAATAATCTATAGTATATAAAATTAATTTCTTGACTAAGTCCTAGCCACTGTTCCTGGACCTTCAAATGGGAGTGATACGCACAAACCAAAGCTTATAATGGCTGGGAAAATCAGAGGATATTACAAAAATTAACTGAACGCATTTCATCAGATATTAACTGCTTTTTTAATTTAGTCATTATATACACCATTAATCTCTTTATAGTTAAATGGCTCAGTTTTCCCACTGCACACAGACCCACCAGCTCCTCCATTAAGAATGATCTAAATAAAAAAATTACATGAGTATAAGAAAAACTGTGTTAACATTTAAATCACAAAATTACTTCAGTGGCTGTACTACCCATACTGGGAGCCGGTGTATATTGGCAGTGACAGGGGAAACAACTTCTCAATATTTAGCTTGTAGTTATAGACTGCCTCATTAGTTTTTAAGATCAGCGGTGGCGGTGTTCAAGGCTCTTGTATTTGGCTATTAGCATGGTTGGCAAATGCTTTGGAAATCGCTAAATAATAACCCAGGTGCTTGTTGCTGCTTTAATTTTTTTTATTTTTTTATTTTTTTTCCAGCTGAAACCCCTCAGATTTTAATATATAATGAAGAAGGCTCAAAGCTCCATTTTCTTCTTCCTCTGGGGAGGTGCCCTTAATAGTTTTATTGGTTTGTGTTTGATATCCTATTCACTTCCTGACAGTAACGGTGGCGTGAAATGCCTTTGGAATTGTCTGAGACAAGCTTGTGATACTCACTGGTGGTTTTTACCTGCTGGAGGCTGCTTTTTAACACAACCACTGCTCCTGAGAGATTTTTGAGGCCACCATCAGTTATAGTATGAGTACTTGTTGGAGCAATAACCTGGTAGCTCCTGTAAACCCCAGGCAAGCCATGTGAAATGCATTGTAAAGTTCAAAAATCTCAGAAATTTGCTTTCAAATCCCATTCTCGATAGGACTAGGTGCAATCCTAGGGGCATGTTGTTGCAGGGTGCATTGCTCCAGCTAGGAAGCCTTGTGCCTGAGTGATGCATTCCTTCAACCTGTGAGCAGAGGAAAGAGGAATCTCCTGGTTTTACTCATTATTCCTTTGTGGCGTGCAAAGCAAAGACTGCCTCAGCTGTCATCCTGCTGTCTATACTAACTGCTTTGGCCAGTAGTATTACCCTACCGCTATGCATAACCTGGAAATAAGACACACTGTGTTTCTGAAGGATGAACTGAAAGCTTTTTCTACAGCTATTGCGTTGGGGTGTAATATGCTCATGAATGAGTAACAATTGTTGGAGAGCAGTATCATGTAATTTAAAATCTCCTTTACATACATTTGTAAAACAAAGATAAGAAAGTTAATGGAGTCAACTCTTTGCAATGTGAAGTGTCTTTGTGGTATCCGTGGGGTTACAGCATATGTAGTGGGTTGTTACACATGCAAATGGAGTGTATTTCCATCCTTCATACTGTTAATTAGTTGGCAATCTCTTACATGAGTCCCATGCTAAACAATTACTTTGCCACTTCGCCCTTCTTTCACATTCTTGGTTATTTCAATTCTAAGTAACTGCAATAATTTAGAAACTAGAGTAATGGATTTATAGCAACTAAAATGATGACAATAATACAATAATAGAAATGGGAATGTCCTGGAATGAGAGGAGAGGCAGTTCTTATTCTTGTCCTGTTTTGACTTACCTCAGGTAAACACCCTGTCCTTTATTCCTATATTAACTGGATGCGTACATAGGTGAGATGCTTCAACAACTAAGTGATCCTGACGCTGCAAATTAGCTAAATCAATACAGAGTTCCTCTTTGTAGGAATACCTGTCAGAAACTCCTTTTGTGTAAGGACGAGAACTGTATCGCAAAATCCTCTGTACAGTGAAAATGGTCTTTAATGTTCTAAGAAGTTCAAAAGACAGTTTAAAAGCCATCTATCCTTATATTCCTTATATTGATTAATGAATTATTATATTGATTAATGAATTATGAAATCCTTATTTTGATTTTTAGAAGAGAACTGAAGCCTGCATTTTTGTTTTATAAGGTGTGGGGAGAATAGAACTCATAGGGCTGTTGCAAGTCTGGAAAAAGTGGTGGTGAAGCTTTGGTTGGTTGTGCCTGGCCATCAAGCCCCTTGAAATCCTGAATGAAAGGGGTCTCCAGAGACTTATAAAGGTAATTTGGTCCCAAGACTTTTCTTCTTGTGCTGTGACAGCATGGCCTGGATTGTTCCCTTCCCTGAGTTAATACAGAAATGGGGATGAATTCCTTAGCCAAATCTGTGGTAATTTATATTTCTCCCTTGGATTCATCCCTAACTACATTGGCCAAACGATGGTGATCCTCATGCAAGCAAGGCTTTTGTGGTTGTGGGATAGCTGCCACTATTTTATGTAACCCCACAACAGCCACGGCAAAAGCACACAACGTTGTGGATGGCTGAAGTGTGTTACCACCGGTGAGCATACTTCATAGCTGTGTTACTTCTCCAAGGCGATAAAGAGAGAGCCCCTGATGAGACAGCCAACCTGTGGTAATGGACACAGGCATGACACACTTCACTATCCCCCATCTCCTTTCTGCCTACTTCCATGAGCAAGCCCAAGGGGCTTCCGGTGGCCATAGCAAGAGGGATCAGAGTGAAGGTAGAGCTCTACCTCTGACAGGCAGACCACTAAGCTGACCTAGCACAGAGCAGGAGAAGGGCATACCCATCTCTGGCTGTGCGCCATGGCTGGCTGCACAGTGTTTTTATGGAGAGATTCGAGAGGACTGCTCATGCCCCTGGTTCAAGTTTCTGACTTCACCCATGCCTGTATCCACAGTGGGCTGAGATATGGCTATGCACCGTCACCTTTCTCGTGCAAGATGTTGTTTTTGTGACATGGACAGCTTGATATATCAGCTAGGAGGGAATTACAGCAGGTTCAGCACAGCCCTGCCATATGCAGACAGCACCTGAGCTAGCCTCATGCCCCTTTATGTAGGGAAGTAGTCTTCAGAAAGCTGGCACTGCGAATGTGTTTTCTGTCTCTGAAAGCAGAGATAGTGCTGGCACTGGGAAGAGGTGCTGTCAGACCCCCCCTGCAGGAACACACAGATGTGAAGTAACATTTTCCAAGTGATTTTGGAGTCCACATGACACAGAATTACTTTCTGAAGTCACTTTTGAAACTGTTCCCTCATACTACTTCTGGTGATGGGACTCCTGCCTGCATCTCTATTTTGGAAACACTGCCTACTTGTGCCAATCCATGTGGCTGTGTCACAGCACTGCCTGCTTTGTCTCTTGTCTCTAGGGACTGTGATCCATGTGCAACCAGAGGAGTGGCTGAAACTTCAGCCTTGACCTTTATTTACTTGTTCATTTGCAAAATCTGTCTGAAGTTTACTGTGGTCTTTGGAGGCCTCCAGCTACTTAACCATAAGTACACTGAACAAAAGCTCTCCTAGTCAGGACAAAGAAATAGTCCTGAAGGAGGAATTTCTAGTGATTGCTTTGACTGCTGTTAATGTTCCCATATTTAAAGGAAGTAGGTGGGGTTTAGTGGTGGGCTTCTCTTTCTATTATTGCAGGTCCTCTTTCTCACTTGGTCTTCTTGTGTGTGGCTCTTTAAACAAGGTAGAAAGCTGCTGGTTCAAAGTGACTGGTTCTTAACTGACTGCTCCTTACTGTATCTCCTGTTCTTCCTTCTGGTGAGTATTTTTAACTTGTCTCATGTTGTCAGTGTTTCCTTTTTATTCCTGAAAGTTCAGACTGAAGTTTGGATCCAGCAGGAGAAGCACTTGAGTTGTGCGAATGCCTCTCGCACCAAATACTGTGCAGTCGTATACAACCTAGGAAATGAAAGAGAGATGAAAAGCATGATTTCACAGATGAACAACATAGAATCTGTATTTCATGTTGTTTGGTAGTCGTTCTGAGCCACACAGTCTGGCAGAGGTCAGCTTTGTTCAGTATCTACACTAAGTTCTTTGGTTTCATGCAGCTACATCCTCTGCAAGGCACAACAGCTGTTTCCAAATGCCCGAAAGGTACTGTTCCCCCTTTCATCATCTGTCAGGAGTATTAGTAATGGAAATAATAATGCATAATTATGATATATAAAGAATTATTGCTAAATCAGCTGTCATGACAGAGCATTTAAAAAGTATATGACCAACCTGTTTCTTAGCAGTTCTCTGAGGCTTTCTGCAAAGTTATTCTGCGTAGTTTTCTGCAGCTTGGCTGTTAAATAAAAGTTTTTGTGTTCTGGTTGTATTTTGCCTTTGGGAGTTGATGAGGTCCCACAGCCCAGCAGCCAGGTCCCTTTTTCTTACCTACCTTTTCTTAAGGAGTCATGAAAAGTGTTGTCTTTTCCCCCCAAAATATACATTTGACTGGTACATGATACTGCTGCTTGCTTCTGATTGTGAAAATTCTCTGTCAGGCAACAGTTAGCAGACCCTGGCCCCCAAAACCATAAAAGCTTGATGCTTTTCCTATCTCTTCATAAAACCTTGAGGTCTGAGGTATTGTGACCTCAGTTACTGATAATGTTTTGTCCTCTGTTTTCTGTTGAATGAGATTGTCAGCAGGTAAGCATCTGTGCTTCACTGGGTAACCATACTAAATTCATGGTGTTTCACTAGGTAACCATACTAAATTCATGTAAATAATCCCATGCATGGCTGATAACTGCTTAAATGCATGCTGGACAAACTGAGATCCATTAGGTATATATGACATGTACTGAGAATGAGTAAGCAATAAATCCAGTGGCTTCTCGAATCATACTACCTATTGTTAATGATGGCTGAACACAGTGAATGGACTTGCTTGTATGTTCTCCAAAAAAGTTGGATGCATTTTCTTTCCTTTTCCTATGTCTATAAATAACCTCTGTATCCTTTATAACATGTTCCTCTGTAGCATCTAAGGAGTTAACATTCCTTTGGCATTAAAGAAAATCCTCTCTAGTCTCTAGAACTGCTGTTTAAATTGATAATGATGCTGAGGCATTTTCTTCCCTGACCACATTGTGCTTACAGAAGGAATTAGATTTCTCAGGCTCTGCTCCTCAATAGAGGCTCTGGTAATCATAATTCACGTACTCTTTGAGGCCAGACATTTGTTTGTTGGTTTCTTTTAATGAAACAGAAGGTATATTGACCACATTTATTGAATGCTCTTGGGAGTGTGTGCATGTAATCACTGATATTCCCTTGGTATGGGGTTTCCTGTTATAGATCTGTAATTCAAAAAGCAATCCCTTTCTTCTCAAAGGTGGGTTTTTCTCTTCTGCACCCTTGTATCTCTGCTTTCCTGTATCTGGTGGGGCACTTCACGGTTCTGTCCTTCCTCTGAGGATATTCCAGTTTGTTTAAATCCAGGTCTCCAGCATTCTTCAATAATCACTTGGAGCCAAGCTGCCTGGAACTGGCTGCATTCATTGGGTGCCTGCCTGTCCAGTACTTCATGGTGTAAACTCCCGCATAGCACAATGTCTAGTTACAAGCAGTTTTCATCCTGGAGACTCTTAGTTGCCAATATCCATGACCCCTTTTCTGCAAATGATATATTTTATCCTAATATGTATGCTGTCAAAACACAGAGGACCAGAAACTCTCTGCCTTTGTGGAAATGAGGTCAGCCAGCCTTGCTGATTGATAGGAAATCTATTCATATTCCTCAATTCAGGCAAAGACAGACTAATAGGACAAGTATCAATTGAGACATCAGAATAGATCTTGGGAGAATAAGAACCCCTGCATAGAAAGATTTTTTCCTCTTTCCCCCACCTCCCCCCTCCTTTTTTTTTTTTTTTGAGTGTATTATTCTGTTTGATGTCCTTATCTAAGGACATTTTTAGTTAAGTGCCTGTGTTTTAAGTGTAACTTTAGCTTTTCTCATGATTATCCTGCCAGCACTTCATGCCCTCTCTATTATGCAGAGGTAGTAGCTTGCTGTGGCTTTTTTAAAGTCTTGAAGATTTGAGTATGCTTTTCAGTACTTGCCCTTGACATATTAAACTTCTATATAAGTCAGTCTTGTCAACTCATATCCAGGAAAAATATCAAACTGAAAAATGTACTGTTTACTACAGCAGTAAGAAAAGGGCCTCGATTATGGTAAATAGTGTAAAAGATTGTTGTCTCTAAGGACACAAACCACATTGATAAGCAAGTAATTGCAGAGCAGTATGTTTTGGTAAAAATTGGAAGGATCTCTAGAGTGTTCACTTTCCACATCCTCAATACAGTAAAATGCAATACAACCCAGTGATAAAGTTCTGAGTGTTTCCCAGTCCAGTTTTTGGTATACTGAAGAAGGAAGTTCATGGAGCACTGCACAAGCTACTAAGAAGGAGAAAGACAACTGTTACAGCTGAACCCCTGACAGCAAAGTATTATTTTTGCTGCTGCTGCTATCGCTGTTGTGTTTTCAATCTGAGCTCTAAAGCAGAAATTTGTCTTGCAGCTTGCTCCAGACACTTGCTGTTCTGTAGGAGAGTCTTCCCCATCAACCATGTATGAAATTGAATACCTCTGCAGATCACAAGCTTTACCACCTTGTTACTCCTCCAGATAGTTTAAAACTGATGTAGTCCAGCCTGTTACTCTGTACTAGTGCCCTGAAAAATTTTGTCTCAATGCTACCGTGTCCCGTTGGTTCCCTTCAAAAAGGATTGGGCAAAAACTGAAAAAAAATAGAATAACCTAAGCAAACGCCTGGGCTAAACTCAGTTTAATCTCTGCTTTCCAAGACTGGGGTTAGTGTTCCAAGTCAAGTTTGTAATTTAAGAAGTGAAGAAAATTTCTCAGACTTTTTGCCCATGAGGACAGTAATTTATCTGCATGTTTATGGGGAGAAAAGAGGAGGTATTGCAAAACAAGATGAAATACCAGAGAAAAACAGAGGTACCAGCAGGCAAAAAATTGTATGGAAAGTGATGGCAAATTACAGAGGTTGCCTACTATACTACTCTGCTTCTCAAGGCAATGCACGTACTCAAAGGGTGAAAGTTTTAATTTATCATTTTTTCAAGTATCTGGTGCTATTTCTAATGGTTTTAAGCAGAATATTACCTTCAAATGCTCCACACCAGATACTTTATCTAAAACTGCACTGTAAACAGAGATACTTCAAAATATTCAAGAAAATAACCCATTCCAAGATATTATGATACCCAGACGGTTTCATAAACTACGAGTATGTTTTAACTAGTGCCTCTAATCACGTACTTTGGGTTTTCATGTTTAAGACTGAGAGTGTAAGAAATTGTAATTATCTTATTAAAATTTTTGAGCTCTAATAGTCTACATAGAGATCTGAATTTGGCCTAGCGCAGAAATGGGTTGTTTAAGCTTCATCAGCTTTTGTGAGACAAGCATGGGGTCAGGTGTACTTCCCAATTAAAGTAAAAAATGTAATTGTCATTTCTGCAGCTGGTCTGCTATGACTCTGATTGGGGCTTGATAATACCCTGTTGCATTGAACTGCTTTGGGCTCTGTTGAGCCACCTCTTTTGCACATGCAGAGACTGCAGTGCAGTAGAACTGAAATCCGCTTTTCCTGTCAGAAGTGATACTTCATATTCTGTGATTGCTGCAACATTTGGGTCAGACATGCCTCTGCACTGTGAATTACACATTGCGAAGTAGCAGACAGAAAGAAGGGTAATCCACTTCAGAATACAGAACAGTATTTCAGAGTGAGACCTGGCCACTCTTCGAAAGTCTTGCCTAGAAAGTCTATCTGTTCACACTGCTGAGTGAACACATGGCACTGTGACTTTTACCTTTGTCTTCTAGGGTATGTTTGCAATGTCATCATCTGTGCCTCAAGCCACTACCATTAAAATACAGAATGATTTCTGTGGTATGTAAGAATTATAATCATTGTTTCCTATCTCATGTTTATATTAACACAAACTGGAGAGATGCAGGAGGTCTGGATCCAGCCAGAAAGGTGAGGAAATGCCCACTGGATGTGGTAATATGCAGCTTTAGCAGCCTAACCCCTGCTTGCTTAAAGGGTAAATAGTGATCTCAAGTGGTGTGGGGAAAGAACAGGGAATTCCACCAACCTAAAAGATTTCGTGCAAACTGGGCAAAATCTTAACTTCAGCGGTTCCAGGGGAAACAGTTCAAATTCACAACGATGATATTTTGCGCTTCCCTAAACCTCTCGAATTCTGATGAAATGTTTGCAATGCTGCTTGATTATCTCAGTAGGCTGGTTTCTAGAAATTAGTAGACTTCATAGAAAATAAACCAAAAAAATTGTTATACATACCCTTAAATAGTCAGAGAGGATTATAACTAATACAGTTCATATATAGAGTAGTAAGTACAGTTAAAAACCTTCATAAATCTAGTGTATTAGAGTGTTACTCGATCAGTGTTTTAGTGTGACAACAAAATTACAAAGAAACTCCTCTGAAAGGAAGCTATTTCTTTTATGAAGGCCCAAGTCTTTGAATAAAGAGAAAGTGAGCAATTTTTTTGTTCCCCTTCTCAGATGTATTGATGTGCATCACTGTAACATCAAGTGATTACTACTGACTAGATTAAGACCATGAGTTAAAAGAGGTTGGTTTGTCTTTAATCCAAGGAAAATACATTCCTCAGACGTGTTTGCTTTCTTCTTTTTAGACTTTAGTTCAAACAACCTATCAAGTGACTACCCATGCCAGCCATCAGGACATATGCCTTTTTAAAATCATACCCCATAGCAGTCTGTGCTGGGTTTGTGCATGGATAAAAGCCCCTGACACAGAGCGCTCAGTGCTGATGTGCAGGATGGTTCAGTGAGAATCTGAAGGCAATGGGTTATACAGGAGCCTGATCTGGCAGATTTCACTTCCATTACAAGAAATTAATCCCCTGTTCAACAGACCTAAAATAGAAGCTCTTTTGCCTGCCTGGTAATTAGTCTCTTGCATATTTGCATCTCATTGGCTTTTTCTCTGCACTTAATGGCGCAGCTGCTTTTTGCTCATGATAAATTAGCATGGGGATCAGGAAAACACATCCATTTGGGCATAATGGTGTATCTAATAAACTTGTTGCATCTTGAGTCTCTTGGTCATAATGGTAATCTCCTATTAGTTCCAGGACTGCTTTGCTTCTTTCCTTCCTCCTATTAGTCTCTGTTCCCTATTAGTTAAAGCACAGATTTGGTGAAACAAATTTCTACATCAGCCATCCTCTACTGCAAAACCTCAGCTGTTACTGAAAATTTTATACATCCCATCAGCCATTCTGAACTGATGCCTGCACAAATCTACAAATAATAAGCAGGGGAAAGAAGAGCTGCATATAGTCAAATTAATATTGCCCATGTCTGTTGCTTCCATGTAATGAACTGAAAACCTTCCTTGCACATCATGATTTGTGTGCAGCTTGCTTTAGCCCACCAGGCAGGTCCTAGTGCTTAAAGAACCTGCTGGTTCTCAGCTTTCAGCATAAAGCATGTATACAGTGGGGAACCAATTACTAACTCTTTAATTTGAATAGCTGGTGGAAGTTTAGGATCTTAATTAAGAAGGAACATCAGCAATAAAATCATGGCAGAACTCTGTTGAGCACCAGTGTAAATCAGAAGCTTCTTTGCTGAAGGCAGGAGGAGTCAGATAGCCGGGGACAGCTTTGTTGGTCATAAACTGAAGGAAAATTAAGCCAATATAGGCTGTATGAAATTTGAATTAAAATTTGTAATTAGAACTTGTTCTGCACTGGGTTGTGTGGTGTGAAATCACTGCAGATTCAGTCTCAACACTGGACTTGCTGAAAGTTACAATATTGTCGGCCAATAAAAATGAGTTCTTCCTTGGGCAAAATCTCTTGAAGTTTACATTTCTGGCTTTGTTTTTAATTTCAATGTTTCTCTTACTCTGTTTCTATTTTCTACTTTGACCTGAAACTACCCCTTGTGAGTAGATTGCTTATGTGAGGGCTTAGAATTTATTATTACTTGTTACTGCAGAAAAAATAGACCCAAGTGCATATTCTGATTCCCTGCTCTTTTCCAGTGTACAGTCTTAAAATGACACTACTGGTTCTTTTACTTGCACTAGTCAAGAATTACTGAAAATGTCTTGGCATTTCTGCATTTTCTTTCGATATTCATTAGGCTAAACCAAGTGATGAACTGCAGGCACAACCAGCAGACTTAATTACTTTAACATTTCACCTTTTTAAGATTTGTTATCATGAAAAAGAATAACATTGCAGGCTGTGAATGGTGAGCTTGTTACAGTACAACGGACAGCATTAAGCTGCATTTTCAATTTTTATGTATCTGAATGGTGGTAATAACAGTTGCCTATTTGCTACATGACATAGTGTTGAATCCTGAATTGCGCTCCCATCAGCCAGACCTTGGTGTAGACAGGACAACTAATCAGCCCCACCTCTCTTACTGGTGTCACTGGTGGATTGAGTCCATGAGAGAAGAACTAAAAAAAATGCCAACAAAAAACACTTAAAAGCTCAGAAAAAGCACAGCCAGAAGCTGTGTGGAGGGGAAAAGAAACCTGGAGGCAGTCATCAGGGACACTTGGAGAATAAGGTGTAGAACTAGCTATTTGAACCATATGAACACAAATGCAATGATTATATGTTTTAGTTTCAGATGATATTTTTATGTCCTATTACAAATTCAAAGAGACTTTTCCTCTCTAAGCCTTCTAAGGACTCTGAAGACCCTTTCTGCACACCAAGGTGGGGGAAAGGGGTGGTCCATCTGCAGCCCTGGCTCATCTGCAGACTCCACAGAATTCAAAAAATGCAAGGGCTCTGGAAAAGCCCTGATTGAAGGTTTAAATTCTCTCTTTTTCCCAGCCAATAACTTTGTTCTCTTATTTGAAAAGAGACAGAGATATCCACTGGGATTTAGCTGGAGGGGATTGTGCAGTCCAGGAAACAGCACGAGAGAAGTGCAGTGTTGAGTATGCCCTGGGCTTTCTCTAGCAGGCTCTTGCAATATTTACCATTGGTGTGAAAAGGATGAGAGTTAATTGCTTCTTGCTTCTAAATTATAAAGATGAGTGTTTCACAGCGGTTTGAAATAACGAGGTTTCCAGTGTGCAACTTATTTCCTACTGAAAGAGAGGAAGTCTCTTGTATCAGAGGAGAATATAGCAGGTCTGTCCTTCCTCGGTTGTGAATTGCCCAGAGAGGAAGAGCTTCACTCCTACTGCCTTTGTCTCAAGCAGCCCTGTGCTGTGGGCTCCACCAGTGCCTTGTCACAGGCGTTTGGATCTATGGAAATTCCTGGCTTTAGAAAAATGTGGAGTCAAAGTCTTTGGTGAACACATAAGTTGTATTTTGTTGTTTTGGGGTTGTGCCTTCATTTATTTCCAGGTGTCTGTTCATGGCCTAGCGAAAGGGAATTCTTTTTCTCATTGCATGCCAAGAGCCTAAAGAAGGATGATTTTCTTTGGAGAACAGGTACCAAACTATGAACATAAAGAGAAGAGGGATGCAAAGTATGATAGTGCACAGTGGGTGAGATGAATGTTTCTTCAAATATGTAAATTCATCTGCCTCATTAGCTATTAATATAGCAATTGTAGAACTAGAACATCCTCCTACTGTAAAACCTGAATAACCTCTTCTTATCAGAAATCCTAATTTTATGGAAACTGGGAACTTTTGCTAAATTATTGAGGTTTTTTTCCTACAAAGTTTGTCAATTTGTTTAAAAAAAGAAAAAAAACAAAAAAGATGACATTTGCTACTTTGCCAGTTGTGCAAGGACAAAGGGAAGATGCTGCCCAGGCAGCACTGGAAAGCCTGTGTTCCACATTAAAGCCATAGAGATGATGTCAGCCTACCTTACTTGCCAGCAGACCATATCTCTGAGAACTCATGTAATTCGTTGTAATAAAGTGGCTGGTCTAAAGGCATTCGCAACTCTAAAAATAACATTTCATTTCAAAATTAGCATATTTACAATTAAGGCTCTCCTGTCTATTACAAAACAAAATATGCACATTAACTGCTAATTGTTCTGTCATGACAAATGTAGGAATAGAGCTCTCTATAAGAGCAAGAGCTGTATGTGTGAAAGCTGTGAAACAGACCAAGAAGATTGAAAATTGGTTAAACATAAACTTGGCACTAGAGGAATGTGAAAAAATGAAGGAGGTAAGATATAGCCATTAAGGCACAGGACTGGGTTTTTAAAGATTATGGTATGGATTATCTTTGAAAATGTTAAGGTGTTCTGAGGATTTCTGAAGGCAACCTGCTGAGAAATCAGCTGTGTCACTGCTCAAATACCAAGAAGCTGCTTGGAAAATATATGAAGTTGTACTGTGCATGCATTGATAATATGTCATCAGCCTCAGCTGCTGCACAAAGAGGACTTTGAATTTATTGTGAACAGAGTCCTGTATTCCTTCTCTTTACAATATGGATTTATATTCTGATCACCTTTCTTAAGCTATAGCAAACCACTCTGGGCTACTCTCTGCCATGTAGGTGCTGGTCTGTACTGTGGATGCTCAGTATCAGTGTGTCTAGATGAGCCCTGTTGGAGTGATGGTCTGCGCAAATCACTAGACCCCTTCAGGAGGTCTACTTCAACAGACCATGCCAGGTTTGGCCACCCAATTCCAATCCCCCTTTCCAGGCACACAGGAAAGAGGTGGGGATATTGGTAATTCACTAAGCCAAGCTGTCACTTGTAGCTGTGCCTGGAAATTTCTAGTTTAAATGCTTACAAGACCAGACTTTGAGCTTGTTAAATGAGTTCTGGGTGTGGAAGGGCATGAAAAATTAGCCTACTAATAAACAAATTATGCATCTTACCTGAAAAATGAGAACCAAACAAAGAATAGCAACTACAGAAACATTTTGAAAGTCAGGAAGAATGGAAACATTGGAAAGAAAAAGGATAATTTGGTGATTAGTTGATATCTTTAGATTTGCACATGGTCCTGGCAGTTACTTGAGCAGAAAAAAACACAGACCAGATTTGTCTATTTTAATGTGGTTTGGGTGGTTTGTTTTTTTTTTTGCTTATCATTCTCTGGAGTTTGAGATGATGTCTGTTAATAAATATTCAACCTGCGACCATTGGTGCATTGAGCACTCTGCCATGGGTTGGGGTGGTTTTGTTTGTGTTTTGCTGAAATGCTGCATGCCTCTAAGAAACAGTGCTTGGAATCAAGCTTCTGAAACTGGAGATGAGATTACAGGCACTTCTTTGACTGCTTAGGCTTACCAGCACTGAATGCTTCATTTCTTTTGCAAATTATCTGATCAGTTCTCATAACAAGAATAACCTTTGTGATCTCATTCAATGCAAATATGATCAAGACAGATGGTGACATCACCAAGAAACTTCTCTCTGAAAGGTTAATCTGATTCCTAACTAGGAAACTTGATTAGCCAAGAACTGCCATTCTAACTCCAAAGCTCACACCTGTAGTAGGGGAAATTGCCAAGTTGCACATAGTCTTGTAGATATTAATCACCTTTCAGCCAAGTGCCTTCTTTCCAATGACATCTTGAATTGCTCTCTCCTCTCTGTTGCTAAGCATTGGTATTTTAATATTTGCTCTTCACAGCCTAATGTATTGGCTATCTAATTTAATTTCAGTACACTTAGACTGAAGTGTAATCTGGGTTCTGAAATTTGATCTACTTGTGCAAATTGTTGTTTTTCTCCAGCTAAGCTGACACCACACATACACTATTCCATTGAGAGATTAGCAAATTAAGCTGCAATGGTGTAGAAAGATAAGAATGGCCCTTACCATGATTGGTTTTAAATGAGCCATGTCAGTACCGTAGACTCTGATCAATACATCTGTAGTAGTTTCACCTTTCTCTTTTAATGTTTACACTGTTCAGTAGATAGTACCCTCACCACTATTTCTTTTATTATGAGAGGTATGTTTACAGGTACTGTCAAGAAGATAGAAAAGCTAAGGACTAGTCATAGATACCAGGTGGGTGGATAGGCAGCCTGCCAGCCTAATCAAGCTGAGATCGTAGGCACAAGATACTGCCCTCCTCCAGTGTTTTCTCACCATGGTACCCCTCACAAATACAAAAGATTATAGCACTGGGCTCTGAACTCCTATTGTCCAGCTTTAACCGGTCTTGATTAGCATGTTAAAGCACAGAATCGTAGAATGGTTTGGGTTGGAAAGGACCTTAAGACCATCTAGTTCCAATCCCCCTGCCATGGGCATCTACCAAGATTCTTGCTAGGGGTGAATTATCTGAACTCAAATAGGTTGATGAAGTGCTACAATACATACTTATGCATTACATATGTATATATATAAAGTTAATTTTGCTAATCTGTTCCAGTTTTATTCTTTAATTTCAACTAAGTATGCAATAGGTATGCATTATGGCACTGCTTTCTGAGGACTAAGAACACTTATTCCTGGTACACTGTGCTCAGTGTAGGCAAATAAATGTCTGGATTGATTAAAAAGCAACTAATTATTAGAGAAATTATTTAAATTCAGCTGTTTGGTACAAAATAAAGAAGGTGTGGAGGGAAGTTTTTGGAGTGGAACGGGGGGTCCTTCTTTGGCTCTTTACCACGCCTGGTTGAATCAAGCTCTCCTATGTCTCTTGGCCTCATTTTTCTGCTTATGAAACCTCTCAGAAACCCCTGCCTTGGACTCCAGCTGCCAAGCTGTATCTAAAGCAACACGATTCATTAGCAGAACAGGGAGACCTTATTGGATTGTGGTAGAATGGTGAATATTTTACTTTCCTAAATATTGCAGTTTGTTTCAAGCTGACTGTTTGTCCGTGTGTGATACAACATAATAATTGGTGCTTTTATGTACCTTCAGGTTTGGGATTTTGTGCATTTGTTTGTTTTTTCATGGTTAACTTGTAAATAACACAGACTTGTTGCAAACTGAGTTTCTGTTGCTGCAGCAAACATAAACAATTTGGGCTGGCTATAGGGAATGGGTGATGAGATGATGATGCACAAATATCTGCACTTCCAGCTCAAGTTCAGTGACGGATACCAGTCTGCTTTAGTTCTGCATGTCGCTAGCAGTCAAAGTGAATAGCAACCTGAGTCTAGATAACTGTGGGTGGATAAAGTCAAGTAGAAAGACACAAATACCACCATTTATAGAGCAGTGGAGCATGAGAGCTAGGGTTACCTATAGATGGTGTGTGCTAAAAGCTTAGTTAAGCTGGTAAGAACTTCAGTAGGTAGCTAACAGTAGTTCTCTCATAAACTGTGATACTGGGTGAAGGCAGAAAAACTTTCATTAGGGATTTTGTAGACCACCTGCATAGGGATGCTATCTTGTAGTCCTGATGCAGTGCCATGGGGAGCATTCAAGGGTTTCTTACACTGCTAGGAAAATAGGCATTAACAATCTTTAATGCCTCTGATTCATGGAAGTACTTTGAATCTTAATGCAATTGCTATGGAGAGACCGCAGAGAGGAAGATTTGCCTCATGCCAACAATTTCTCAGTTTTATTGTCCATTAAAATGATTTTATGCCTCAAAACATCTGAGTCCAGCCTCCTTAAAAGGAGAATTAAACTTTACTTTTCTCTGCGTGTGCGTGCATGCTGTGTTCCACGTCTTCCCTATCCTTCTCCCTCAGAAAAGCTTTCACAGTTCCTGTTGCGGGTGGTAGAATTTCACTGTCAGTAAAATGATGCAGTTAAGAAGCAGTCACTGAACTGCAGTATTAGATGCTTCATTTCTGAATAGATGTTACCAAAACATAGCTTAAAATATTGTTGTGTCTAGGAGTCTGAATGTTACTGTACGCATACGTTTTCCCCCATCCTACAGAAACATTTGCCAAAAGATGAAACAGTACACAGTATTGAGAAGACTTGGTGACGCTGAAAGAAAAAGGAGATGTGTAATCAGTTTGACATCTCTGAGTTTACAGATGATCTTTGTCAGAAACATGAACCACAACAATGTGTATGGGTTTTCTAATTCAAGGAAGTAGGTAATTTGAGTGGTTGCCCAGACAAGAAACTATTCCATGATGCTGATCATGTATCATGACATCAGGACAGATAGTTGAATGAGTTAGGCTTGACATCAGTGCTCAAACTCGGACATGTCCAGAGGGGAATTAATTGTGTATTACCCAGTAGTCTGATGTGGTGAGAGAAATGGGCAAAACTACTCTGTGTGGTCTTGTTACTAGTCCAGTAACACTTATGGATAAGATGAGCAGAGCTGTCTGAAGTGGGCCTAAATCATCAGGAGAAACTAGTAACTGTACCAGATTGTTCCTATTCTAAGACCAAAATTAATTGGTATTTGAGGTGCTCTATTTGCAATATCCTTAGTTTGCATAACATTTATCATCTCCCTTGAGGAGTTCTGGGTTCCGCTAGTATTGTGCTGCTGTTGCCTTAGCTTCTCACCCGATTTTCCCACAAGCTACAGAGTTTGACGCTTGCATGGACAGAAGAGTGCAGAAGTTGTGCAAACCACATGTCAAACATTACCAATGTTTTCCAGTACCCCTATCCCTACTTTCTTTGTCTGCAATACGGACTTGGAAATAAATCGATGCATTAAGTCGTTCCTTAGCCATCATCTCAAACCTTGCATCATGTCTTCCTCTTACTATAAGCAAAGAACTTCCCAAGACAAAGGTAGTACTTTTGAGTTCTTGCTAAATGATATTGCAGGTCTGATGGGACCAAGTGAGATAAGCTGCTCTGAATGAGATAAGCATGGTTTCCTGCCTTCTCATTTCTTACTGCACTGAACTCTGCCTAAAGTAATATTCTTGAAAATGTTTGAATCGCGTCTCAATAAGCCCCCATAAAGCCTGAAAGAATAAAATGCAATGTGTATGTGTAACAATACACATACAATATAGTTAAGAAATAACTCGGGAGGAGTTCAACATGAATTTTCTGCATCGTGGAATGACCTCTGCCTTTTTCTACCTTTTACCTTCCAGCGTATATATACACTGGGTGCATGAATTGCCGTACTTTTGTTTTCCTTCCTTTCATTTTCTAATGGGAAATCGGAGGTACCTGGGGTTACAGCAGCAGATACATACTAGCAGTCAACTTGTATTCTTTCAGGACCAGGAGGAAGATAAACTTTCAAATCATGATTAGCTGTGAGACACTTATACTCGAGTTAATAGAATAACTTTTTATTTTAGTCTTCACAGTTCTTCTATGTTCAATTAACCTTTTGGGGTCTGCTTCAGGCTGTGCTGTGGATCTCATACTAGGTTTTCCCAGGAACTATCTGGCAGTTTAGGGCCCTCAGGATGTGATCCGATGTACCCTTGCTCTCCGTTTGGTAGTAGGATTTGCAAAAGGCTGTGGCCTGGGCATAGGCACACAGTTTTTAGGTTTCAGCAGAGTTTCAGTAAGTTCTTAACAGTACAAGTACACACTCCATTGTACTATACAAAAGTGGTCTTTCTATCAGTATGACTGTCGATTGTTTTACTGATCAATGGTACCATCCCAAACCATGCTTGTAGCTGTACACATAGAAAAATTTTGTAACCCTATATCCTAATCTTCTAATGTTAGAGATGTAGTAGTGATGAATGCAGTTAGATCCATATGGTGTATAGGAAGGCTTGTATTTGACTTCTGAAGTAAAGAGAAGTAGATTTTAAAGTTTTTCTTCAAAATAACATCATGCTTCACCCATCTATATCACCTTACACAACCACCTGAAGCAACCAAGTTTACCTGATAGGTGATCAATGGTTTTCCCACATTCAGGGCTCTTGCACTGTGTACACGTGGGAAAACATGAAATGATCTTCTGCTTGGAGAAATCTTTTCTAATTGAAAGGTGAAAAAGGAATTATTGGGTGACTTATTTCGGTTTTCAGTGAACCAGGAAGCTTAACATCCTGCTTTGCACTTCGCAGCATGCTTTCTATTGCACATGCCAGATGGGTCCAGGTTGCTTCTGGGAAGCTTTGGTGAAGCTAATAAACTTGGTGGTGTGGAGATATCCAACAGGTTAGGACCTCTGTTGGGACTGAAACTGTTCCTTGGCCAGACCAACCTAAACAGGAAATAACATCATGAGCTCCTATCTTCTATGTTTATTTATCCCTGTGGGGTTTTTCCAGATTTTTCCCTTTGTTTTTGATATTCCAGCACTTAAGCATTTGCGCTGTATTTTTCAGAAAGCACTCTGAGTCATGTTCTGTGAATGCTGCTGTGTAAATCATGTATTTCAATTGATTAACAGTTTAAAACATACTTTCCTTAGAGCAGTTGCTAAAATTAATAACACCTCAAAAAGACTCTGTCTGTAAGCTATGATAATGTCTTTGGAATAAAACAGTAAGTTACTCAGAGCTGAAGTTTATGCAAGCTATTCTGGTTTTGTTCGGGGTACGTTCTTAAACAGATTAGATTGCGTTAATCCATAATTAATGAACGTATGGTGCTTTACAACCTATCGATGAGAAATAGCTGAAACAACTTGCCACTATTATTTTTGTTCATGATTAGAAAATCCAGCATCTTACAATTACTCTGGATGATTTCATTAACTATAATCTTGATGTGGAACATTACGAACAAGAGCTCCAATCTGAGTGCTTTCAGACCTGCTATAGTGGTGATTAAGGAAAGTGTGTCTGTTTTGTAATGACATTTAAAATGCATTATTACTTGGTTATTTTGCAGGAATCAAAATGAAACACTTCCATCTTCCAAAATTATGCAAATATCTTCTACAATCTGCTGTTTCTCTTTTTCTTTCCTCTTTTCTGTTCCCTAAACTGAATATCATGCAGCAAGAAGCTTCAGTTAATACATGTTGTCTGAAGAATTACTAATTTTTTTTTTTTTTGCCTTGACTCTGCTACCTGTTAGCTTGGGTCAATGTATCTGTTCCTGGGGACATCTGATGATCATCTCCTCTTTCTCTTCAGGTCCATCTCATTCATTAGAAGAGCTGTCTCTTCCTGCCCTCCCTCTGTGTCTCTGCAGTGACCTCCTGGGTTGGGAACTTGAGCTTCAGAGAAATTGTAAGCACTTCCCGCTCTGTCATAATTCTGATTTTTTAATCAGGCAATGTGTTCAATATAAACGGTGTTTAAGAAAGTTAATTAGGGAAGGTGGTTAGGTACGACTATTCCATAACCATCATCCTAAATTTTCACATCATCCTCTCTATGTTCGTCAGCTAATGCTGTTCTGACACACTTTGAGTGATGATCACTGTACAAAACCAGTCTCTATCCTTCATTGTTCATTTTTCAAAAAATTATTCATATGTGTCCCAGGGTTTTTTGCATAGTTTTACTCTTTTGACTATTTTGGTAATGAAACTGGGCCCTGGTATTTGATCAGAGTTACTGGTGTTTGCTGGATTATCACTGGGAGGAGTAAAATACACTCAATAAAGAGAATCCATAAGAAAAACATCAGGGTGGTTGGGGTGCTGATCCCCTGTCTTTTTATAGATGAGCTTTGTCTCCCAAGCAGAAACTGTAGCTCCTTCATCCAAGGGACAGCAGCATCCACAACAATTGTGTTAGGGAATAAACCTTTGGTTTATGGTCCTGTTGTCTCCTAGAGTTTGAGTGTACAAACATCATTGGCAATGAATTCTTTGTTCCTATCCAAACGCTCTGTTTCTAGAGAGCTCCTGTTCCTTTACAAACCAGGTATTTTCTTACTTTTTCAGAGAAATAACTTGGTGGGATGGGGGAAGAGAGGAGAGGAAGGAGAGGGAAGAGAGTGTGGAGAGAGAGAAAGAGAGCCACTGTGTCATATGGGCTAACATTGGCTGAATAACTTAGCTGTAGATACCGAGTTTATTTTTTTCAGTGAAGTTTTCTTTCTGACATTATTCTGTCGCCTGTAACTTTCTTCAACAATCTTTCACTAACATCCACCTTCCATTTTTGCTAGGATAATTTACCTCCTACTCCTCCCATCCCATTTTCATGTTGAATTTGGGTACTCATAAGCTAAAATTGCATTTTGTTTGGGTGCAGTAAGCAAACATCTCTCTAGTCATTGTGAGTTTGAGCAAGTCACATTCAAAACATGTTTTGGTAATCCTAGGATCTTTCAGGTGGACAGGACTTCACAAGGTAATCCAGTCCAACCTCCTGCTCAAAATGGGGTCCACATATGCCTTCCTTACTTCATTAGAGAATTTGGATTACTGAAGCACAGGTGGATGAGTCTTTAGCCATCATACTTTGAGATCATGCAGTAGCCAGTTTGTACAGGATAAAATGAAGTTGTTAATTTTGCTGGCATGGCATGAATGGGTCACTGTTGGCATGTTGGCTGTGATCATAAATCTGTGCTGACAGCTCTCTCTGCAGTCAGCATGCTGATCTTGTAGGAGCAACAATTAACATACTTGTAGGGCCTGTTCATTATCTTCTACCCAACTACACTCTTTCTACATTTATCTTTATTTATTTAGGAAAAAAACCCAAAACCCAACAGGACATGAAATTTTCCAAGGGACGTTCGCACCTTGAGTGCTCCTAACTGGAAAGTGAGGTAGAAGCTTCTAACACAACCATATTGTTGTCAGGCACAGAAGGACAGCTCCTAAGCAAGCTGCACACATGCCCTCATCCAAACAGGTTGCTTCTACTTGTTTCTCTCATTCTGAGAGAAAGTCATAAGGGAGAAGAAAAATGATTTTATGTGCAACATGTGACACCCACCTCAGGCCTTGTTAACATGACCCTGAGGATGGGATGGTGCAGTATTAAATGGAGACATGTTTCACAGTTACCTAAGTCACTTTGCTCATGTTTTGGTTAGCTTAGTTCATTATACACACTGTGAATCCACAGCAGCGAGTGCTGAAAGCCTGACTAGCTACAAGCATGACTTCAGCAACCTTCAGGTCACTTTCATTTGTATTGCAGTGTAGCCTAAGATACAGATATCTCCAAGGACTGCAAGTGTGCTGCCAGGAGCAGAGAGCTGATACACTGCTAATAGGCTGTGTGTCAAGAAGAAGATCTTACTAGAATTGTGTTAAAAACTTTAAAGGCTTGGGGGAGGGAAAGGGGAATAGAAAAAACTTTGGAACTATGAAGCAGCTTTTTTGCAAACCATGTCCATATTTTTTTGCCAGGGTTGCTTTGCAATGCCACTTCCTGCCTCCAAGCTCCCTTCAGCATGGAATGTGGAAGGTGTAAGGCAGATTTCATACTGTCTCACACTCTTTAATTGGCTGGATCTCCACTGTGCAGTCAGCAGTATCTTTCTTCCTGAGATAAAGAGTAAGATGAAAAGCAAGAAAAGCTCTCGCTCTGATACCTAAATAAAGAGTTTTTAAAACATGGAGAAATACCCTCAACACGAGAATACCATCTCTTCTCTCATTTCATGTTTCCCAGTTCAAATTAATAAGGCTTTGTGCAGCCCAATGTCACTTTGAAATTGACTCAGACTGTGCAGTGAGTTTGGGCCAGACCACCTCCAAAGGCTCCTTTCAATCTAAAGTAGGTTAAAAACAAACAAAAAACCCTACCGTAAACCCTTAGTCTTAATCTTACTTAACAGTGGAAAGTAGATACTTTCTTATTCTTTTTTTGCTTTATGTTACTGCAAAAAACCCCAAACAAACAAGCAAAGATGTTTAGAGTGCTAGAATTTTGGATACCCAGAGATTTTCCAAAGGTCAAGGGGCACAAGATGTGAATCTAGAAAGCAGTCTAAGTCCAGAGCTTAGGGTCTGGCATTGTTGTGTTACATCTTGTCAAGGACAAGATATGTGGAAAGCAGATTGTTGTTCGACATGGGCGATAGCCATTGATTCTAGCACCTCATGCAATTCCCATGTTGTGCAAATGGTTAGGCAAGCAAGGAGGCAACTTGGACTGCAAGTCTGCTCTGTTTTCCTCTCCCTGACCCTTTTTGTGAGCTGGTATGAGTGTCAGAGGAAGAAATAAATCTCTAGCTGTACCTCTGAGTGTGTGGGACCTGAATTACAAGCAGACTTTTGTGCACATTTCTCTAGAATGTACCATTGGTTGTTCTGACAGATAGAGAGTAGCTGAGGGGGTGTTCCAGTGGATATAATTAGATTTAATGGGCCATGATGAAGACAAAGGAAATGGGGAAAATGTTGGGGAAAACTTATTCTTTACTCAGTATGTTATAGCATTCTAGTCTAGTGTGAGGCATCCCTGCCCATGGCAGGGGGTTGGAACTTGGTCCCTTCCAACCCAAACCAGTCTGTGATTCTATGATTCTAAAAAACATAAAGCTTACATTGGTACTTGAAGATACAACAAAGCAGAGGGGGGGAGACTGAAGCAGAATGACAGCCAGTCACTGAGATAACATGCAAGTTAGAAAGGCAGGTGCAAAGTACATGTAATAAAATAAAACTGTCTTAGTTGACTCACTCTTTTATTGGCTACAAGGAAGAAGTGGGACTTTACGGGTGTTGAAACTCATGCCAAGAAGAATTTGAATCCAGTCCTCCAAACACCTCCAGGGTATCAGCTGGCTAACACTTCCCAGATTACCTCAGCCTGCCTCTACACTGGCATCTTCTCTGAAATGAGTAATGCTGATTTGGAATCAACAGCAACAACAAAGGAACAGTGTTAAAAATTAAGATGATTCTCAGCCAAATTGCAGCTTGAAGTATCTGAAAAGGAAAGTGTTCATCAAGCTTTCCAACGGCTGCCTTTGTTACTAACTTGACCACAGTGTCTTCTACCTCGCTTCTCAACAGGAAAAGTGGTCACGATGTACCCTATGTATGTACATTTCACGGTATTCCTAGAAAGTGTTGTTTGTCTTCCTTAATTTTATTCCCTGCAGGACTGTTGTTGTTTAACTCCTTAACTAAGTGCCACTAAATTTCTGGCATTGATATTTTCCATGAAGAGAACCTAGGAACTGTTTGCCTAGGTCCTGGTTTTAAAACCCCTACATTACATTCTCCTGTATCTAATACTTGCAGGAAGAAATCATGTGTCTTGAAGGACATAACTTCAAAGAATATATTGACGCACAGATAGCAAGGAATTTCCAGCCAGGGACTGCACTGTATAAGAAGTGCTGTGTACTGCTGGTGTCTACTAGTTTTGCTTTGAGATCAGTTTTATTTGTAGGTGTCTTAGTAGAAAATACTTTCAAAAGTACACATCAGGGATAAATAGCAGAAGAAAAGAAAAGAATGGGGAGAAGCAGTATTTAAGTGTGTCTCTAATCCCTTAAGTGACTTACAATTCTCCATTGCTAGGATCTAGTGCTCTCATTTTGGACGGCAAACGTGGGAATGCCACCGTACAAGAACAGTAGTACTTAATACCCACTTTGTACAAATGTAACTGACTGTGTGAGACGAAAACCAGTATAGCCTGAGCTTCTGCATGTACAGAGTTTTTTCTTCCTACCCTACCAAAGAAAATCTGACCTGGGGAGTAAATAGAATAGTGCTTTGTGTTTCTAATTAATTTCTTTTCCTGTAATGTACACTGTTTCTTCTGAAAGTTTATCTGAACTTCTCTTCTGCTTGCAGCCCTCATGCTGGTAGGTGATGACAGAACTGTGTAAAATATTGCCAAAAATTTTTAATACATGGTACATCACCTCTCATCTAGGGTTCATATGTTCTGAAGTCATTGCCCTTCTTTATTTAAACATAATGTGAAATCATAGCTTTTTGAGAGCTATGAAATACTGCCCACACCTTTTTCAATATCAAGAATGTAGTATGAGTCACTGTTTCATTTAATTCAGACAGTGACAGCTGTGTTCATGCAGCCTTAAAGCAGGCAGAGTAATGTTACACAGTCCTTGAACAAAGCACATGGTGGGAAGCGTCACAGAAAGCCTCTGTGGAGTGACCGGACAGCAGTCTTGAAGGACTTTGTCTGGCAAGTGGAAGAAAAGCATCAGTTATAGGAGAGCTTGTTCAGCTTCATTAATGCAGCCAGTTGGTTTGGTTGAGTAATCAGAGACTGGAGTCTGAAACTGAATTACAAAAATGAAGTTGTAGGGTGAAGTCTGGAGAGAGGCTTCTGACAAGGGCATATAGTGACAGGACAAGGGGAATGGCTTTAACCTGCCAGAGGGGAGATTGAGATTAGACATTAGGCAGAAGCTCTTCCCTGTGAGGGTGCTGAGGCGCTGGCACAGGGTGCCCAGAGAAGCTGTGGCTGCCCCATCCCTGGCAGTGTTCAAGGCCAGGTTGGACACAGGAGCTTGGAGCAACCTGCTCTAGTGGAAGGTGTCCCTGCCCGTGGCAGGGGTTGGGACTGGATGAGCTTTAAGGTCCCTTCCAACCCAAATCACTCTGTGATTCTATGATTTCATGCTGTTTAAATCCACTTTGCCTTGAAATTGTTTTCGATGCACAGCCCCTTCCCGGAACCACCTGTCTCTCTTTTTAGTCATTGCTAGTGGAGGAGAGCGAATCCGTGGATGGAGTTACGTTACAAAGAGATGAGGAAAAGCAGGGACTACTTTCTATTCTCTTGCATTTAGGAAGGTCAGCGTTGCTCACAAGCAGGAGTGGTTGGGTGTGAGAGTTGTTCAGGCTCACAGTCTTCTCCTGCAGTCTACACATGAGACCCTGAGGTACCTGCAGGTATATCCCAAATGCATAGCAGGAGGGAAGTGTGACAGCACAAGTGTATGTGTAACCTCAGTAGACAAGAAGGTGATGTTTTTACTGCTATTAATGAAATCAGGAGATGCTATGGTATGGTAAGAGAGACAGACCAGACCAAGTTTTCTCAGTCTCCAACTTTGCCTGGTTCTTCTGCTCTGAGATGTTTTCACTGGCTTAGTAGAGTGACTGTGGTAGTAACGCAGCCATCACTAGCCAAAAGCTCTAGATCACTGGAGAAATTACACATTGACTGCACCCTGGAGTGGCCATGGGCACAAAAGGTCTCACCTCACTGCTAAAAGAAATATTCAGTTCTTGGGTAACATCCCAAACAGGGCACTAGTGGCTCAAGACAGGTGAGAAATCTTTTGATAATGGCTGACACCCCTTGCAATAGGTATGTTATTTATAACTAAGACTTTCTAAACCCCACAAATTGACATATTTGGCTGCCTTGAGGATGATTCTGCTGAAAACACAGATTGTGTGGTACAAAGATTTGCCTCATCGAATTTATGAATATCAAGTGTAGGAAAATCTGCTTTGCTCAGAATTTGTAATAATTCAGCATATGTTATTTTGTTACAGGCTTTCATTTGAAAAGAGGAAATTGCTCTTAAACTGTTAGCACTGAGGGCCCATATATATGGAGATCTGTTTGAGAAGGAATTTCTTGTCTGAGGGTTTTGGCTATTCCTAGACTTACCACTTTGGCTTGCCTATTTCTATTACAGAGAATTCAGATAGGATATAACTATTATAGCTGAACTGCATTATACCTTTTAGTGGAGTTTTCCTTGGTGAACCAAATGGCTGAAATTAAGCTTGTTGCCTTTTATTCCCTTTTTAAGGGAAGCTGAATTGTGGCTACTCTTATACTAAGTGTTCGCCTATAGGTTTTAGGGCTGCACAGCCAATCAACATTAAAGAATATTCCAGATGATCTTTCCTCACTATCCTAATGTAGATTGACTTGAATGTCGAAGACTTTTTTTTTCCCCATCTAGAAAGTTGTGTCATTTTTTTGCATCATTTTTGTTGGCTGAATCCATAGTTCTGAGGCTGAACGCCTCATAGTTCTGCTGGTTGAGCTCTCATAGAAGTGCTTTCTAGTCTCTTTAAAGTCTAAGTCAAGTTCTCACAGACCTTCTAATTCCATTGTTTATTCTAACTCAGCTATCTGATTGAGGAGGGTGTATATGCAAAGGCCTATGGCACACGTGTTTCAAAGTAAGCATGTTTACAGTTGGATTGTATTGGTGGTTTGCAGTACACAACACACACAACATTGTATGTACACACTGGCAGACTCTTGCAGAAGCTGCATTCAGACCAGGCCTGGATTCACTATCTTCTGTCCTTTCAACAGTTTCTGCAGAGCTTTTATATAAATCTTTCCTCCTCTCTTCTCACCCCCAAATAATTCTGAATTTTTCCACTCCACAAATATTCCTTTCCACCTCCACTTTCCTCCCCTCCCCAACTCCCAGTGCTGTGGATGGAGCTGAAATTATATTTGCTATTTTTATTTGATAACTTGAGTCTCCAGTACATAGCACCTTATTTGACAAAACATCGCATTTGTGCACAAGCATCCAGAGTGATACCAGCAAGGATCTGAAAATAGTGTGTGTTTGCTAACGTTCCTATTAATTGTTAAAATGTATTCCCATTACTCTCTCCCACACCCATGGTATGTATGAATTAAAAAATCCTCTGTAGCCTAAAACTCAGAAGTAATCCCTTAATAACTTTACTGCTGGTGGCTTGTGCCAGTTTTAAATGGAGGACAAATTAAAAATAGAAAAGAGCTCTATTGCAGGTCAAGGTAGCAGCCTCTCTAACTTTAGACCTCAATCACTTACTTTATATTCTTCTCTTTAGTTAGACGAAAAAAGCTCCGAGTTCTGGCTCATGCGCAGTTTGATGGTTCCCTTTTATTGTGCACCTTTGCAGTTCAGGTCTTCTATCCTGCCTCCTTGCAGCTTTACTTTTGGTACTGCTGAACTCAAGCAGCAGCCCAGGAAGAGGTTGCATGGATGCTGTCACTGTTCCCTCCCTGGCTTGGGGGAAAGGAGTAAGAGAGGGAAGTTTTGGAAAGTTGTTCCAAATCTCAAGGCCAGCCCTGGCTCCCAGAGGAGCCGGAGCTGCTTCTAAGCTGTGTTCATTCATGCTGTAGAGACATAGCCCAGTTGATCTTGGTGCTACTAGAGATGTGAGGGTTTCCTCAGCACTGTTAAGCCTGACACAGGCCCCAGGGGGAAGAGCAGAGGGAGGATCTGACATGGCTTCCCTGTATTTCTAGTGTTCTCTCCTCTAGGGGCTCCTATACTGCTTACAGACGTCTTCCAAAACTGCATCCTTAGCGCCATGCTTTGAACCCAGAATGAAAACTGGAAAATATTTTGCAGTTTGATTGAGGGATAAGAAATTGAGAAGCGGGGTTCAAATGGCCCTGCTATAGTTAGGGGCTTGCTTACAGAAGCTGAGCCATTTGCAAAGGCTTCAACAGTAACACTCTCTTCAATTTCCAAGCTACTCTGTAGCCAGTCGATCATTTGTGGGGAAAGAAATGAAAGTAAAAACACAATAAGATTTATTTTTTTTTAAAGCATCTGAATAGGAAAGCCACAGCATCCAAAGTCTTGTGCTAGGCATTCCAGCAATCCATTTCGTGATTCGCAGTGACAAAATCCAGCCCTAATAAAGTAATAAAGTACTGCCATGCAATTAGAGTCATCTTGCGAAGATAAAACTGTCCTGTCCTCTGAGAAACACTGCATTTATCTCAAGTAAGGATTCCTACCATTTTACTATTAATGAAAGGCAAAAGCTTCACCTCTGTTGCAGATAGAAAATAACGCAGTCATGTTACCAGACAACAGCTCAACTGCATCCAAAGGGATGTTGGTAGCACTGAGTTACCAGCAGCTGCACTGGATGCAAGGAATTATGTGACTAGAGTACTCACCTTTTCACGGTTTTATTTCCTTTGTGATGAACGGTGTTTAAAAACCCCCCATACAATATGCTAACTAAAACGCTCCAGTAGTGTAAGCATGGACTTGATCTCTCCACTCAGCAAACTGCTAACACTCATCCGTTTCTTCCTTTGCCACTGTAACCAAACGGGCCTGCACTCATGGTGATCTCATCACAGGTTTACACTGCACTTAGGTATGACATTGCAGCAAAACACTGGACTTGATGTCTGCTACTCACTCTGCAGATACTTAGAGCAAGTCACTAAATCTTGTCTTCAGTTTGTTTGCTGGAAAGGAAGTAAATCAACCCAAATAGTTCCGAGTGGTGAAGAACTCTCACTTTTGATTTGGTAACACCAATTGCAAAACATGAGCTTGCTCATGCTAGCTGCAGAAAGATGCTGCCTCTGCTTATAACATGCCACGGCGCAATACGTGATGTGCAGTAACCACAGGGAAGTAGTGAGGAAAATAAGGTCCAGGATTGAAATTCCATGCAGTTTATATAGACTGCTTTGATCTAGAACTGGTTAATGGCAATGGACATCTTTCCAGTGATTCACATGAGATTTAGATAAGAATTTAACTGGCTACAGTGAGACTTTTGAATCACTTAAAAAGGTAGCATAGAAGTTAATGTTAGTGTGTCTGTACCTTATAGTATTGGATTTTTGTGAACTACGTATCCTATTGTTCAAATACTCTTAACAATTTGGTAAAGAGTACGTGCATAAGACAGCATACAGTGTGACACTGAGATTCTTGTTAATGGTGATCATTTGTTTCTTTGAACCTGCACATTGAACGATGGTCAGTCATGCATTTGAGTGTTTGTCCATCTTCCTTTACTGGGAGAAAGGATTAAGAGCATATATATGGGTAGAAGTTCTTCATTTTTATAAGATTTTAAGAAAAAAATACATGGTTTCCTCCTTGTTCCATTTGATCCAGTGCACTGGTGTTTTGTTTGTTTGTTGCTAAAATATGAATTAGACCATAGAGACAATTTCTGGAAGTTTTCAAAATGCAAATGTGTAATACAAACAGGGCGATGCTGTCCTTAAACATCCTGGTAGATAAGCAGCCTCTTTCTGGAGATGAGATGTGAAATGTTGCATGAAACTGTGTGTATGTGAGCTGGGGTGAAATTATCATCCATCTTCCATGAGGAAATTGGAGGTGTTTTAATGGGCTTTAGTTATAATGATTGCAACAAGGGAAATAAAAAAATCCCCATTGAACTGGTGATTTGATGTGATGCATCATCCTGAGCTATTTCTTTTCATAAATCCAAGGAATTTTGCAGAAAGAGGCTGGAATATCCCCTGTGGAAGACTTCAATTAGGTTAATGAATGACATGACAAATACTTGACAGAAAACATGCATATGCCTACTGCCCTTCATTCACTGCCTGCCAATTCAAATCACATCCTGTCTTTAGCTCATTTTATTTCCTGTTGGTATTCAATATATACAATCAATTAACATGTTGAAATGTCTTTTAGGCCTTTTAGTTACATAGTGAGTTAATTTCTAGTTTGTTTTGATGGCTATCATGCTTCTAACTGATGAACAAAGATGATTATTTTAAGTCAGAAGGTGGACCCTTCAAGGAAACGCATCCATTATTTTTTTACCATATGTACAGTTAGAACATGCTGCAGCCTTTGAATTTGAAGCTGTAGCAATGCTTATTCTCAAGTATCTCATCTTGTCTGGCATTTGTGCATGTTTGGATCCTTCCAACAGGACACTGCTGCGCCAGAATCCTTTGTGAGGAAAATCTTACTGTAGCTGTGGTGAAAGTAACAAGACTTCCACTGTTGTTATACTGGTATGTGAAGATGTATGCTAGTAAAATTCTGGCCCTTTAATTGCTTCTATGTTTGCCTTAGCTTACAGGAGTGACATAGATAATGAGTAGAGGATTTGGACAGTTTTGCTTCCCAATTGTCTCTTCATAGAAGCAAACGTTTTCAGAAGTTCCTATTCCTGAGTTCACCATTTCAGTGCATTCTTACAACAGCTTTAAAGAGATTTTCCAGCTCATAGAAATAGTTTTATCATTTTCAGAGTTACTCTAAAATTTGTATTTTTTCTTCGCCATTTCTGCTTATTGCTGGAAATACTAATTTTAAAGAAAATATATGCTTCTCTAGTTCACTATGTCTTGTACTTGATCTCTTAATGATGTTGTAATAATGTTGTGGCGTCATTGTGGATAGCAACAACCTTTCAGAAAGAACAGCTTTTATGCCTTGCCTGTGTATTTGGTGATTCTTCACTGTTCTGCTAGTATTACCCAGAAGCAAAAGTCTGGGTTAGCTGAAGCACTGTACCAGAGCTTCAGCTTTTAGGAACTTGCCAATGGGCCCATCTTAAATAAAACTGTTTTAAAGTCTTAACAATAAGCTTTTTGAAAGAATAAAACTTTTATTTAGGTCTATAAATAAGGGCCCTGTTTTTAGATTCATTCAATATCTACCACGACAAGTTCTTCTGAAAAGCTCGCCACCTTTTCTAGCACTTAAATGAATGCTAAGCCCTTGAAGAAATTAATCCCCAGTTATGTCTCCTAACATCTTTTAGATTTAAATGATCAATTTAGCACAGCCTGATAAATAGTTAATCAAATCTACATGCATTTCACTTCAATACTGATGTGAAAACAGGAAATCTGTAACTGACGATGATGTGTGTCTCTTTTATTCACTAACAGCATCTTCAAGAGGTGTCAGCAAAATAAGTGTGGGAGTTAGCCAAAAGATTTAACAGGAAGTTGCTGCCAGTAGTCACCTATTAGTATAATCTCACACTTCTCTGTAACTGTTTCTATGACAGGTTTACTTATTCAGTTTTCTCTTTTACTGTTTTTTCATTATACAGGATGTTGCTGAATAGCTGTGAAATATGTGGAAAGCCCAGATTTCAAATGCTTTAAGCACTGTGCAAAAGCAGTTGTCGTAGTTGTTGGTGGTATTTTAAGTGTAAGAAGAAATTTCATAATTAAAGAATATTACTTATTAGTTCATGTGTTTAAGATCTCAAGGTATGGTTTAGGCTCACCTTATACTATATGCTATATAAACAATTAGAAATGTTTTTTTGCCCAGAGTTTAGGATAGAAATGTAAAATACGTGAAGACAAATTTGAAGATGCAAAGAAATGCTTGTATGATGATGAATGACTTTAGCACATCTGCGGCCTAATGCTGATGTTCAGTTGTGAATCTGTAAGAGACAGGAGAGAAATGGGCACTAATTTGTCCCTTTTTGTAGCCATTGAAGTGAGAGTTTTCGGGAAGTCAGTGGAGGTGGATAAGTACGTAGTACTGCAGTTATTAATAGGTTGCTCTTTCAAACCTTCAGACACGGAACAGGGAAAGGCACACAGTAAGATTATTTTCATACGTACCAGGGGAGCAGTGAAAGCCAGCAACGCAGGCTGGGAAGTTGCATCCCCCCTTGCTTTGTATGATACCAGAGATGAAGGGCTGGGTAGGCATAAGTTGGGAGGGAGCTGACTGGAAACAAAAGCAATAAGTTTTCCAATTGTTACAAGATCAAATCATGAAGTATGGAGTATCAGAAGGATAGGGAAGGTGACATGCTAAAATTAAGTCTAGAAAAAATGTCTTTCTTTTGCTATTCTCACTAGGAACACATTAAGTCTCGGCTTCTCTGGGCAGAGGATATGGCTATTTGAATTGCAGACTTAACTGATCATGATTTTTGAGGCTTTGTTCTGGCAGCTGGATTTTCATTTCCTAACAGTCTGTTACTCCAGTTATGCTTAATTTGAGGTAGAATAAAGCTGTAGTTTTGCCTTATAATCAAACTTTATTTTCAATTTAATTTTTTAGTTTCAAAAGACAGACTGTGTTGCTTAAACAAATTTGTCAGTTCAGCCTGCTTGTAACCATGTCATGGAATCTAGAAGGCTGCTAGGTCATCTTGATAAGACGTCTCATAGCTCTGTAGACTTAGAACTTAGCAAATTTTTATCAGCATGCAAAATGCTGTTCATATTCCATATTTTCACAGAAAGCATAATGACTTCCAGTATACAGATACACACTCAGAGCTCATTCGCCACGGTTTGCAGTGCATATAACATGTTCACATGCAAGAACAAACTGCAGTTGTTCAGAGGGGCACTCATGGTGAGCAGGAAGAGTTTGAAAGACAATTAGTTACACAAAGCACTAGCGTGACTCTAGGGAATAAGAGTATCTCAGGATCGGGTTTGGGGAATGTATCAGCTACATTAGGGCAATTACCTTGAAAAAATAACTATTTAGAGTGTTTTCACTGATTGCTATGGCTTATTCTAGATTGATGGAATAAACCTGACATAGTTTTTGTTATTTTCTATTATGGTACGCCATTATCTAAGTAACTTCTTCAGTCTGACTTTTGTACTTCAGTGTGACAACTTAAGCATCTGATTCATCATACATGTTTAAATCTATAGACATGTTTAAATACTAAAATCAGTCTCCAGATAAATCCCCCCCCCCCCCCCCCCCCCCCCCCCCCCCCCCCTTGTTTTTAAATGATTTGAGCCGGTTTCTGTGGCATGACCCAAATCTCCTCTGTCAAAAACACAAAAGCAGCAGCAGAATTGCTGACAGCTCTGTGATTCTCTACTTGGCTGGAGACTGACCTTGTCATAGAACAGGGCAATTTCAAGACTTCTCTAAAGCATTTGATGGGCACATGTCCAGTCTTCCTAGCACACCCATCTGTTCATGCTCAGTATATTCCAAGTCCAGTCATATAGTAAATCAATCCCTATTCAATCAAACCAGCAAACCTTGGGAACACCAAGACAACTATTCTGATAATGTCTTGTTCAGTCACTGGTTTATCATCATTAACATTTTTATTACTTTTTTTTTTTTTTGTTAATGATATTTCTGGCCACATTTTTTCAGCTTAAACTTTTAAGTTACATTTTAAATGGTGAGCTACAATTGTTGTGTTTGGGTCTTGTCTTGGTGTTAGTCCTTAAGAGGAATTACATTTCTCAACAATTCATTCAATAATATTAATTAAAGTTTATCTTCTTTCAAGTGCTAGAATCCATGTCCTTAACCCTATTCCATTAAATGTATCAGTTTCTGTTTGCTTTGTATGTATGTCATTCACTGGGAGAGCACAAGTTGATGACAGGCATTGCATGCTGTTCTTTCCTGTATTGAGGCCACTAGAAGAGGCAGTCCCATAGCTGAATGCATAGCCTAGAAATCAGCCACGAACTCCACTTTCCAGAAACTTTCTTTGAGATTTTGGACAAGTCACCCATTGTCTTCTCACCTTTTTCTCACACCCAGGTAAAAAAAAATAAATATAAAATACAAAATATAAATTAAAATAAAATAGAATAAAATAAGATATGAGGGATTTAATTGCCTTCTTGCTTTCATTTATCTGAAATGTAATTTTGATGCATGGGTATTTAGAAAAAGCAAGATTTCTGATGATTTGGGTGCCTTGCTGGAGGCTGTTGAGGGGAGTTGGTTCTGGAAAAGCTGAGTGATCAAGATCTTCATAGTTTTGCAGTTTAAGTGTGTAAAATGGCTCACTTCTAATTTTTTTCCCAAGATACACTGAGGTAGTTATGTGGAGGCTATTAAAGTGTAATTGCAAAGTATGATTATTTATGTACTTAGGCTGGCTTTGTGCAGACTATTTGTATTATATCCATGCTCATGTCTGGCTTATATTACCTTTAATAAAAGAACACAGGTTCTCAGGATGTAGAAATGGGAACCCGTATATTATGCTTAATACACATATTTTAGAGTCATTATGTTATATGATGAAATTGCATAGCATGTGAGACCACATGCAGGGAAGTGATTTCTCCAAAGTATTGCTGTAAAACAGCACTGGTTTAATGTAGGCTATAGAGAAGACATGATACCCTACACTAGAAACTCTCTGCTCAGGGTTTTACTTACAGTCCCCCAGCAGTTCTAGCTTTGGGATCCTGTGCCCTAAATGCCCTATCTTAATTAGATTGTACTTTTGGTAATTAGTTTTCCTAATGCAATATAGTCAGTCCTCTCTGAAATTTTCTTCTGATGTCTAGGGACACATTATGTCAAAACCTGATGAGCTTATGTATGCAAAAGATGATTTATAGTCAAGCTTACTTCTCTATACCAACATAGTGAAGAAAGGAAGGACTAGAATTATAATCTTTTTGACATCCCCAACAGGAAACCCAATTTGTTCTTCTTCCATTAGAAGGTTAATGTCTTGCAATGCTGTAAACCACAGGCACTTACCCACAGCCACTGAGCATGGCAAATGTTTTCCGTCTTTTATTTATTCAGGCTGACCATCAGAATCTGGGTTTAGGAGTGGATGCATCAGCCATGTGCACTGACCGCCCAATAGCAGCTGGAGTAGAAAAGGGCAACAATATTTTTTAGAGGTGTTTTTACACCCCAAAATTGTAGCTTTGACCAAATTCATGTTTTCAATTGTATTGATTTTGCTGAGCTGCTTAGAAAAGCAAAGGGGATCAGAATATTTTGTTTGATTCTTTTTTCAGTGACATTTCCCAACTGATAACACCTTGCATGTCTAAGGATGTTTTGCTGTGAAGAGCATATTGAAAACAATCAGCTTTCTTTGACGAATCCTGGGGGGTTTTAGTTTGTTTGGGTTTTTTGGTTGGATTTTTTTTGTTTGTTTGGGGGGTTTTTGCACACTTTTGGACACTTCCTGTACCTCATAAAAGGCTGGAAAAGTCTGATTACCCAAAGCAGAGCTCACGTGCCAAGCCCATCCCTTGAATAGGTTAAATTGCTTTGTTAAATTGTTTCAGTTGCAGCTTATTTTATTATATTCCTGAAGTATTTATCTGACTTGAAAACACCAAACAAAGGTTAATAAGATATTTCTATACATGAAATATAGATATTTCTATACATGACTTCACTGAAATAAAAACCCAAAGGATTTCGATCTCATAATAAAACACAGGATACTTTGTCAGTTGGTGAAAATGGAGAAAATGGAATAGCTGTGAGGTAAATATTCTCGAAAGTCATCCAATTTAGAAATGTTTCAGCAGTTCCAATTAAAATTCTCAGAGATTGATTCCTCTGAAATGACACAATACTTGGAGGTAACTGATTACAGCAATTTCTCATGAGCATGAATTTAGACATTCAGGTCCTTCTCTGTCTCCATCCAGACACAGCATCCATCCCAGGGGATACATCTCCCATAATTCTTCCATTCCTTGGGCATAGCAAATCAATAGTTAGATGGGTGGCTGGGAGGACTGTTACACAGGGACGGTCTGAGGTATGCTGGGCTTAGGGCCAAAACCAATCAGAGCTGCTCTTTCCACTCTCTTGTGCTGATGCAGATTTTGGGGATCATAATGCATACCGGACTAAATAGGCTTCCAGTACAGTTGTTGCAGTCTGAATCAGCCCAGTGATGCAGTTTAGAGATTGATTTACTGATAGATGGCATGGGAGGAAGAAGACAGAACAAGCAGGTGCTGGAATGTCTGATATAGTTTTTGCTATAGAAGGAAGAGAACTGTATAATCTCACCCTGACAGAATTATACTGCTAGGGAATGCCACACATGGGGAAGAAATCAGACTCTGAACTCATTTTTCTCAAGGCTATGCTGTGATATGAGGGACATTTCAGTTTAATGTTTTATCAAACTGAAAGATGGTTAATGCTTTTGCATGAACTGTAGAAATTGAAATACTCTGGGTTGAACAGGCACAAACCACAATAGTTCATTTTCTTCATGTAGAACAATTTTTTTCTTATTGGAAACTTTTGATTCCACTCCTCCCCAATCTACACCTTCCAATCAGAAATTCTCCACTGGTTCTAGTTAAGTACTCTAAATATAAAATATAATGGACACGTTAAATGAAGTTTTTGATATCTGTGGAGCCTCTGCCAGATCCAGAAAGTGTGTTTCATTTTAAGAGCAGAGGTAGTGCTACAAGTCATAAGACCCCTAAAATGGACATGAACCAAAATGAACTCATTACAACATTGTTTATGACAGGCAGAAAAGAGCAAACCACAAGTATGTCAGTCAAAATGTTTTGTTCATTTTTTATGTGTCACATTAAGGAAAATGAGAACAAAGAAGAAAAGACTGGCCGTCTTTTCTCACTTGTGGACACAATCTGATATTGTGCCTTAAAGCCAAAAAACAAAGCAGCACATTTCCTGAAACTGAGAAAATGAGACCTCAGTACTTAGAAGAGCCCATGAAAAGCGAATATTAAAGCAATTTCTCATTTCATTTGCATAACACATTTCTGCAGCTATAGCTCTCAGATATATCAGGGCAGGGGTTTGCAGTGAATGTGATAGAGAAAAGGAAGGATTAGTGCTTAGCCTGGGGTGTGGATATTTGGCTAGTGAGGGGCTGGTGTTCTGCAGTCTGTCTGTGACCCACATGCCCAGCTCCCCTTTCCATGGAAAGGATGTGAAAGGGATGAAAGATGGAAAATGGTTGTCTCAACTCTCAAAAGTGTCTCACACTGTTTATCTGCAAGTTCCTAGCCTCAGCTCTGTCTCCCACACAAAACCGGGGCAAACACTTCCCTTGGCATCCTCTCTCTGCTGCATGTGGATGTACCCTGTCAGTCTTCTTCATCTTCATAGCATGCAACAGTTGCACAAGGCAGTGAACTCTGCCCATGTGGGTATTTCAAGCGGGTATTTTTGTAACAGGTAATGTTCTTCCATGTCTTTTTCATTCATTGACTCTTCTGTTTAGGGACATTTGTTTTTACAGATTTCAAAGGCAAAGAAGGTAGGAATGGGACATTTAGTCCGTGAAGCTGGAAAGGATTAGTCTAACATAATGCATTCAAGTAGCCAATAAGGCTATTTAGCACAACTACCTGAGCATGAAAATGGTGAGGTTTCCTTAGGCAATATTTCAATCCCTTAAACAACAAATAAGTTCCCAAATTCTGGGCAGTGCTAAAAGAACCAAAATTGAGCTCTCTACTAAAGATAAAGCACACAAAGAAATAAGGACTAGTTTCACTTAAAGCCTTGACTGGAAATATTGCTGGTTAACAGAACTAATGGTGATTGTTAGCAGAACCAATCAAGTCTTTGGCAGTTATACCATTTTAGAGAAAGAGCCATTCTCTTATTTCGTAGCACTTTCAGGTTTGCTCAGAAACTTGGAAAAGATGATGATTGGCTTCACCTCTTAAATTAATAGGGGCTCTGAGAGGAGCACTTTGATATAAACCCATTCAGCCCTCTCTCTACCAACACTGTGATCTTTTTAATTACATCCACAGTGTGTTTTATAAATATTTGTTTATAGCTTCCTGCATGAAGGCACAGGGAAAATATGGAAATAAATTTATATAATTACAGTTTAATGATCTGCATTTTAATTGAGATTTTGCCAAATAATTTTGTAGGAACTCAGGAACGCTGATGTGTGGTTGGGCACTTTGGGCTTCAATTCTCCTGCTTGTTATATTAGCACCTATAAGGGCATGAAGACCGGGGCATTAAAATGTTTTTAGATGTTAGGACTTATTTTTTTCTCACTCATGTTTGCATTATTCTAGAAAAACATATCTTCTTTTCTTATATTTGGCTGCTTCCGTTCAAGCTGCATTACACAGTGTTTTGAAGAAGCACTTTAATTAAAGTTGATAGTGAGGCCTTATACATACTTGCAGAACGCTTCGCTGCGCTGCTGTTACTCTCTGAGATGCCCTCTCCTCAATTCTCTGAAAACAAAACCACGCTCTCTTCATTTTGCATTTACATATTCCTCCCGTTTCTGCCCTATTTTCCCAACTAACACTTACTTGACATACATTGTCACTCACCAGATAGAGAGTTAAGAAGGAGTAGGTGATCCTGCCAGAACTGCTCCTCAGCTGTCTTTTTTGCATAATTTATGATAGTGTGACACTTGCCGTTTTGGCTAAGCAAGCAGGAATTGAACCAAGATCTCTAATGGCCCTGTGACACTACTATTTCATGCTTATTTGGAGCTGTAGCAGACTTTGCTCCACTGTCAGTTTGGTCCAGAGGGCAAAGACACCTTCAGTAATGCTAAAGTTAACTCTTTGCCCATTAAACGGTGTCAGAGACCAATTTTCCAGAGCGTTTTGCTGCACTTCCTAGGCAATAAATTGTTGATGATCACAAAGTCTGGCTACCAGTCTCCTCCCCTTCACTTATCCCTGGTCATTTTGATATTATTAGCAAATCATAACCAACCTTGCCAGAAGCATAGAACTTCTTTTTGTGACAGCAAGTGGGATGGGAGAGGAAGACTCAAGTGTGTGTCACTCTGGGAGAAGCTGTGACTTTGCTCTGTGTTAGCTGCATCTCTGCAGGTTCCCACATCTCAGATGCAGATCTGCTGGAAATCAGGTCTGGTTAGGTGAGGTATTGGCAAAATAATTACCAGTCCATGTTTCACTGCTTTTATTATAACTCTTTCGTGTGTGTCCGTATTTCAGATCAAACACTGAGACAAATACCAAGCGAATGGAGCTCACTGTTTTCAAAGCGGAGCTCTGTAGTAATTCTTGTTTCCCTACTGTTATGTTCATGCAGCCAGGGTTATCAACTCAAACACACTTCTTTTCTTTGTAATTTTCGTTTGCTGCCAACTGCTAAGATCCACTTAACAACTGCTAAAAACACATTTTGTGATTTCTCAGTTACTACAGGGGATGGGACTTTTCAATTTTATTTTTTAACATAATAACAGTAAATTAGAATGTTCTTGGCAAGCACCAAACAAAAATGCAGCTCTTCCTACCTTCAAGGATAAAGCCATTTGAATATATCCCTCTGGATATGGTCTTTTCCCAGATGTGCAGAGGAATTGCTACCCTTCTGGATTTAAAAGATCGCAACTGAGCACAAGACCCACTGGGAACAGACTGAAAATTGTGTTTGAATTTGGTTCTTGCAGAGGTAAGGTTGTAACGTTGCAACATCTTATGTGCCACCTTTAGTTTTCCCAGGAGCCTTTTCCTCTGCAGTATCTCACTTCTGCTGTCCAGCTTTGCCTTTTCTCTTGTGAGCTCTCATTCATTTTAAATAGTGATCTTAGTCTATGGAGCCATAAACAGGAAATAGAAGTATTGCCCCTTCTGGACATCAATATTTGCAATGTGTGAATATTCACTGAGCTCTACCATACCTTTCCCCAGTCATGGAAGATTCTTTGAGTCCAGACTGGAGCTGTTAGCATGTACCGTTCTCATTAAATATTATACTTGGAAGAGCCACCTGTGTCTCATAAAGTACATGATGAGCAGAAACCTTATGCTCATTTCTCTGCAGGTACTTTTCCAACTGTGTGCATGTGTAAAAATAGGCTATGTACTTAAATTATGCATAGAAGTCATCCATAAATAGTCTCATTTGGTTAAGAAAGATCCCTCATGCAATATACGCATCTCATTTTTTCATATAGGTTTTGTAATCCATGTCTTGTGTCTTATCCTATACCTGATTTTACTGGGTATCTTTCAGATTAAATATCTTTCTTGCTTCACTACTTTTCTTCACGTTTTAACTTTTCTGCAAGTTAAGTTTTTCTCTCCCAAGCACAATCTATAGCTATCTCAAGGTAGATTATAGCCGAGGGTCTCTGTCTTCCACTTCTTGTGGTTATCTTTTTTTAGCCTTCAGATAATGTGCTTTGTGCTTTGTGTATGCTAAGCAGCCAGTCTGATGAAAAACGCAATCACCAAACAAACTGGTACTTAAAAGCAGGAAAGTAAATGTTGCATATAATTATCCATACTCTCACTTAACTCTATCTGATATTCTACTAGGTTTTGATCCAAGCTTCCAGCAAATGGGTATGCACCCCAGGAAACAAATAGTAGAGAGCGATACTGTATCCTTTTCCACAATGAAAATGTAACCTCATCGCTGCAAAATAGAATTGCTTACTATTTGTATTCCATCTTGGCTGATAAAAAGAATACTCAGTTGCATTAGACAAAATTCAATATGCTATGAAGGGTCTGAAGTCCGATACCTTAGAAAGACATTTTGCAGAGTACAAGCTGGTCAATGATATATGTTTTTTGCCTTTCCTTATATCAACCTATTGACCAGTGGTAGAAAAAAGATTACAGAGGGAATATCGCTGTGGTATCCTAAAAATAACTCAGGTCAAATTTAGATGTAAAAAATTAAACTGTTCTTTCTGCACAGAAATCAGCAGCAAAGTTTCCAGTGGGATCAGAGGCAAAGCAACTGAGTCGCTTACTGCAAGCCATAATCCTTAGGAAAATAAGAGAGCTCAGACTATGACATTGTCCCATGACTAAATATAGGGGAAAGCTAAGCCTTTCTGTCTTGTTTGTACTATTGCAGAGTTGTGAAATTCTCAGAGGATGAAAGGACAGATCAGAGTGTGAAAGCGCGTGATATTTTCTGAGCAATGTTAGTTTTATGGATCTAAATATAGAAGGTGGACAGACTGCATAACAGTCACAAACTCCTAAACTCAGTGTGAGAGAATTATAATTACAAGGAGTGTAAAATTGCTGTTTGTGTCATGTCAGAGTCCTGACCTGCTCCAGAAAGAAAGGAACCACCATTTTCAGAAAGTCTTGTTATTCACTGATGGGAGCTTCTAACTCCGGGAAAGGATGTGTCCTGTCTTGTGAGAATGGTTTTCTGACACAGAAGGTAGATAAGGATAGAAAATGAGATTATGAGAATGTGTAACTTTTTTGAGGACTCAGGATTCAAAGAATTAGCTGCAGAAACAGTGCAAACAACCACAGCTCCACTCTAAAATTGTACTTATGCAAAAAGCCAGGTTGTATTCCAGAGCCTTTTAGACTTTTTCTCTGAATTTTCTTCTTGACATGCACTTGTTAATACTGGGAAACTTAGAGCAAATTCGTCTAATTTTTCTCTTCCTCTTCTTCAGAACAAGAATTAGTCTTCATGAAGTTCTGTTATTTTATGCTGCCTCCTTCATCCTCTCTGATGTTACTTGTTTCGCACTGAATGTTTTAGTAAAGCTTGGGTAGGTTGTCTGAGAGAGTTTTATGGGGAGGCATTGGCCTTGTGATGGCGAAGATTTACAGCTGCCAGTAAAGAAGGTAGACGTACTGTAACTTTGCATAACTTCTTACCCAGGGAAGACTATGCAGATGGTCACAAAATGAGAAGTGAAGAGTGTGAGAAACTCCCTTTCAGTCTAGGGGGAGGGCGATTACTTCACACACTAGTGGTCTTCCCTTTCCTGCTGCCAACAGCTATTTCGCTTCTATTGACAAAAGAGAGAAACCAGGATGCTCTTACAGTTACTGCTGTCCCCATTCATTTGTTCATACTGCGGGGAATCAGGCGAAGAGCTCTTGTTCCTCCTGTTAAATGCAGAATTTGTCTGCCTCGGGCTGAGTGTGGTGGGTGATGCTGCATTGAACATACCCCACTGCACTGATCCATTGCACTCAGGGAGGGCTGTTGAATCACATGTCTTTGAAATAAACCTTTTGTTCCCTCTGAACTGCTAGGATTTTTATCCAGCTCCATCAGCATGGGTTGCTGGGGGGTTTTGTGCAAGTTCGTAGTTAGGGAACAGTTAGAGAGAATTATTTACTTGGAAGGAAACTCAATTAAAAATACTTCCAAACCAAAAAGCTGTGTCTGTTCCCCAGCCCTTTTTTAATTTTATTTTTTTACTTTGATCATAAAATGCGGAACTAATAATGAAAAGCTAAAGAGGAAATGTTGAAATGGTGAAGAGATTGTGAAGAAAATAATTTGATTAATGAGTCATAGCACTGCTTCGCTTACCATCTTTTCAAGTTTCTCATTAGCATCAAATGGACATACACAGAGGCACATTTCCTCACCCTGGCTTACAGCAGAGCTGTAGTTTCAGCTGCTTATGATCCTTCAGCCAGTCATTTCCCCTGCCTCTGTATAAGTGACTCCTCAGGACACTATTGCAATGGTTGGATATTTGTCCATTTCCAAAAATAATCCCCTCTGAATGCCCCTGAGTTTTTGAATGAATCATTTCAGACTCTGAATCACTGAGATGTGCTACCAGGGGAAAACAATAGCCCCAATCAGCCATAGATAAATTTATGACTAAAAAGCTATAAACGCAAGGCTTGTAGAAGTAGAATTTTAATTTGGTGAAATGCTCCAAACCCAAGATGCAGAGTGAGGACAACAGCTGCCTCTGAGCAGCTTCTTGTCAAGCTTCATAAGCTGTTGTCTGTGGTTGGGGCAGTTGAGCAGCATAGCTGCCCTGTGTTGTTCTTAGGACATGAAAATTTTCAGCCTCCTCTCCCACCTGGTGTTCAGCAGAGCAAAGATGGGAAATTCCTGTTTCCTGGGAATCATTCAGATCCTGTTTAATTCCCAGCAGATGTAACCAATAATGGCACCGGTGGCTGTGATGTGGACGTGTATTTCAGGCATGGTATAATATGGTATCACCTGCTAGTATTGCCTGGCATAGCTGCAGCACCTAATTTGCCCTAATTAAGGCAAATGAGAAATTGCATCTCCAAAAGAAGGTTCTTTTGCACTCCTCCATGGGTTGGTAATATCAGCTACAACCTGGTAGTGTTAGTTTGAATGAGATTGTTGATATCTTCAAATAGAAAAATACAGTAAAATAGCTCTTTTGGCTATAGAAACTGGTATGATTTATGCCAAAGAAGCTCAATTAGGCCCCAAGGCCATGGCAGACCATTTAGAATTCTGCTATACACTACTGTTCTTCAGTTTCACCAGTGAATTGCAGGTAAAGGAAGGGAAATGTCATCCTTATTAATGATTACTTTATATGTGTATATGTTTTTCTCAGCAGGAGCACATTATGGTGTACTTGCACACAGAGCCAGGATGTGAAAGGTTTTGTAATCCTTTTTATATCCTCTTGTTTAGATCATAAAAAAACCATGCTTACACATCAATTGTCCGTCTTATCTTCCTAATGCTTTCTTACCTCCTCCCAGGCATATTGGGCCTATCATCTCCCCTGTTCCTAACTCTTTTATTAACCAGCTACATTTCCATACATTGTTCTCTACAGGTTGTTTTGGGGGCTTTTCCAGCATTGTAATTCTGTAGGAGTGGATTTTTTTTCTGTGCTGGTATTTTGTAGACCTTCTTAAAATGCTCCTAAATGACACCTCCACATTTTTCAAGTACACACATACAGAACATGCACAGAATGTTAAGTGTGGGCATTTGTCTATAAGCATATTTTATAAATACATTACTGTGCATGAAGAAATGTTTTTTCTTCCATGATTACACAGTTTTCATATATGATATGGTGTTCCATTTAAAGGACCTGAGGGCCCAGTGTGTTAAAGCCTGTTAGAGTGTGCTACTAATCTCTTAGGAATGCACAATCAGAAAAGAGCAAAGCTTTTAATACACTTTATATAAATCTGTGGTTGCTGAGATACATACGATTTAGTTGAGTGTGCAATTACTACTTGATTGAATGACATATCTGATGGCAGGCTCTAAGTACATGTTAAGAAATCTGGAAAGTAACCTATGAAATGAGGTTCGGATAGCTGAACTGGTTATGGCAAAATCAAATGTAATGTTAGATGTTGGCAAAAGTTTCAGCTGCATTGTTTACGAGCTGAAAAATCAATTTCTGCATGACCCGAACAATGTCCCAGTGGGGATTTAAGTTCAGAAGGAAAATTTCCTTTGGGAAAATGAAGGACCTTCTCATAACATTCCTTTTCATATTTCACGCAGCATTTTCTAAGTGAAAACATTTTCTCTTTTCAAATCCACATTTTAGATTGTGATAAATGAAATGAAAATTTAGGGAGGAGGTGACCAATGCCAACAGGAAAGTGCAGTTTGAGATTCTAAAACATGGTTTTGCTTTTTTTTAGTCTAGTGAGAAGATGGAGGAGGAAACACATTCCAAGTCAGAGCACCTCATCCAAATAAGGTTTTGTTTATTGCTGGCTGGTTGATGGTTTCAGACACTAACCCCAAATAATCGATTATTTCTGCAGTTCTATCTTTCCAAGTGCTATGCTGAAAAATAGCTTAAAAGTTTTGAGGCTTTCATTAATTATTCTTTCAGCTATGGACTTTGCCTTCATACAGAACTTGAAAAATAGCAGAAGGAAAGCTGACTGCCTTGCTTTTATGTCTGAGACTAGAAGGATGTCTAAGAAACTCATGGGATGACCTATTTTCCTGAGTTTCCTGAGCTTCCCCCCCCTTTTAAGATTCTGCCAATCTTTGGTGAGCATGTTTCATTTAAGCAAAAATAACCTTCTCCCCTCTCCTCTTCCCAAAAGGAATTGACTGTAAGGAAGAATATAAATTGTTAGCACTTAATTTTTTCAGCCAGGAGTTCAGATTAATTTTTTCATGTGTTTCATCACATCCTCAGAAAGAGAAATGCCATTTTAGAAGAGTGTTCTTGATTCTGAAGTGCTATAAAATTTACTACAACAGCAAGTCTGTTTCTTTAATCTTTTGTGGTTTTGTCCTAGTAAGTATGCTGTTTTGGCTACTTCAAGAAAAAGGGAGGAAAAAAAACAATAACAAGATTTCGTCATACCATTTGTTTTTCAATGTAGTTGGAAATTAGCTGTCAGCTTAAAACAAATAAACAAAAGGATAAAATACCCCAACATGCATTCATGCTAGCACAGAATAATACAAAACCACTAGAATAGCTTACCTGTGACCTTGCTATTCATCCTTCTGGCTGTGAATTTGTGGAAGTGAAAAGCATTTTGACGTTTCACGGTAGTGGCTGCGTCTACGTAGTCCTGTAAAGACATCCCTAGAGGCAAGTTCAAAGCTGAGCACCTTAACTTGACAAATCTTGGGCCTTAGCACCGTTTGGTTTACTGGGCAACCCCCAGGGCTGTGGCAACACCAGGTTTTCGGCTAGAGCCATTCCTTTTGCTGCCCCCATGGGAGAAACATGCCCCGTCTACACATATCACTTGAATTTGCTTTGCAGCTACTGCCCATGGGCAACAAACTACCCTAAAGAACTCACCATTTGCAAAGGCAACTGGCACATCTCTGAAAGCCTTTTTTTTTCTAGGCAGGTTACCTTTACAGGGGGATCATAATTTTAGTGTGTGACCCCAGGGTGACATCGGTCACCTGCTTATGCCTTTTTGCAGGTGTGCTTGTGTGCTTTATATTGTCTTGGGCCTATTCAACTTCTTTGCATGGCCATGGCTGCTGCCATCTCAGCCTTGCTTCTCTCTCTTCTGATCTTCTGCAGCAGACCCCAATCCGACAGTCTTAATAGTTTTTAAACAGGTACAAGTTTTGGTTTTGGCAAAGAACTATGGAGAAGTTCTTATCTTATTATGGTCTTCTCTGATGTGCACCAGTCCCTCTTTGCCTAAATTGGGCCATGGTCATTTGCTCCACTTCTCTAAGCTGCCACTGGCTTCTACTAGCCACCTTCTTTGTAAACACAGTTCAAGGAAAATCTCCTTCCAGCTTGTGGGGTTTAAGCCAAGTAAGGGGATTGAGTCTTACCTTAAAGCCATGCCCCCAAGGAGCAGGGAAACAGAGTTTTGTTAGAAGGCCAGCTTTCTACCCCAACTTTATTTGGTTTTATGAAATATCAATTAATTTTACAAGTTCTTGTATCTCTTGCCTGTGACAGTCAGTGGCTCTTAGATTATTTGTCTTTGGAAATGTAATCTGAACAGAAGTTAGGTGGTCCTCACATTCTAGGCCAGATTTTGCAAATGGATTTAACCCACAGTAAGCATTTAGGCACCAGGCTAAGAGGCTGGATTTTCAAAAGGGCTCAAGAAGTTGGACTGTGTAGACGGTTAAACATTCCACCACAACTGCTGCAGCAGGAAGATGTTGAGAGTTCTTTAGTTTTGAAAACAAAAAATGAATGTTTTAGTAAGAGAAGAGATAATTTGAAAAATCCTCCTATATTTGCAGACATTAATTCCTGGAAATGTTACTGCAAATACTCTTGGATTGATTGTTCAATATGCTTGGTGAAAACCCAGTTTTTCCTATCATAATAGAGGATTGCAAGTCTTTTGTATTCTGATAGCAGAGAAAGCTTATATGCATTTGTTGCCAAGTTTTCTGGATTTTATTTTTCAGGCTTTAAACCAAACTTGTTTTGCAATCCAAACAAATGTTCAGGTTAGTACATTTTCACTTCTAGTTTAACTGGAATGCAGTGTCTCTGGTTGGCTTTGTTTGTTTGATGGGGTTTTCAGTTCCTTAAGGTTACAGTGGTTAGTGATGTCTTTCATTTGTAAGCACTTAAACGCACAGCCAGCATACAAGCCTTTTTTCAGGCCTCATTATTTTAGTGTAAAGCTACCAAGTTCATAAAGGAGTCAGTGTCATACAGCAAAGTCACCCTCTTCTTCTTCCTGTCTTTTTATTTCATCTTCAAAGTCCCCTTCTCTCTCCACATATTCTGGTTGGGCTGAACTGTTGCTGGTGCTCAAAAATAGTGAGGTTGGCCTACAAGGTAGGTAGGATGCATCTCTAATTCATTACAGCATTAGATCTGTACTTGGGATCACAGGCCAGAAGGGTGCTGGCAGGCTATAAGGTTAAGGAAAAGCCATGCCAGTGTTAATGTTGGCTGGAAATGGTGACTCAATTCTTTCCAAGCATGGTGCATCACAGTCTTATGTTGTTGTGGAGGATTTCCTGAGAGTCCCCTCGATGGTGGATTTCCCTTATTGACTCAAGTCATCTACTGCTCATGCATCACTACATGGGTATGATGCCAACCTTAAAATAAAAATAAACAGAATGGCTCTTCAACTTCCCTTCCAGGAGAGGGGAAGGTTTCAGGTTTGTGTTGAGGAAATGTATTGTTTCCACAAAGTGATAGCATTAAGAAAACGTCTTCACCAAGCCACTGAAATATCCTGTATGAAGCTGGGAAGGAACGAGGAGTGGGAAAATGGGGAGGAAGTGTAGAAAATTGAATCAGAAGACTGTAAGACCAGAACTGAGTGTCATTTTAGTCCCTTTTTGCTGCTTTAAAGAGGCAATTTTGAAACCCTCACTCCTTTCCCTCTTTGATCTTAACCAGAATGTGTTTTTCTCACATGCCCAGTTAGAGACTTTGTTCTGTTTCTTTGTAATCTCTGGCACATTCAGGATCCTTGTCTTCGGTTCTTACAGCTGGTAGTAACAGCCATTTTTCAGGCAACTTTCTGTAGAGACATCCTCACAGACACACTAAGAAATCTACTACTCAGGAGAGAATTATCAAGCAGCGAGAGCAGCACAGCAGGCAAGGATTTCCAAATGGAGTCAAACCTGTAGTGAAACATTTGCCTCAAACTAAAATAAGTCGGGTAGACTTGAACTAAAGCAATCGCATGGTGCAGACACATGCTGAGTAGATGTAGCATTGCTAGTTTATCATAAAATCTTCCAAGCTTCATTGTGTAACGTAAAAAGGCATCAGCTACTCAACAGTAGCATTCTCTACTCTCTCACAGTGGATTAGCACCATGTACTAGCCCAGGGCTCCCCAGGTATCATCCAGGCACACATACATATACAGTCACTCAGAGTGCACCCAATACATGCTGGATTTATCACACATACTGTTCATATGGAAGTTGATTCTCTTTGTGAATGCATCTGTGTTTCCATTTGAGACTGGAATTTAGTCTATTAGATGGATATTTAGGTTATATACTGTTGTTCTGGGGCAAGTCTGTCCCACCCAGAGAGTCCAGGCTCTGTACATGTGTAAGATACATGTGGCTGATGCCTGTAGAAGGGCTTTCCAGACCTCTGGATCCTGGGTAGTCCACTCAGACTTAGTTCTCCAAGGAGAAGGCTATGTATGTTGGAATGCCAGGCGACTAGCTAAATGCCTTATCCCTTCCTGAACAAAGTGCATGAGGGACAAGAGGTCATGCCAGGAAAAAAAGCAGACTCATGGTAATTTTATTCTGAGAGAAACAGGTTCCTAATTGAATATACCCACGTTCTGTATTTTCACTATCTTTCTAACTGCAGAAGCATTTTGGTTTTCTTTTTTTTTTTTTTAAGTTCTGCTGCCTTCTTTCTCCTCCCTATTTGTTTTTAGCAAAACTATTGCAGTGGGAATTTTGGCCAGAGAGCCCAGCAGGTCACCACGGGTGAAACATGCTGAGCTTGGGCTGAAATTAATGAGAGCTTTCTGTAGCACCAGGAATCCTGGTGTTCTTGTGTGGCTCCACGTAGGAGCCTGTGAGCTGGGTAATGTCTTTTAAGCCAGAGCCCTGGTGTCTAGTTCCTCACAAGCAGTCGAGTGCAATCTTTTTCTCTCCCTTAGAAGTACTCTCCTTGTACTGTGTGTGAGCCTGTCATATGGGTAGTTGAAAGGGAAGGAAGCCCTGTCACTTTTCCAGACTTCCTCAAGCATCCTGCTTCCCCCCAGTGAGGGCAAAAGTGAAGGAAATTGTTTCTGAGTGGCCTAAAAGACAGGGATTGCACTTTCTGGCTGATCCCCTCAACTGGCTGCTCGCAGGCAGGTAAAGTTTGCAAGTGAGAGATGTCAGAAGGGTACTTCAGGTTGGTTTTTTTGTTGGCAGTATAGAAGCATAATGGGACTTGAGCATGTATCTTTCTGGACGATATTTAAAAGCATCATCACCAGTTGGCCGTGGAGAGGAAGACTTGTACAGTTTTGCTATAATGTATACATACATTCTTTCTGCCTGGCAGATGAAAACAATTGTGTGTTTTAATTGTGCAGTAAAGGAGGAAGAACTATGCATAAACACATACTTTTACCACCTTTAACCCTCCTGACCATATATGAGGAGATGCTAGTATTTGAGAACACTTGAACTGGTTCTGTTCACACTCATAGACGATAGTAGTCATTTCTAAGATTCCCATTCTTAAATGTTACAGCAGGACTTGAAATTACTCAAAGTACACTGCAAATGTTATGTGCTGGCTGCTCTATGTTAATATTACCATGGCATATTTTCCAGTAGCAAAGTAAATAATTAGCACGTGAGAAGAGATTATTTTGTTAATAAACAGTGCCAGTTCATCCAGTGTAGACTTATTGCATTTGTCTGTCTAGACGGCATATATACTCCATAGGGCCATGGCCTCATAAACTGTAATAATCTGGCCAGGGTAAGGATGGTTGTTAAGTGGCTGGAATCTGGAGCAATGCAGGAAGAGGTGATTCAATAGTTGTGCTGCTTCCTCAAATTCACCCGTGATCCAGAGTAGCTGTAGGGGATACTCTGCTGCCTCTGGACTTGTTGCCAGATTAATGACATTTACAATGAGGGCCCTGATGAACAACACACATAACACAGTCTCATATGCCTGCCATAAGAGTGGAGTTTCCTATCCATCCTAGTAAGGATGCCTGTGTCAAGTTCTCCTTCCAGTCAAACTGAACACGATGCAGTGTAACTGCCTGTGTGACTTGGAGCAGACCTACTCATGTCACGCGGGAAAAGGCAGTTTAATTCAGCAGAGGATGCAGTGCAGCACACTTAGAAAAGGTTTCCTAGCAAACCCTGTAGTACAGGTGGATGTGACCTCCTTGAGAAGGGGTGAGGACCTGGCTTTTCATACAAGTGTCACTGAAAAGAGGAGCTAGAGACTAGAGCCCACCTGTCTGGCAGGGCCACCATGTGATTTCACTTGGTGAGTGCAAGGAGGGAGACCCGATCATCACGAGTAGGGTGAGGAGCCCTTTTAAATCAGTTCACAGTGACCCAGACATTAACAGAGATATTTCAGCCCCTGAACTTCTCATTAGTTAATGATGAAAGGAGTAAAAGTGCCAGAAGATTTGGAGAGCATCCAGAACCCAAAGAGAACACACGTTTTGAGTTGGCATTTACCCAAATGCAAGAGATGAAGAGGGAGGGAGGGTTTAATGGGATGGCAGTGAGGTTCAAAAGAAATATGTAAATTAAGATGGTTCCTTTCCTCATAGGAGCAATGGGGGTGAGTTTGATTTTTGTTTTTTGAAAAAGCAGCTTTCCAAAACCTGTGACACTCTCTTGGGCTGTGGCTTGTGGTGGGGAGGCATTGGCACAGGGTGCCCAGAGAAGCTGTGGCTGCCCCATCCCTGGCAGTGTTCAAGGCCAGGTTGGACACAGGGGCTTGGAGCAACTTGCTCTAGTGGAAGGTGTCTCTGCCTGTGGCAGAGGGTTGGAACTGGGTGAGCTTTCAGATCCCTTCCAGCTCAAACCAGTCTGTGATTCTAAGGGCTGTTTCTTCTTACTTCCATCTGTCTTGTAGTCATCAGATGAAAGCATAGTTGCCACGAGCTTGAAAGTGAAGGTTTCCTTACCTTAAAAGTACTATTTCTCACTCCCGTTTGTCATGTTTTGAATCACCGTGACAAGCAAAGCAGCTAACATTAGCTCTTCTCCTCCTAATTAGGCAACTGCATTAAAACTCTTTATTAATGCCGGCCCTCCCGGGTGGTTGCAGATATACATATACTTTCACAGAGTAATTGCTTTCTGGCCCTCATCTTAATTGGAGTCAGTGGGGGGCCTGTGGAATTCCACTGCCTTCATCTCCCATGGGCTCATTGTGCCTGTGACACAGATTTAGAAACGGGGAACTACTTTACTGATCTGCATCTGAAAGAACGTGTGAGGGAAGGAAAAACCACAACAACATCACTGCCATTTAAGAGGAATTAGACAAAGTCTTTAATTTTGGTTTCTTCTTTCATTGGGAGGGGAAAAAAAAAAAAAGGGAGGGGGGGGAAATTGGTGAAAAAGCTTTCTAACATTTCCGTTTTGGCATTTGTCTAATGTGGTGCAGGTTGTAACTAGGTTAGCCGGATCCTGAAGGAGCTTAAAGACCATTTGAGGCTAAGCTTACATGTTAGTTAAGGTTACACCTCTGCTGCAGAAACGACCCTCAGTTTTCTGGGTCCTTGGAGTCTCAGACAAAGTGTGTAGGGAGAGATAACAGAATTCCAAACTCAAACATGAAAGGCACTGCTTCTCCTAATTCAGAATGTGTCAACTTTAGCTTCAGAAAATTGGTTTTGTTTTACTGGACATTCATATTTCATTGGAAATTGACCCTTTCTGAGGAGAGGAAAGAAACCATTTGCCAGAAGAAAACATTTCCATCAAAGAAACTCCAACAAACAAAGAGGCTGCAAGGAGAATATCTGTCCATGTTTGATTATACAAAATATAGTCGGGGGGTGGGGGGCATGTGGTTATGCTGAAGGAGAATATAAGTTTTTGAGATATGTGCTTTAGCTAGGTATTTAAAATGAAATGAGTAGTAGTGACGTGGTAACAGTATTATCAGTCTTCAGAGTTACTATATGCTAAGGTGGATGAAGTTATTCATATCCATCCAAGTCATTGTTTCAGACAGTGACTGCAGACACTTTCAGTCTCTGTAGTGTTCCAATTAATGTTTTCTAAATTATAGTCATAATTATAAGGGTTAGAAACTATAATTTTTCAAAAAAGTGTGCAGATACGACAGCATGAAAAGAAATTCTGTCTCTTATTTCAACACTTTAAAATAAGAAGTTTCATTCAATTCTTTTTATATTAAAGCAGCAATAACCATAAAATTGTAGGAATATAATTGCCTCTTTTGGCGCTTTTTTTTTTCCCCAACATCTCACATTTTTGCCAGTTTGTAATTAATTCTGCTAGAACTTACACCAATCCTTCATTTTACTCTTTCCCCTTTCTGAGTCAGGTTAACTCCTGGAGCACGGTTTCATGCCAATCTAAACATTCCCTACTGTCGCATATACAGATGTACAAGGCTTTGCACCAGAGTGTGTTTGGTGGTGATTGTAATGCTAGTGTTTTGCTTCTCATCTCTGACAAAAAGCTGATTACCGTTGCCAGCTCTATGCACAGTTGGGGGTTTCTAGAGAGGACAGTAGCTCCTCATCATATCAGTCTAATTAGGCTGATTGGTTCACAGCACCCAGCCAACCTGATTGAGAGGTGTGCTTGGCTCAGTGTCCTTATTTCTAACTGCTTTTGCCTGGTGTTAAATGAACCTTTACAGGAGCTACTCTTCTAGCTAGAAGCAAAGACGCATGACCAATGTAATGCTGAAGAAGCAAAACCTGTCCTGCTGATGTGCTGGGGTAAGATATGCCACAAATACACAAAGGTCTTAGTTTTGAGTTATGGTTGCATCAAGTGAGTTAAAAACAGCTGGGAGATTTGCAGATTAAGGACTTGGAAGGACCTTCACATACCAGTGATCTATACATGGAGATCAGTGTAGGTAGGCTGATTAATCTGGTTTTCCATTTAAAGGTAGTTCTGCCATCCCAGATGGCTTTAAATCTGCACTGTAGAAGGTAAAAACAAAATACATGAGAAGACTGTGCTTGTTTCAGAGGCTGTGGGGCTACAGCACACGTGGGTTTAGGTCCCAGCTCTTGCAGCCCTTTCGTAATTCAGTGTTCCCATTCAATTCTCTGGGGACTGAGTCATTTGCTTAGGACGACTGACCTCAGAAATGCAGCTTCCAGTGTTGTGTAGTAGCAGCAGCATGAAAACACATGAGGAGGGTACGCTTGATAAGCAAGAAGAGCAGCAAGAAGAACGGGATAGTGTTGTGCCTGGAATGAGCTGTTTGACTTCTGGGTTGTAAAACCAAGAGGGAAGCGGGGGAGAAGGAGGAGGCTGCATAGTATGAAGCAGGATTCAGATTTTGGTTTGTCTTTTAAATCCCAAATTTTGAGATGTTTAAATTAGTGAAATTTATTCACTCTGTAGCAGTAGCCCAGGGGCTAAGTCTCTACTGGCTTTAATTCTTGTAATCAAAACAATTAGTACAGCACACCATGCCCAGAAAAGCATTTGCAGCATTCATATGTATATATATGAATGTATACATGATATATAGTTTATGTACCATATATAATTAGATATATATTCATATATATATAAATAGATTTATATGATTGGATTTTGGACTCTCTCCTAAACATCTGATTGCTCTACTCCCAAAGAAAATGTAGCTCTTACATTGTAGCCTTTAAATTATCCATTAACTTTGACATGCAGTCACAGGAATGCTGTGATAACATTGAATTTCATATGGATAAAAGTTCGTTTTTGTTGACCCTCTTAAGGAAAATGGTTCTAAATGTCTGAAAACCTAAACCTCACAGGTTTAAGTTCTGTTGCAGTTAAATCTCAGTTAATGTCAAGTGCATCAAAATTTGCAGAATTCACGTTCCTCTAACACAGATGAACCATCTGACAGATTTACATCAAAATCACAGACACATTTTGTAGCTTCATTTAATTGCATGTAAGAGTGTTTCATAACCTGATATTCTGCTGTGTAATTTTAGAGTGCTGCCATTAGCTCCAAAATCACTGCGGTGAATCCCACCATCCATGTATCTGGCCCAGCAAAACTAAACCTAAATCCTACTTTCTTGACAAGACCTGAGGTCTTGCTATTCTGTTATTTTACCTTTATTTATTCTTAAGGGATTACAAAGAAGAAATATATATATATTTTTTTTCCCCCCATTTTGGAAGACAAGGAAGCTGTTACAGCTGCAGCACTGTGCAACATTAGATCCATTTTCCATTTCAATTATGTATCGGTACGTACAGCTGACATCCAAGAAGAATTTTACATTCAGAATGAAAAGCTCATTTGAACGCAGTATACCTGGTGCATTCCCTCCTTTTATAGAAATACCAGTGCTCATGAGCAGTAGCCTAGAAAAAGGCTTACTTCAGGCACACAACAGATAAGAAAGAAACATTTTTCCCCACACACGCTCCTTCCTCCTTTCGTGAGCTCACATCAAGCTCTAATGACTCATCGGTTTGAAAGGCTTTGTCCATGCCATAAATGATAAACACTGGAGAGTTTTGCCTGAAGAGACAAGTTATGAACAACTATTCCAATCAAAAGCCAAGGTACAATGTGGGTGGGAGAGGATAGTTTGCACTGGTCTGAGAATGAGGGTATTAGGAGATATGTTTGGTGGTTCAATAAGTAGATATAGGCATTAACCTTCAGCATATTACCTATTGTCTTCATGCTATGACTAAGGCACTACAGCTGAAAAGCTGGCTTAGGAAAGGCTCAACAATCATTGATAGGATATTTTACTCTGTTGATTTAGAATTTCAAGGAGTGAAAAAAAACCCTCACCTATTCCTCTTGAGTTTGAATGACAGATCTCCAAGCCAAAACAGCCAGTAAGTCTATGGTGGATAAGTCTCAATTTCTAATACATAGGAAGAAGTTATTTATCCCACCTCATCTAAGGAGGCAGCTAATCAGTGACCAACCACATCCTAGTTGTCCTCTAAATGTGTTCTGAAACATGCCTGCAATCCATTCCTGAGTCCACATAGTGTAAACACAGGCACATGTTTTATGTAGACAAATCACTCTATAACCCCATGATTTTTCCTTTTCCACCTGGAGAAGAAGGGAAGACCCTCTGGCCATCACTTAAAGGGGCATGCTCACATACATTCAGAACCTATATCCCAAGAAGCCTGAGTGCTGATGGCTTTCTACGAGGTCTGCGATGAGTCTTTAATAAATGCCAAGACACAAGCAGTGCTCTCACAGAGCAGCAACTTACCTCCTCCGTGTTGGGAAAATCTATCCAGCTGGTTACCATACTGCTTAAGCTGACAAACATGCTTCTCTACATTTGCCAATAAACCCCAATGGAGATCTGTAGTAGTAGTATTCTCTGAGTGAAAAAATAGTAGGTTGAATTTGTTGGAGAGCCCTGACAAACTGTTTGTTAAATAAGGCCCGCATTATCAAAGCCAGCCTTATGGAGAGTATATAAATTGTTTACATGTCCAGGAATGATAGTGGAATATGAGCTGATAATTAAGGTGACTAATTAAAGCCAAAAATCCTTGTTTCCTGAACTAACATGTAACATTTGGAGGGAATTAATAGGAACCCTTGAGGCTGAAACAGTGACATGGCTTTTAAACTGTGCTGAAATGAGTTGGAATAGTTACACTTTTTTGTGAGACAGAATATCCAGCAAAATACAGAAAATAGGAGTATGTGTGCTAAAAGTAGTGATTGTCCTTTCTGAACAGGAACATCTGACAGCTGAGATGAATTGGTTCAGCTTCATCGTTTAAAATAGTGACTGATATTTTGTCAAGTTGCTCCCTCATGGCAGACTCTTAAAAAATGAGAGCGATGATTCCATTAATTTGTGTCTCTTCTGCAGTCCCAGGTGATGTAGTTAATATAGTTTCTGTAATGTCAAGTTAATACTTATTCCTCCTTTTGGTGCATTCTTCTGTAAATTTGCCCTCAGCTCATACCCTCTGATAGTAGAGAAGTTGAAAGTTCAGAATGGAGACTTCAGGCTTGACGTAAAAAAAAGATAAAAAGCAATCAAAATGAAACTTCCACAAGTGACTTCAGATGCAGCTTAGGTTCTGGCTCACCAACTTTGTGTTTGTAACCACATTTGTGTAAAATAATACAGCTCTCTAAATTCAGTTGAGCTGTGGACATGGTCTAGTGGTGTCTTTGACAGTCCTGGGATAAAGGTTGGACTTGATGATCTTAAAGGTCTTTTCGTCATTCCAACCTAATTGGTTCTATGACTCTATGGCTGTTTAACCCAGCTGAATACCACCAATATTAGGCCAACCCAACAGCTGGACATTTCACAGAATCCTGGAGAAAGGCTGGCCCTCAGTCCAGGGAACCTCTGAGTGGAAGACGGAAAGGAGCTTGATAATACTGGTCATGAGCAGATCTCCTAACTCAGCCATTTCATTTCTTGAATTAGGTGAAACAAGCCAAACACCTGTGTTGTGAAAGGAAGGAATTTCAGCTTAACTCCAATTTCCGGTTTATATATCGATCACACTTGATGAGCTTAAATAGTTAACAGAGCAGTTATTGATATTCTTCATGGCTCTAAGGATTTGTGAGTGGTTTATTCAGAGGTGAAATGAATACTGGTGTAAAACTCTATTTCACCAAGTCACTTTTTATGTTTCCAGGGATGTTTCTCACGGTGACTGAAAGTAAAGAATAACCTGGGTAATTTGCTACAGTCAGATGGTGCAAAAAGTGGAGAAAGGTAAGCAATCGACTGTGATAAACCCTAGGGTTATTTTTAGCTTTTTTCGTTTCACCTGGGGGGGGAACAACCACCCACCAAAAAAACAACCATTAAAACATAATCAAAACGTATGCTGATCTCTCAGGCGAACATTGTCCTGAGTGAAAACTTCAGGGAAGTTTGGCTTTTTTTCAGTTCTGTGCTCTTTTAGGAATTTTAATTTTTTTCTTGAATAATTAGATCTCTGACATTAGATGCATATAATTAACAGGGAAAATGGTTTGCATGCTGACTATAATAGCACTGTCTGATCTCTTTGCCAGATAACTGTTATGGCCTGGTTTTTCGGCATCATTTTATTCCCACAGATAGCAGGAAATGTGCCTAACTGAAGCCACCTGGATTTGTTTCCAGGGATGAAATCCTGGGACCTTTTACTGGTTTGGCATGTGTCCTCAAAGTTTTCCTTCAGGACAATCCTGTTTCAAAATATTTATTCTTTTGATAGCTGAATGTGAATGATTCCTCCTTGTTGATAGAATAATAGGACTGAAACTTCGTGTGCAAAACTCTATTGCTCAGGGAAGATGCTTTTTATGGTTGGCACGTAAGCTTTTACTGTGATTTTCAAACTGTGAGTCTCTGGGTGGGAGGGAGATGTGTCTGTAAACTAAAAATGAGTTTTATCTCTTTTTTGTTAACCAGAGTCCAGGACCGTGGTGTAATGTATGTCTTTTGTCCCCAAGTCTTTTTTAATAGCCTATTTACAAGATGCTAAGCAAACACCTAAACATAAAGGACCAGGGAAAAAAATGGTTGTAGCTGCCTGTTATCATGTATTTTATGCTACTTACAACTTTTTGCATTTAGATCAGATAAAGTTTGGTTCTGTAGAATAAAGCTTTCAGGCCTGACTTTCTAGGGAGTAAAAAGATGGGCAGGAGATGAGCGAAGCAGCATCAAGTTACTTTTATTTTTGCTTCTGAACATGGGCTCCAGGACTAATATTTACTCCTGTAACAATAATAAAAAAATAATAATAAGGAAAAAAGGCTTAAACTGTCTTGGACCAGAGTGGGGTTAGGATTTTCAACTAAGTGCTTGATTATGGTCCAACTTTTCTGTCCAGGTGAAAGGAGGGCAGCTTTCACATATGTTGAAGAAGAAAAAGGTCCCAAGATGATCTGCGCATGGTGTGTTTCAGTTCATGGAGAAATAGCTTTTAAGGCATGTTGCAAGCAGCCTTATAACTCCACTGAGTGCAGTGAGATTAAAAAACTATCCCAAAGAAGTCAAAACCTTTACCAGCCGTCTGCAGTTAAAGCACATCATTCATAGCTCTGCACATTCTCTGCTTTTCTACGTGGAAGATAAAAATAGATATCCTTCACAAAGCTCTCATTGGGGATCACACAAATACACAGCAGACTTTTTTGTTCTGTCAGATCATTCTCTACACTACTTCTTTTGATGTATGGAGTCTGCAGTGAGCTTTCCCCTATCTTTCCTGAGCATTACTGCCTGTTATTATCTGTCATTCAACATGGTTACAGCATATGAAGCCATTACTGTGCTAAGTATGTAGCATATGAACATATACATGTGTGTATATATATATAAAAAACTACTGTGTAGCTTCTTCTTGACCAGGCATATATCTACCTTTTAAAATGCTTATTTGTTTGGTTTACTGTAATGTCTAAGACTGGACAGAAAGCAGAACTAGCTGCTGTAGAATCTCAAAACAAAAGGAAAATACCTAGATTGAAGAGCTCACAATGTAGATATAAACTTTCTGAGTTTGCAGGAGTTCATATCTGAGGGCTGATCACGTCCCTCTGGAAAGACAATCTCACCTGTTGTATTCCAGCTTGATTACTAGTGCTTTTTGTATTTTTTTTCATGAACCAAAGGGTTTTTTTTGACTGAAGTTATGTCTTCCCAATGCCTGCATCTCTTTTGAATGTTGCGATCATGGGGACTACCATGTCTGCTAGATTTCCCTGTTTCTGGGATCCCAGAAGAATGCCCCAGTTTGAATCAGTCCCTGAGATTCTGAGATGAAGGCTATCCTTTCTGCTATAAACTGCTGCTTTCTTTCATTTTTGGTCCACTGAGTTTACATATGACCTGTGCTCAGCTTTGTCAGGCTCATAGCTTAGCTTTTCACTAAATTAAAGCATCCCAAACATTAGCTCTCCCTAGGAACTTGCTTTGCCTCCAGATTTCAGCCATCCTAATGCTCATTGCTCAGTAGCCTTTTCTTTCCTCATGGTCCATTAAAAAAGCCTAGTAAGACAGAAGTATTATAGACTACAAAATGAAAATAGAATTTTAAAATCATATGAGTTATATTACTTACATCATCATTCATGTCACTTTAAGTGTCTGTTATCAGAACTAATTTGATCAACTATATGGGTAAATCTACAACTGCAGTACCGTGTTTACTCAAAGTCTGAAACCATTGAGCTCAGTTATTATGCATTTGAATTTGAGATAATGCATTCCATGGAAACAACAGGGGAGGTCCAGCTCTTACTGGACCTGGCAGGCAATGTCTTTCTGCCTGAACACTTCAGACACTCTGAGGCATTAGAATGGCAATTTTAGAGGGGTAATACTGCAGGTGATATGACTAACAAACATCAGGGAACCTTAAGAGGTTTTTTTTTTCCTGTAAATCTAATGAAGAATGGAAACAGTTATGCATGTGGAAGGTAAAGGCACTCGTACTTTGGAGAATTTTCCCCTAATTTTTCTTTTATTTCTCTTCTGATATTTGTACTTCTGAAAATCATTGCTATCTTTGCTGGTGAAATTGTTTGCTCTTGCAGCTGAGCTTGACCTCCTTGAATAATGAGAGGCAGTGGTTTGTATTTATCAAAAAAAGCAGTGACTCCAGAATGCTCTATGTTGAGGTTTCAAATGGGAGTGATCATATTCTTTCCTATTGCTTTAAGCAACAAAATATAACGATTGTATGCACTGCAGCACTTTAAAAAAATGGATGTTATTTCTATGGAGAAATCTGATTGGAAAGGTTTGCAACTGCAGTGCTCAGTGGTTTTATCACTGCTTGGAGTCTTAATAGCACAATCTGATTTTTTATATTATAAATTGACCTGAATCTTTTTTAAAACGTACTGATTGTATTTGATAGGCTCGTAGAATAGTGATAGTTTTGTCTTTGCCAAGGAAACAAACTTACCTTTCTATTACCATTTTTCACTGGGCTCCAAGACTTTCATTGCTTTAAATAAAATAATACAAATCATTATATATAATGTCTTCCAGTGTTTTTAAGGTTTACCTTTATTTTTTGCTTAATTCAATTTTTACTTCCCATTTTTATTTTTAATTGGTAGATATGTAGAGAGATAACCCAGCTACTACCAATATCTTTCAAATTTTGCCTCTTACGAAGATTTGAGGAACAAACCCAATATATGTGGGCTGTAAGATATTCACTTTCCCATCAGATTTATAGGATGCTGGACACTTACTTTCTTCATTATTGTTTGAGGGCTGTAATAGATCACTTTAAGTTAGTTAATTGTGGAGAACCCTCATCATACACACTTCTATTCCAGCTGACATATGCACTAATCTGATAGAGTGGAGTGTTAATCTTGATAATGATAATTCCTGATATTTCTACAAAACCTTTCATCCTACAGGCTCTGAACACATTTAGAAGACATGCTGCATGTAACCGAGTTCCACCACACCCCGTGGAAAAGCCCCACTTTCCTGACAGAGGTCATTGGCACACTGAGAAATCCTTTTCTTTCCAGATCAAAATATGAAGGCACAACTGTTGCAGGTTTGCAGTTGACAGCGAGGTTCATTTTGCATTCAGCATGCATGTTTGTGCCTAAATATTGCAGTGACAGGCGTGCTGTAACTACCTAAGACAGGAAACACTCTGCATGCACAGCCTTCCAAAAATTGGTGCACAGCCATAAGATATCTGTATGAAAAAAAAGAAATGCATATACATATCCTTGTGTTCACCACCAGCTATGCTAGGAATGTTTGCCAGATCTTATTTTGGATTCTATTTACAGTCTGAGCAAAATGTTGCTCTCAATGCATTTTCACTGACATGAGTGAAGAAATAGCTCGTGCTGACGGTATTCAATACCACAGTGAATGGAGAAAACAGGAACCTGAGACAAATCCAGTAAAGCCCTGAGAGCTGTAATACCCAGCTCACGCCTGGAGAGGCTAACAACCAGACAAAGGAATTTAAGGGGCAGTTCAGGTCAGGGAAGGTCTAAGAAAGAAAGAGGTGATTGAAAGCTCACACCTAACAAAAGCCTTTCAGAAAATGAAAAAGTAGCCCAAGATCCAGCGTGCTGACCTGTGGGGGAAGGATTCCTCCCACCCCACCCCGGAAAAGGCTGAGGAAAAGCAGTAGTATCTGGCTGAAATGGTGTCATTGTATGAGACCCTTCTGAGTGGTACTGTCAGCCATCAGGAAGAGTCTTAACGCCTATCCAAGGAAATAGAAGTGAGGTTAAAGCAGAGTCCCGAAAGAGTGGAGAAGACCATATTAATTATCACATCTTTGTTATGTCTTTAAATATTTGGAGCATAGATACCCTGAAAGGATTTAATACATGGCTAAATACCCACTGCAGCAACCTGATGAACTGGTTCAGGACGTTCCTGCTATAGTCATATTGGTCCAAGTCAGTAAATGGTTATTAAATGACAGGAATTTCTAGGAGCATCTGTGAGTTGCAGGAAATGGTGATACTGATTCCATGGGCCTCTTCTTTTTATATCGCATTCCTATAAAAAGTGAGAAGGAATCATATTGCCAGCGGAGAAGTAAAATCAGGTCGGGACTGTCGCTGGTTATTTAAAGGTATTGCAATGCTTTTTTGTAAGACTGAACATATTACATGCTGTATCTTGGCTAAATTCCATCTCTTATAATTACATCCTCTTCTCCCTTTCTCAAACATTTCTTGCTGTCAGAAGAGGATGCAGCATTCTTCTTTCTCCTGGTCTAGATATCTGGGTAGCGGTGTTTCAGCCTCATCATGATCTCTCTGAAGGACAGATTCGAGCTGCCCAAGATGCAGCGTGATCTGTGCATCGCTCCCTGTAGCATTGCTGTGGATGGAGAGAGGGAAGGTTTTGAAATTAATACTCAGGCAGAGGTTCCATTTTTCTCTCAGCTTAAGTACAAGCACAAATCTGTTGGTTTGGCTTCCTCCGCCGTTACTCGTTTGCTACAGTATAATAGCTCCCTGGAGCAGTGGGAGGCTTAATACTTAAACTCTAAAAAGTACTTTGAGATAATTTTAGTCAAAATGCAAGCCAACAGTATCCCATTAGTACTGGGAATGCTTTCAGAGCATTGACCAGCTTGTGCTTCCAGCTGGATGAACTGGTTATTGTAGCCCTTAGATGGCATTTTGATAAGCGGAATCCGGGGGGGGGGGGGTGTTACTATGTTAGTAGCCTGATGAACTGTCATGATTGTACTGAAAGCAAACATGGGCCCTGTGACTATAAACAAAAAACCCAGCCACTTGACACTATTTTAGTGTCCTTTTCTCTGTGATTACAATGTTTGCTGGTAAGAAATGCCCACGAGCCTGTTACTTGGAAACACAGGCAGATACTCCACTACAGCAATGGTCTGGTATTTGCAGTCTCTTAGCCAGCTGTGGACAACAGCAGATATTTGAGAGGAGAGCCTAGTGAAGTCCACTGATTCATCTGGCCAAATGCAGTACACCAACAGTAAAATTCCCATCACAAATGGCACTAGAAGGGTATTGTGCTGCCAGTTTCCACAAAGACAAAACTAAATTGACTAAGAAATGAAGCTACTGTTTCTCACCTGGAACACTCACAAATTGGACTGAGGAACTTGGGAAGTTTCACTGCAAGTGCCAGAGCTACAGCCTTTTTTTCTGTGTCGAACAGTTTTCTGTGGCACTCAGTCTGCATCCTCCTGGGAGTCGGATATAGTTCAGGAAACGTAATTCCTCTTTCCTTCAAGGGCCCAGCTTCGGTGGCAACCAGCCTGATTCCTCACTGCTCTGTACATTTCCAGAGAGAGGCACATAATGGTTTAAACCAATGGCATTTATCAGTAGTGTCTTCTCTATATGCTCTCTTATATCCTCTATATGCTAAGGAGCATGGGATGGTTTATGCAGCAGGCAGCGAATGATGACACTTATAGCTCCCTCTCTCCTTTTTACTTCTGTTTTTTCTCTAGTAAATACATGAGGCTCTAAAGAGGAATCATGGAATCACAGAATGGTTTGGGTGGGAAGGGACCTTAAAGCTCACCCAGTTCGAACCCCCTGTCATGGGCAGGGATACCTTCCTCTAGAGCAGGTTGCTCCAAGCCCCTGTGTCCAACCTGGCCTTGAACACTGCCAGGGATGGGACATCCACAACTTCCTTGGCAACCTGTTCCAGTGCCTCACTACTCTCACAATAAAGAATTTCTTCCTTGTACCCAACCTAAATCTCCCCTGTTTCAGTTCGAACCCATCACCCCTAGTCCTATCACTACAGTCCCTCATGAATAGTCCCTCTCCAGCATCCTCGTAGGCCTCCTTCAGATACTGGTTATTATAACTGCATGTTATTCTGAAGAACAACATCTTTTAATAAGTACTGATTTGATATCTTCCCTTTGATGAAATCCATCTCTACTCTTGTACCTCTTTCACAGAAAGGTGCTCAAATATTTCAAATGAATGCCTATACCAGAAGAAAATAAGTCAAAAGAACATGGCATGTGCCAAGCCCCCTACATCAGCTTAATCTTGCCACTGTGGAGCTCTACAGCAGGTAGGACTTGGCAATACAGCAGTGCACGTATATTCCTGGTGTCAGGGTCCTCTGGGATGCTCTTATTGTGCTGGCTGCAGTCAGAGCTTAAGAAGAAGTGCTGGAGCCCCAGCAGAGGAGTGCTCTGTATCACACCCTGTTACCTTTGTGTGGTGGGGACCAGAGAGTGGGAAGGAGGATGGACAAGGTGTAGCACCCATGCAGTCAGCCGCAGAGCATCCGGTCAGGCCATGCTTGGAGGTGATTCCAGCCAGCATCCAAGTGCCTTCACGTGGTGCAACAACTTCAGCTGGGGGCTGAGCATCAGCTCTCATGTTTTATTCATCCAGATTGCCTTTCCCCATTCCAGGAATCTACGTTTATCTCTTCACTGGAGAATCTGTTCAATTTCCTCGTTTAGCACCATGTAGCAGTGCTCACATTTCCAACAAGTATCTTCGCTTAGAGACTGATGGGCAGCAATCACAAGTCCAGCTTCTCAGGAGTGAAGTATGGGAGAGAGAGGGAGATGTAGGTTTTAACTGATCAGTCCGTTTTGTTATACAGAAGATGTGATTTGCAAGAGCCTCTGAAAGGAAATGAAAATAGAAGAAATCCACTTTCTTTTCTTTTTTGCTTTTTTGGTAAGATTTTAGGTTTGACTCATCTTTCCCAGGCTAATTGTCAAGAAGCTGACAGATCAGTGGTGGTTGACAAGTGAGTAATTGGGAGAAGAGAGGGAGTGCAGCAGGTGTCAGTACTAATTTGGTAAATCAACCAAAAAAAACGAGTGGGGAGTGGTATGATAGTCACTTACACAGTCATGACGTTACAAGCTTTTCATACAAAACGTGTGCAGGATTTTACAACACTTCGAGCATTAATCATTAACAAGCCACTCCACGTCCATTTCTAAGGTGACCTAAAATTTCACCAGAAGAAGGTGGGTTTTGAGGCTCTTAACAAGACTGGTCCAGAACACTGCTAGGGACCAAAGTGAGTTTTGTGCTTCTCATCTGTCCCATTGCTGGGCATGTGGAACAGTCCTTGCAGGGGGCAGAGCACCATGCCCTGGCCCTGACTTAGCTGTGCTAGGCTGGACCATCAGGAGAGGGTACCACTGCCAGAGCTGCAGCATTCCATCGCTGTCAACCTGCCAAGATCTCTGCTGCCCACAGCTGCCCTAATTTTCCCAAACTGGGACTCTGCCCAGTTCCCGCTCGTTGCTAAGAGGTTTATTTTTACATCAAAGTCCAAATCTCACTTGCTGAGTGCAAGAAATGAGCTTTGCACCTGGAGAATACCTCTGGCTCTTAAGAGAACTGTCTAAGACTTTTAAAGAATTTCTTCCTAATGTCTAATCTCAATCTCCCCTCTGGCAGGTTAAAGCCATTCCCCTCTCTCCTGTCCCTTGTAAAAAGCCCCTCTCCAGATTTCTTGTAGCCCCTTTAGGCACTGGAGCTGCTCTAAGGTCTCCCTGGAGCCTTCTCCAGGCTGAACTAGCACAAGTCTCTCAACCTTTCTCCATGGCAGAGGTGTTCCAGCCCTTGGAGCATCTTTGTAGCCTCCCCTGGATTTGCTCTAACAGGTCCTATAGCACATCCTTTCAGCTTTTTCCAATACAGACTGTAATTCAGCAGGGAAGAGAGCTGACAGGCACAGTTGCGGCAGATTTGAATCAGGCAAAACCTCAAGCAACAGAAAGCAATCAGAGCCAGCCGGCAAAGTCGTGCTGACCTTCTGCTGGTGCTGCCACAGCCCCAGGCATGACTCCGGGTGTCACATCCTCGGGAATGACGGCATTGGGGAAGCCAGAGGGCACTTTCCGATGGCTGCCTCTGCTCAGTGTCTGCCAGATGGAGTGTTATCACTATGACAACCCACAGGTATAGGATGTGTGCAGCAGCGGGAGCACCAGCTGACCCGGATTGCACGTGTCTGGCTCGGAGTTGGGCTTCCCTGCCTGGGAGGGGAGCAAAGAACGTATGGAACCACAGGTGACTCTCCCCTGACTTTGTCCTACCACTTACTAGCAAGTTTGGGATGTAAGGTAAATGTAAAGCAAGGCGGGAGTTTTAGAGACACTGGGTAGTTAGAATTTTAAGTCGTCTTCTCTGCGACAAGGTAAGGGAAGACTCATTTTTCTCCTCTTTTTCCAGAACCCTTCTTCAGGAAAGGACTTGTAAAGCTAGGCTGCAAACTCTGCCTTCTCCAGCCTACTAAAAGGTAAAATGCTTCCAAACCTCATACACACCGCCTGTCCCTCTGCCTGCATGTGTATGTGTTCATGCAAGCCTTACTTTCTTTCACTACTATGACAGCACATGCTCCTCTAAAGCTATTCCCAGCACTGGAAATACAACTCCTCCCTTCAGTGCCCCGCGTGTGTGTGCGTGGCTTGGGCTTTCTGCTTCAGCTCACTCCCCTCCGATCACTGGGCTGGCGGTCACGACTCTGCTCCACACGGAGGGGAGGAGGATCCAGGAAAACACAGGAGCAGGCACACAGCTGACCTACGGAGCCATCGATAACTTATTCCCCTCACAGCAGAATCGCACAGGAGAGGGGAGGGAGAGAGGAGGGAGAGGAGAAAGAGGGGGAGGAGGAGGAGGAGAAGGGGAAAAAAAAAAGAAAATCCAGAGAATTCCAGTCTCGCAAATGTAGTGAAGCCCGGCAGCCGGAGTTCATTTGCTCTAGAGGAGCAGAGAAGCAAGGGGACGTTCAATGAAAAAAAGCAAGCAAGGTCTGTAGCTTTCTTCCCGACAGTAGCAGTGATTTAGCGGTAAAATGATTCCTCCTAGCAGCATGACCGAAGTCGGCGTGGATAGTGTGGAGAAAGAGAATGAAGTGGAGAGCACAGAGCAGCCCCCCTCTCCAGCATCAACTACCAGCCAGGAATCAAAGGTACTCACACAATGAGATCTTTTCATCTTTTTTTTTTTTTACTCTTTCTTTGTTTTGAAGAGAGATTTGCTTTGATTTTCATTTGGAGCCCTGCGCCAGGATCAGCAGTGGAGTGCTACAAGACACCTCTGATTGCGGTGCCTGCTCTGACACTCCTACTTCTGAATTCTCCCTGTCACCTGGGCAGCTCAGGAGGTTGAACTGGGAAAATATCTGTCTTTGAGATGCTTGGTTTGGGGATGTTTGCTTGTGTTTTTCCCTCCTTACACAGTAAGGTCTTGGGGGAGTGGTGGGGCTCAGGGAGAGGATCGATGTCAATAGATGGTTTTAGTTATTTTCACACCAAGCATCAGATCGCTTACAGGGGTTTGTTCATGGTTGGAAAGATTGATTTTTTACACAGGTTCAGAGAAGAGACACTTGCCTAGGGGCTTGGGGGTTTTCACCTGCCTTACCCTCTCTGGTAGACTCATCAGAGAACTTTCACTGTTTAGCCACTCAGCATTGAAACAGGATGTGACAGTTTGGGCACAATAATCCTTATGTATACCACCCAGAAAAGCACTTCTTTTTTTCCTGCAGCCTTTTTCCTTTACTTATTAATTTTTAAATGTCATTCAATTTACTTTACTGGAAACCAACTTCCAGCTCAAATGGCATGGCCTCTGAATCTTTAACTGACTTGCATATGAAAAGTTTTTCTGCCTGCTAGTATGTCACTTGGAAGATAGAGAGGTAAAGGGAGAAAAGAGGTAACCTTGCATAACGATGATCTTACAGGTCTTTTCCAATCTAGTTGATTCTATGAACGTTCTTTGCAGCTTACCTGGATAATGTGCTTTTACTGATCCTCTACTACTTACTTATGATGGGTATTACGATAACACCTGACTGATCTCTCTGTGAACTTCATAGTGATGATCTGTGCTGTGTAAACATGTAAAAATAGGGAGGTCCTTGTCACTAGGAGCTGAGTAGAACCTTAGGAGGCAGTGTATGAACAAAACAGCCACTTGACAGGGAAGGTTTGTTCCAGCTTGAGTTTAAAGGCAGTGGCTGCCTGGCTCTAACGTAGGAAGACGGCTCCGTTATTCCGCAGTTATAGCTATAGCTTTCTGGAGAGTGAGTCGAAATTATCTGTCTGTGTGGGTAGTTCTGACATGGGCTTTGGGATTTATTATTTTAGGCTTTTTTCTATTAGCTGCTATACTCCAAGGAGAGCTGAGGTATTCCCTATGTAAAACAGCCTCTTTAAAAGAAAAGAGCTCTCTCCCCAGCAATAATATACACTATTAACTATACACATGCAGCACTACCAGGGTGCTGCTGTAGTCTTCCTGGTTAATGGCAAATGAAAAGTAAATGGGTCATCAGCTCAACCACAGGCTCTAAAAGGATTCACTTGGTTGGTACCCAAATCTGCTGAGACTACTTCTCTGGGATTGCTGAGTTGTTATTTGGCCAGTGGGAAGCTCAGCCCCACAGTGAGGTCCCAAAAGTAACTGGAGATTGCACTGCACTTACCAGGAGCAGCTCATGTGCATTGGGCTGTGCACAGGGCCTGATGCTCCCTGTTCTCACAGCAATGGTCCTCATTCAGTGCTGGGCAAGTGATTATGGAACTCGAGGTGCCACTCACATGGCTGGGCACTTCATTACAATGGTGCTTTGGGGGACTTTTTCACTGGGTCACAGAGCGCTGTTCCCAAAACAAACTAACCAGCATGAATTCAAAACTGAGGGAAAGTGAAGTGCTGCATGTAGGGCTCCTCCTTGCAGCTCCTTGCTGCTCCTCCTTGTGCATCCATCCATGCTCTTGCAAGGATGACAACACGAATTAGGCACATCTGGCCAGAGAATAAATTAGCTACAAACTGGTTTATAATCAAACATTATCATCATCAGTTTGAAGTAGTACACTGGAACAGGCAAGAGCCATGACTGTGCAGTTGATGCCATTACTCACAGATATTTTTAGTAAATATATAATCTGTGTATTTACATTGTAGAACTGCAAAACCCATCAGAAAGCATGCTGTATTGTCATTTCAGTAAACAGAGTCAGAGGAACCTTCTGATCTCCAGGGTAATGCGATAAGCTTTCTTTTTTTGGTCCTAGCAAACAGCAGGATGGAAAAATTCTCTGTGATTTCGTAAAGATGATGTTTGTGCTTGTTTTTTTCTAAGAGAATTGTTACATTTCAGAACCTAAAGACTGACAAAGGCATAAGCCAGTGCGTGCCAAGGGCCTGTGTGCAAGCTTTTATTCTGTGGTGTCCCCTGCTGAGGGAGATATCCTGGCATGCCAAGAGGGCTAAGCTTTCTTCAGGTACTCTCTGTTGCATAGGTTAACAAGTTCACGTCTGTGGCAGCTAGTGTAGAACAGTTTGTGCAGTATCTAATTACCCCACAATGACTTGTTTCTGTGGCAAAACACTATTATGACTGCAAATATGGGAATGGAAACAACATGGATAATAGCATCCTTCAAAATGTATTTGAAAACATTCAGCAGAAGAGCAGTTTTGAAAAACTAATATAGAACTAGCGTAGCAAGCTTGCTTCCAGCCCTGTGTAATCATAAGCGACTGTGGCATAGAGTCCTTTCTAGTACCACACTACAGGACTGTGCTCTGACGTGAAGGAGTTATTGCAGTTCTTGACTAGTGTGAGTTTGAGAGGCAGAACTTCAGGCTGCTACCCAGTAGCTGAAATTTGGAGGAAAGACTCTCATGTATTGCTCACACACCCGTCATGGGAAGGTCGCTCACTCCTTAATAAATGCTAAAGCCTCCCACTGTTGTTCCAAAAGTGTACGTCATCACCACCTTTTCCTATGGATTAGGAGCATATCGGCAGGTGAGCACACCCAGATGTTGAAATGCTACACTGTCGTACATGTCCTCCTCATCGTGAGCATCCTAACACCTGAACTTCAGTATAACCGCTCAGAACGAGGAAAATCAAATGCGCTTTCAAGTCCTGGACCCTAACAGAAAATCCATTTACATGTTTTAAGCATGTTTGCCTTACTGCATAGTACATATATTGCTAAATAACATCACTGTGTCGTTTGGATTACGTGTCCTCAAGTACTTTACTTTACAAATAGCACCTCCAGCGTACTCTCTCATTAATATAACTTCAAATAGGTGTCCGAAGGGTAGCAAACACACTGTAACTAATCCAGCCTGTAGCACTGTATATACTGCTACTGTGCTAAAATCCCCAAAGCTTGAATGGTTAAAAGAATGTTGCAAAGCTAATAATTAATTTATTAAATTATTGGCTCTTGAAAACATTTACTTCACACTTAAGTATGATTTGAGTGGATATTTAAAGTTTACTAGGAGAATACCTTCATGAGGGTACCATACAAATACAGGTAATTGCTAAATTTATTACATTCATATGTTTGTAGTTAATGGCTCCCATCTATTTGGGTCCTTCAAGTTTGGCTTCCAAGAAGTCAAGCCACCAGTTTGCCAAAGACTTTTGTAGATTTACAACTCAGTGAGGGAGGAATCCTGAAGGGAAATTTCTTCCTGGTGGTAGCAATTACAGACACACTGCACACTTGTACAGTCACTAACTTAGCAATGTAAGCAGAATTCTAGTGGCAGCGGTCAGAGATCATATTTCTGATGTCTCTTATGTAAAGATTCCTTAGAATTTAGTAAAGAAAACTGAAATTTGAAGGAATATCTGTCTAAAGAAAGGATTCCTACACCTGGCAGTATTTCTTTATGTTTTGGCATAGTTGGCACATAATTCTGCTAGGTTTATCCTTCTTATATTTAACTGACATTTTTATATGAAGAGGAAAGAGCCCATCTGCTGATTTCTTTATGTGTGAGTCAAGTCATTATCACTGCATTGTGAATAATGGCTGAGGGTATTCATAGGCAAGAAAATGTATCTTAGAAAATTCCCTTACCAGTTTTAAGTTTTAGGGGGGCCTGAGCATCTGGGATGTTTGAGCTAGTACCAGCAGGATTGATCAGTACTGCTGATCTTCAAGCTATTAGTCTGGACTATGTACTTCACAAAATAAATGAGTCTGTCTCAGTCTAGACTTTCCATACACTGACTATCCAGTGGCCAGTATTCAAGGAAATGCAGACCATCATCTTCAAATTCAGGTATGGCAGTTCCGAAGATGTAGCACAATTATTCAAACACTAGCTAACCTAGTACATAATGTGTATGTCCATTTTATGTACTACACATCATGTGTATATGTGGTACATGATGTGTAGTACATAAAATGGAAGTTGCTGAAGAATAACAAGCCAATAAAAAGATCAAGCATCAAAGTCCAAGGTTAAACTTAATTTATGTACATTCCCATATTGGTCAAGAAAATTGAATTTACTTTCTCCTGACCTGCTGATCTAACAGAGCAATGGAGCTTACATGAGGTTTCAAACCCAGGTGTTAATATTAGATACTAAACTAACGTAAACAGCTTGTAACTCTTTGGATTTTAATAGGATTGTGTGGGATTTAATCGTGTAGGATTTGTGCTATGCTGTTCAGCACAGATCTTCCTCACTTAAAGAGTTAATACTTTATGAGGCTCCATAGATGGTTACTCATCAATTAATATTTTAAAAGCGCAGGGAGTTTGGTGTACAGTTAGTGTTTCACCCTCCATACCAGTGACAAATATCTAGTACATAAACTACTGCTGTAGTCTTCAAAGGAATACCAAACAGCTTTAAAAAATCCCGTAAAGGGGAAGGAAAAACCAGTTCTTCTTCTTAATCTTACCTCTGTGCCTCTGCTTAAAATGGTGAGTACATGCTGTGTAGGTAAGACTAAGGGAAAGAAATGAGCTTAAATATATTAATGTCTTTTGATGAAGTGTTAGAACAAATTATGTACATGTTAGAACAAATTATGTACAGAAAGATTTCATTAAGACCAGGAAATAATACTCTACCCTATCAATAATTTCTTAAGCAGACTTCTTCTTGTATTTACATTTCTTTTCACTTGTCTTTCTTATTCTTCTTCTAATTAAAACACTCTGGTATTGTTTTTGTTTTGATATATATGTTAGATCAGTTCCTAGGGACACTGAGATATCCAAGGCAAAATAGGAATGTGATCAGTTCATTCTCTTCAATGCATACTTTCAATGTTGCCAAAATAGAGAAAATGCCTATTGCCTTTCAACAGCTAGTGGTGACTTGTCTGACTTACTAAAAAGTGCAAATTTTCATTGTAACAAAAGTTGTTTTCAAAGCTGGATGCCACAATCTCACCTTTTCTGTATTCTTTCTCTGAAAGTAATCCTGTTGAATTCATTTTTAACCACTGCTTTTAAAAGGCTCTCCCGGCACCTGGATGCTCTAATGGTTAAGGGATGCCCTCTGCCCCTCACCCCCTCCTAATTCCAGTCCAAGTTTATTTCTGACCAGCTTGTGTGCCGTTATAATTTTAGTAACTCAGCTTTAGTTTAAACACCTCTTTTTCCATTCATGGTGCAGGTTTCCATCATGTAAGAATAGACTTTTACATCTTTTCCCAGCCTTTTCTTTTCTATACCAAACGAGTCAGGCTCACACAAGATAAACTCTCCACTCTTCATCTCATTCTTGTAACAGATCCATGCATCAGTTTCAATTTTGAATAATCTTGAAAACAGGTAGCTGAATTTGTGCATGGTGTTCTACATGAGATCTTGAACAGTATCACTAATGCTTCCCTAACTTTCCCAGAAACTGTGCTCCTGATGTTTGTGTCTCCTCATCTCCCCTTGGTCAACCAGAAGTGTCCATTCTATTTCTCTGTAATTCCTGGTGGATCCAGGATACATTTGTCTGTTCTCATCTAGCGTAGTTTGGATCAGGTCTCGGGTGCACAAGCTTGCATTTCCAAAGCTGAACCTCATCGCGTTCCCTTAAGCCCCACGCCTCCCCAATGCTTCCTTGACAATGCTTCCAACCTCATGTCAAAGAGAAATGGCCTATGACATGCCTAATCTTTGCATCAAATTCAGTAATAAAAATGCAGAGAACAAGATTAATCCTCACACTATGCCAATGTTGTTCTTTGAAGAACTCTACCTTCCTTCAACCTAGCACTTCTTTCAACAATAACCATCTCTCATTGAACTTAGACATTCTTCACTACTTCACAGACTCATAGAATGGTTTGAGTAGAAAGGGATCCCAAAGCTCATCTAGCTGTCCCATGGGCAGGGACACCTTCCACTAGAGCAGGTTCCTCCAAGCCCCATCCAACCTGGCCTTGAACACTGCCAGGGTTGGGGCAGCCACAGCTTCTGTGGGCAACCTGTGCCAGGGTCCCACCACCCTCACGGGGAAGAATTTCTTCCTAATATCTAAACTAAATCTCTCAAAATATTCTAGTTCTTTTTTTCCTAAAGGAAATTCAGTTCTGTTCCAAGCATAAGTGTTTCAAGAGCCAAAGAAGTGTATCTCTGTGGCCGACTGTAGTCTGCTCTGTTCCATTCTTTTCAGTCTTGGCGGACAGATTTAGGTAGCATACTCAATAAGTTCAATGAAATCCAAATAGGCAGAATCTACCTTTGACCTAAAACTTTTTGTTTGTCTAGAAAATTGTTCATCTTATCCAAGACAAGCAGTCTAGGAGGATCTACCTTTTCCTTTTTTCCTTTTTGCCAAGCAATATTGAGGTCAGATCTACAAATCTGTATTTGCTGGGGTTTGCTTTTCCTGCTGCTTTTGAAACAGACTTCTTTTTTACTTTGTATCATTTCTGCCTTCATAAATCTTGTTAAGAAAAGTTGATCCTACTCTTCCAAAGGAAAATTTTGTAATGGAGATTAACTGGTTTCTTTTCTCCCTTTCACCTCAGCTGATACATTGAGCTGATTTTTTAATGTCATCCCATCCATTTCTGCAACCTCTTCCCTATTATTTTACCCCACTGTTCCAGGAAGAATGCAAGATAAAGTGTTTGCTGAAGTTCTGAGCTAGCCTTTTATCCCATCCTTACTGTACCACAGCCTGTTCCTTCTTTTTCTTTCCTTAGCCCAAATCAATCCATTGACATTTCCTTAAATACCTTTTGCAAGGACTCACTCAGCTTGTCTTGACGATTAGCATACTTAGACCTAAATAGCTGTGCTTGAAAGCTCTGGTTTCATTTGCACACTAGGTTTTTTCCCACTTTTTCTCGTTCCCCTCCCAACCATTCTTTGTGGATTCTTTGCTTATTCCAAATTTCCCTTTTGAGGTAACTATTTTCATGCAGTCTGCCTGGAAAACATTAACAGAATCTTTTTATTTCTTTTCATTTTTTATTCCAGGTAGTATTAACAGATTTGCTTTGAAGAAATTCTATGCCTCTTACGCATCAAAGCACATTCAAGTATCTGACCATTTCTGATCAGCCATGTTTATCAGTGAAGCATGTCTCTAACCTGTCACCTCAAGGCCAAGGTTGTTCTACAACCTGTGGTCACCTGGGTTCATCAGCATTCAGTACTTGCTGAGAACCAGGACTTGTTAGCAAATACAGTTACCTGCTTTCGTAGCTGTGCTGCTTTCCAGACCACTGCTTTATCATCATACGTTCAGACAGAGACCAGCTTGGATCCTTCTGTGTCACACTCCAAAGTGTGATGTGATCTAAAATATATCCGTAGGTATCTGAGAGTGCTGAGGCTTGGAATTTCTTCTAGGGAACATAGCACATTAAAGGCAATCCTCTTGAAATCCAAAACATGTCTTAGAGGTTCATTTTCCCCTTACACCTAATTTAGATGGAAGTAAATCATAATCACCTGACAGAAAACTGTAATTCCTTGTATGACGAGCATTTCTCCTATTGCCTACCTGAGCCATTGCTGCATACTCTTGATAGGTAGAAGACTGCATATTTGATAAATTTGTGCTCATGTTTGCCAGGCAGAAGACTGATCTTTCAGATGTGAGCACAAGTTGAACATTCTTAACACAGTCTTCAGACCTGCGTGACTTCCGGTTGCACAAGAAAGTGATCATTCAATGTTAAATGAGCACTCGCTTTGCCAGGAAAGTGAATGTCTATATTCTAGCTGAAGCATAAGCAAACTTTGCATGTTCATTAGCAAAGAGGACCAGCTGTGAAAATGAGAAATCTATGTGTGAATGACTGAAATAACTTGATCTTTTTTTTTTTCCCTTTGGCATATGCCTCTACTTCGGGGAACTCCCTTGATTCAGTAGGCCAGCTGATAGAATATATGCTCCTTGTCAGGGATTTCAACTCATATGTAAAACATATTTACAAGGGATGTCTGAAAAGCAGACTTCCTGTGTCTTTGGTATCAGCAGTTAAATATGACAAATGACTTGCATATCTTCTTATTTAGTTAAAAGCAATGTCTTATGTCTGTAGTCTTGCATAAAGATGCTAGACGCAGAAGTTTTCTCATTGACAGGTCAGCATTTCTTAGCTGACCTATTTGTAACTGATGAGAGTAGTTTGCTAAGCATTGTCAAATCGAAGTATTACAGTTCAGGAGCTGCTGTGGTGACTTAAAAATATCATAGCATGAATAATTGTGTGAGAGAGATGTTTCCCAGGCACAGGAGGCTGCAAGTTCAATATGGAATTACAGACAGTCCTTTAGGTGGGTAACAGGGACAATGTGAATGCTTTCCTCTTCTGTAGGCATCATATGCTCTGTTTCTGAGTGCCATTTGAAAGCTTTATTAAAATGCCACACATGCACTGCTTTATTAATAAACATCATTTTAGCAATCTAGTGATCTGAAAAGAAAAATGCAGCTGACCTATAGTAACTGATGATCAGGTTTAATTCAGAAAGGAGCAAAATACCAGAAACTGGGATTCACAAAGCTATTGAAATCAGCGTTTAGAATACTTTTTTTATCCCAGCTTATTCATCAGAGTAAGACAAAGAAAAGTATGCTATGGAGGCCCAGCTCAGGTGAGAGAGCAAAGTCAGCCTGACAGGTTGTTATAGCAAATACTGTGGTATTTGATCTTAGAGACCAACTTGCATCTCCATTACTCCAATATTTCGCTTCATCTGCTTTTTACAAAAAGTGCTCATGCATGCTGAAGGGATGCATCAGCTTTTCTTGGCCAAGAGTCAGATTACTGGCATGATGCATACAAACATCACATATATAGGTTTATTATTCAGTATTGATTTTGTTTCCCCTGACAGTTTAAATGTTGTGGTAGCCATTCTCAAAACCAAAATGTCTTTGGATTGAACTGAGAGGCTGAAAACCTTGACCCAGCCTCCCTTGTCTTTGTGCATACACAGGGTGAGGAATGGCCTAGGACCGGGCTGCTCTGTCCTCACAAGTAACCAAAATATACTGGACAAAATTCAACATGGAAAACTCAGCAGTGCGCCACTTGCTTCTGTGCGGTTAAGTTGTGAAGATGCTCAGGTCCATACGCATTTGTAAAGGCACCCACTGTTAAGTTATCAGCCAGTACCAATCAGCTCAAGGGTCTGGCACATTCAATTTTTATTGTACCTCTTAGTGTATTTATTTATATTATTTATAAGCGCATGTAGCTCATTTCTTACGTTCACACATCCTCTTTTAATTCAAATTATCGTTTACAAATAAACGTAAGGTGACTTATACTGATTTGCCAAACATTTCTGTTAATGAATGTTCCAGTGAAATGTGTACTTGTGAAGTTTTGGGTTTTTTAAATATCAAAACTTCTGGTTTTGCAGAAATGTTCCATTTTCTTGATGGGATAAACTTTATCCAGGAAAATATCCCTGGCTGCGTGTGGTATTTCTAGTCAAAAGAGGAGAAAAACTCATCGTACAGCCTCACCTGTAATTAGAGACCAGCTTTAGGCAGTGAAGTTAGTAGTTCAGTCTCCCTATGTTATAAATGGAACACAGACTGAAATTGTTTTACCAATCAAAGGTGATTTAGAGGAAAAGCCTGCCTTGCGTGCTCTAAATTAGCATCTCTGAGGGGAGATCTTTTTCCATGAACCATAGTAGGCAGCTACAGCTGAGTTAAAAGCTTGAATTTAAGTAGGGTGAACACCACAGTGTATCTGTCAGAGCAAGGTCTTGAACCTTGGCTATAAAAACTGGCCAGTTCTCTGTTCCCCTGGCAGGTTAGTCTGTCTGACTTTCCCCTCTTCTGTCCACAGCTTGCTCAAAGACATTTTGAAAGGCTACAGTTGTTTTTCATGTCAACGTGGAACAAAATCATTCAAACTTTGAAAATTTTTGCTAAGTGGAACTGCTGTTTTTCAGCCAGCCCTATAATGGAAAGTTATGCACCTATGACAAAAAGGAAGACAAATGTGAGCCTATCCAGGCTTCAAAATGTGAAGTGCTGCTATTAAACTGTAGCCACAAGATGAATCATGTACCAGTTTCATGAAGTATGGGCACACAGGAGTCTTTGGCAGGTTCACAGCAGTTAGATCTATCTCCTGTGGTTAGTCGTAATGACAAATGGACTTAATCCTTCTGGCTGTTAAAGATCCAGACGAACAGTTAACTTTTTTGCTAGCTCATCCACTCACTCTCTGCCTTTCAATGTTTCTCCCTCTGTTCCTATTCTCACCCAAATGCTTTAATCCAGGACTGGGCTCTCTGATACAATAAGCCACTGCAAGGTCTGTCTTTACAGGAAAAACTTCCACATTTCCAAGCTTAGCTAAGTTTAAAGATTCCTGTTCAGAAAACGGGTGGTGGTTCTTCTGTTAGGGAGAGGGACCTCTTATAAACACTGTGTGGATGCTAGCACTCATGCTGTAAGTGCACTTGAAAAAAAGCAAGCCCTACATTTTGTACTTTCCCTTTCATCTATACCCAAGCTGTGCTTGCTTTATTCACAAAGAAATGCCTGAAGTTGCAGTTTAGTTTCCTTACGTTGTCTGGTATTACGTGGTCTGTTTCTTGCATGTGGATGCCTATTCACCTCTTACATGATGTAACCTTATGGTTTTTTTATATGTATATGCAGGAAATTGTACATAAATTTAAAACCCAGGCAATGAGGTAATAGAAAACATTCCTTACACATAAGAAATGAAGCCTTCCTCTTAGTCTCCTTTCTGGGTAGGTAGTTGAAGACCAATGCAAATCGGGAGATCCCTTTCCAACTGCACTGCCAGTGGAGGGATTTTGAGCTCCTGCTTCCCCAAGCAACTTAGGCTCCCACAGACTTCCCTGGGCTGCAATTCTGTGCTCTGACAACATTGGCTTTTTTAGCAGTTCCTGCCTGGTATCCAGGAAAAATGCTGTGGACATATGATTCCTTAGAGATTATCCAAGCTAAAATGAATGCCAGCAGCTCTTATAGACCTACTTGAATCCTGCTAGAATGTAGATGAATCAAAAGCATTTCACAAATGTTCAAAATATGACAGCCAAGTCTTAAAATAAAAACCTTAATAAAGGTGATTTGACTCTAAGAAGAACTCAGCTATGACCAGATGCTGGCCATGAGAAGTGTAGTCAGCCAGCCTGATGAAAAAAGTCAGATCTTCTATAACAAGATGAAAAGGCTAACCTATTTTTATTGGCGCATCTATTTTATTGTAGAGAACACACTGTAGTAAATACAATATTTCTAAAGTACCAGTAATGTCTTTTCATGTTTACTACCAGCTGCTGAGTTCCGGAAAAAATTCTCCGTTCCATGAGTTATTGTACCTTTAGTACAGTCATACTTGCAGCCACTACTGCATATAAAATGAAGCAAGTACTGCACTTGCTCTTCAGTTCATATAAAATGAAGCAAGCACTGCACTTGCTCTTCAGTTCAGTAGAGATCAGTAGATCTGATTTCTGGTGTAATACATTATGTTCTTTCTAAGTAGGTATTACTCTGCCAATACCAGGAATTATACCTACTCGGATAGAAGGGACTAAACAAAGTGAGGCACTTCATGGAAATTCTTCTTCTTTCACAGAATTCATATTTATATTCTTTAAAACCCTCTCTGTCCTAACTTGACTTTTCTCTATTTCCTCCTTCTACTCCCCTGCTCTCCTGTCTGCCTGAATCCCTCTTGCAGCCCATGCAATACGTTGTTCCCATCGGAGTCACTGATATTATCTTTGTCAGACAAGGCTTCACAGATCCTTAACTCTCCTATCAAATAAGTAACCCCTACTAAATCTGTTGTTATTTTATGTCAATACCAACAGCTCTTTTCTCTCTCAATACCAAAAATATGAAGTTTGGATATACTTCATTTATTAGATGAGCACAAGCTCATGACAGTGTTAGAAGCTTTTTCCTTTGTTTATTATTAGCTGTTTGTGCGCAGGCTTTCATTAGCAATAGTTTAACTTTAGAGGATTCTGAGGGACTTAAAATCTCTTCTAACATTCAGAAAAAAATGTAGTTCTTCAGAAAGCTATAACCTTAAATTTTCTACCTTTCTGTTTCTGGTATTCTGTGTGTAACCATCTTTTTACATGAAATTAGCTATCACAGTGTGAAAACACATTTTTGCAGTTCAGGCAGTCATTTTAATCGTGAGACTTTGATAGAGGTAATTTGAAGAGGAAAGCTGTGCAGCTGGTGAGGATAAAAATAAAATGGTTTTGTTTTGCAGGGTTGATCTTGAAACAATAGCTGGTGAAATATGCTCAGCAGCTTGGAGCTTGCAGAAAACAATATAAAAGAAACGGAATAGCCTGAGGCGAAAGGAGTCAAACATGTGTGATAGATCCCATACGTAATAATTCTTGTCAGTTACCATCTCCAAATACATGTATTTACATTGTCAACTTCTTGAAGCAGTGTTTAGGCTTTCAAATATCTCCAAGAAGTGCCAAGTAACTGTATGCCATATATACGACAATATCATCACCAAGTTGAGCAGATTCTACATGTAGAGAGCTGGCCTATTCTTTATGTAGGACACTGAAGGCAGTTTCTGTTGGGCATGACTAATGTGTAATAACAAGAAGACAAAAGACGAACTGAGATAGAGACTTTCTGTACCGGTAACAGGTTCCTTGGAAACTGACACTACAGGTGTAATTTTCCCCAAAATTATTTGGAAGTGCTGTTTGAAAATTAGAAAATGGCTAGAGTAGATGTGTTGAAAGGGATAAATGTGTGCCATAAGTTACACTTTGAGTAGTGCTTTAATGAAAAATGTGCCAGATCTGGGCTGCATCTTGAAATAAAAAGATCTCTGCTATGGTGGACAGTAAGATAACTAGATGCAGAATGAATAACAAGATGTTACCAAGATGGGAAAAAATTATAATTGGCACCGCATTTGTATCTGTAATATCAGATTTGTATTTGTAATATCTTGTTATTACATATCAGAGCATCTGTAATGTATCTATCTGACACATCCCAGATACATATGTATGTAATACATCTGTACGTATCAGAGCATTTGTAATGTATCTGATAGCTGCTGTAGGACATTAGAACTGGAAATGTGAGATGAAGGAAATTGGTGGGTTCACAGGTGAAGCAAAGAAAAGCCCAGAGGAATTAGTTGCTTTGCTCCACGTCTGCTTTCAGCTCTTCCCTCAGATCCAGGGCTTCAGGGCAGAGTGGTGCTGGGGCAGCAGCACCAGGACCATATGGATCCTGTTGGATTTGTGCTGTCAGAACAGGCAGTGCCAGGGTGGCTGCACTCTGACCTCCAGAGTGGCTGGCAAGAAGCCGCGTTCACAGGATGGGACAGCGTCAGTCTTCAGGAGGGATAAAAAGAAGATGGAAGGCAGTAAATTTGCTGTCAGATTGCAAAGATATGCACAAGAAGGGGAAGGGAACTGTGAAAAAGGAAAATTGGAAATGAACCAACAAACACTGCTAGTATTCTGGAAGGCAGAAGTTCCTACGCCATCTCCCACTGAGATGGGCTTGAAATGGAAAGATGGAAACACGTTGTACAACTTGGATCTGTATTTGTTTGTGAACAGGCAGCAAAGAAGGGAGGGCAGAAACCTGTGGGATCAAATAAGCCAAAATATCTAAGTTTAGGGGCTTGTTTTAAGCCAATAAGCCATGTAGCACCCAAATTCTGGCATTGTGTTTCTGGCCCTTTCGTTGGTTGGAAAATGAGGTAGCATCATCTCTGGGTTAAAGCACGGCAGCTAAGTGAGAAGTTTGGGCAAAATTAATTCACACAAAGTATGAATTTGAAACAAGTGTCTAGGAAAGACCAAAGAAGCAAGAAGCTTAAGTGTCCCCCTGGATCTATCTATATTTGGTTATGGAGGAGTGGAGATTGACAGAGACGGATTGAATGAAGTCAGCCAGATAACAGGATGCCGAATGTGGCCAGGTGTCTTTTCATGCTGCATGCATGCAGAAAGCCTTCAGGTTTAATGCATAGTGTAAAACAGTATTAAAAACAAAAAGTTTCATTTCAAAACAAAAAACCCAACCAGCCAGCCAAACCCCAAGCCTTTATTCAGTAAACATGCTCGCTGAAGTCAGCAGGAGTTAGCAGTAAGCAAAGACCTTAAGATTTGGCCTAGTGACAATAACTTTGTTGTAGAGCTGAGCACTTGCATGTTTTCATTGCGAAGCAATTTGAACAGCGTAAGTTCTGAACCCCAGAAGTAGGAGTGGAAACACTGACAGAATATTAACTATAACAACTCCAAGTAGATCTCACTCTTCCTTTTGTTTTAAGATGGTACAAATGTGGTTATCTAGTATGTGGGATCTGGTGCTGATGTTAATTTGCCCTCGGTTACTATCAGCCTCCTTGCCAGATGTGTTTCCATATTTGCTCCAGGAGACATACTACCATTTAAAGTATTATAAAACAGCCCTGTTTAAAAAAAAAAAAAAAAAAGATAAATAAAAGAGGAAAAACAAATCTGTAAAATAAATTAGTGGGAACTATTGCTGTAGGTAGAGCAGCACTTTTTAGCAGAATGTTGGTCCAAGGGGATTGTATTGAGCTTTAATTTCTCATAAGATCAATAGTGGCAAGTGATTATGCACTCTTCATAGATGGACAGAGACAAGATACAATCAAGGATGATTAATCTTGCATTCACAATCACATCCGCGGCAGAATATTCATGAGAGGGAAAAGCAGCAAGATGCAAGCTCTATTATTATTGAAGACTCCCAGCGGGTAAAGCCCAGCACAGCTTCCTTCAACTTATCAGGGCTGCCTGGATTTACATTACTCTGAAATCCAGCCTTTTAATCTCCAAATTTCATTGTGTTACTTCCACAACAGCAAAGATTGGTAAACCAGGAGTTACCGCAGGGAAATCGTGGCTCCATTTGGAAGCTGAAATGGAAAAGACATATCCAAAAAGGGCGGCAAAATGTGGGATTCCCAGAAGGAACCTCAGAGGTAACAGTCCAAATTCCTTCTATGTCAAGAAGCAAGAGAGAACCATGTGTCCCCCATCCTAATGGGGACAAAGTATGGAGATGACGAGCTGCTTAGCAACCAGATGCCTGAGGTGAAACCCAAAGTACAAAACAAGATGTTGTAAACATGTACCCATATTGAAACCGGAAGTATAGGGATTTTTTCTGTGTTAAAAACAATTGAAAGACTTTTCCTAACTATGTCCTGCTTTCTTCATGAGCTTTCCTGTTGGTTTCAGGAGGAAAGACTCACACAATTCAATTGCTAGACCATGAAAGAGAGACAGGACAGGACCCACACAGAGGTTTGCAGCTGGTTATTCTACCAGGCACCTTTCCTAAACTGAATTATAAAAGATCTCCTACAGCTGGTGCCCCCCATGTTGGAACAGCTATTTAGCAGCAGGGAGGATATAATTGTGGATATAAACACAGGATTTGGAGTTTTTCCCTCTGCTCCTGAGAGGAGCAGCTCTTCTTCTGCTATGTGAAGCAGGAGAGGAGATCAAAGAGACAAAACATCTTGCAATCCTGATGTAAAACAAGCAACAAACTTTGGTAGTGTCTGAAGTGTTGTTTAGTTTGATTTCTAATGTGCTTTGATTTATGCACATATTCACAGAGAGGGAAGAATTGATAATCATCAAGCTCAACAAAATGAACCCAGCTGATCTTATCTGAGGACTGTTGATCTAATTTTCATGAACCAGATGATAAACTTCAGAAAGCTACAGTGAAGCTTCTCTGAAAGATGTTGTTTGTCGTTAGCTTGAAATGCTGCAAATTTGAGAAAGATTCAGTTTTACCTCTCTGTTAGAAGCAGGCTGAACATGAACCTTGGGTTAGTGTCATCACAAGCATTTTTCCCAAACTGAACTTGAATCCAACCTGTTAGGAAGTTTGAAGAGATATCAATAGAGACTAGATCTCTCACAAAGAGAAATGTTATATGCACTCCTTTCTACGTTACTCTTTCTAATATAACTTGGTTAAAAGAAAACAGAGGAATACACCATAATAGGGCTGTTCAAAAACACAACAGCAAAAATGCTGTTACATGTAGAATTTAAGAGTTCTGGCTAAATATATAAATTATTACATGTGTTAGGGCGGGATTTTACTTAACCTTAAAATTTGCTGGATTTGACATGCATACAAGTATCACTATATTTTGCATATGTTTCCTCCTTTTTACAAGCTGTTTTAAACTGTTTAAATGGCTGTGAGTCTTTTGAAGTTAATATGAATATATATTTGGCAGGGAAGGTAATACGAGCTCAGGGTAAGTCACAATTGCAGAATATCTAACACAGAGTTTACTCTTTTTATGCCTTAAGACTAAGTAGACTATTCTGAACTTACTGGAGAAAAAGGATTTTCCTGAGATTTGATGTCAGTTGTTATAGTTAATAAATTGTTTGTGTTTCCTCAAATCTATCACTCCTCAGACTGCATTACTTTCTCCTGACACCTCTTCAGCTGAATTTTGAAGATATATAAAGGAATTTGGAGCATAAGTGAGACTTTTTCATCTTTTTCAGGCCTTAAAACTTTCAACACTTTATTTCACATTTGTCTCACATATTTGCTAAACCTGGTTCCTTGCAATATGAGAAGAAAACGTACCCAAAACTGTAGGGTAATTTCAAACCAACTGCAGGAACAACTGTTGAGAACTAAATTAATTGTTCAGCTTGGTTTAAACCAAACCAGGGAGTCATACAGAATGAACAGGTCTGCTAAGCCAACGCACTGTTTGGCTACATGTGCAGGCTGTACCTCTTGATAATTTAGAGGTCTGGAATTAGAGATGCAAACGCACAGCTGCCAGCAATGTAGTACGTCAGGGAAGGGCTGAGGATGTGTGATTTACAGTGACATTCATAGGAGCAGTGACAACTGAGCATCCTTTCAGACTTCATGCTTTCAAACCCTGAGGCTCTCTCAGGAGTTTCGCTGTTAGGCTCCGGCATGCCAATCAGAGCATTTCACTGTAGTTAGGACTCGATGTGTGAAACAAAATCACAGGAAGAGCCCTGCCTGAAAAGGTTTATATCCTAAATAGGTTTGAGGATCAGTGACCGAGTTTCAAAACCAGAATAAGGCAGGGAGGAGAATCTGAGGATGACGATCAGAGCAGCAAGAGCCAACCACAGTAGTTGCAAGTACCCAATAAATCAGGAACAATGTTATTGTTACGTATGATGGAAAACGTCTCCCCTCTGAGTATTCCAACACAGTATTCAAGCAGACAGTTTGATTTATTTACTTTTACAACAATAACAAACATACTTGTTCCAATGCCAGCTATGCAATCTGTTTGGGAAAACACACAGATATAATACGTAGCAGATTCTGCAATAATGAACACTCCTTCTTTGTCTGTAGTGGATTAAAATCATACAGCTTCCAAGAAAGCTGGCTAGAGCAGGCACAAATACACGATAGGGCCAGATTCTCAGACTGTATAAATCAGTTACAATTGAAGTCAGTTCAGCTAATTCAGTTTGTAACAGTAGAGTATTTGTACTATTCATTATTTAGAAAGAAGATAGAAAAGGAATCGGCCTTGCTAACAAATTTTATCATGGGTGCTTTGCCAATAAACAATACGAACGAAGTGTTTGAAATATCCTTTTATCTTGTTAATTCTGTAAGAAATGCTACTTCTCTCATCAGCAGGCAAATGTACATATTATTTATGAAATAGTGTACTGGCTTTGGGCATGTCGTAATCTTATTTTTGCTCATTAAAATACCAGGGCAGAGCATTTTCAAATCAAACCCAGGAATAAAAACCAGCCTTGTCTGTGCTAAAAAATCACTTACTTTTGTATCCCTCAATTTTAAGAAGAAAATCATCAGCCTTCACGCTCACAAAAAATAAGCACTTCTGTTTGAGCTGGTTCCTTGTTTGCTCCTAATGAGCATAGATAGCTGAAACTAAGCAATGCTGCCAGGCTAGCTTACACCCTGGTAACATCCAGTCCTTCAACAAATCTAGTTAACATCTGAAGTATGTTGAGGGTTACTAATACAAATTGAATGCTCCTTGACCCAGAAAATGGACTGTGCTGAGTAGAAGAGATGCCATGATGCCATTCATCAAGACTCTTGTTCTTTCCCTTATTTGAAAGGCTTTTGGTCTGAGTCCCCTTGGGTAATATCCCATGATGTGCTCTCTAGTGAATCTACACAACATCATCTATGCCCTCTGTGTTTTAAGTCCTTCTTTTATAACAATGTAAAAGTCAAACTATTTGGAAACTTGCTCCAAGAAGCTGTAAGGAAGAAGAAGCAGTTCCTTACAGAAGGTGGATGTTTATCTCACAGCAGAATGAAATATGCTGACAGAGCATTTTTAGTCTGCATAGCTAAACAAAATAGCTGCATTTTATAGAAATTGCAGGAATCAAACTGGCTTGATGGCTCATTCCAACTCTGTTAATACCCTGTATTAGTTGCTATCCATCTAGTGATATTGTTAACACTAGTGTGAAGAAAAGGGTAATGAAGAGCAAGCAGTACCTCTTTTTTTATTGCTAGCACAATAGCAATGCAGCAGACAGCTGGTGTCTGAGAATGACGGCTTGGTTATATGGTCTGTTAGTTAAGTACAGTTGATAAGCCTGGTTCACTTAAAGGTCTTTTCCAATCTAGTTGATTATGTGATTCATTTGTTCATTTATCTTGGAAGATAGTTAAGAGTGGAAATGTATGAAGATAATCTCCTCGTTGGCTTCACGCTGCACAGGAGCCTCTGCTGCTAGCAAGGATGAGTAGCAGTGGTTGAGAAGCGAACACGACCAAGCATGTTGGGAAATAAGCTGAAGTGGGCAGGCTCTGTGAGGGTTCCTCTGAACGCCAAAGCTTTTGGCATCAGCAAACATAGCAAGCATAACATAACACAACATACTTAATAGAACAAACATAATGTAACATAGCACGAGATGCAGTTTCTCCTCCTAGTAACCACCATTCACCCTGAGATCATTATGGAGGGAGCTTCAGGAAGGGTAATGAAGCATTTGTGTGTGGGATGTGGAAAGAGTGAGGCTTTCCTTAAACTTTTTTGAATGGTGAGAAGGTATGATGAAGAATTTGTGCTAGAGAAGTGATGATGGCCTAGGGGGCACCTATCTTAGCATTTTAGTTTGATTTGGGAGCGTGGTTTCAAAGCAAATCTCCCAGTTGTTGCTGCTCACCCCACTTTGGTCCTTGTTTTGTTGTGTAGAGCTTAGGCTGCGTCACTTGGGGGTTTGCTTGTGCTCCAGGTTTGTACCTAATACACAGCTGGACTAACTGGGTGGGCTGGTTCAGAGTACTCTGTGCCCTGAAACATGTAGGGTCTGTATGCTGGGTCCTCAACAGCCCCTATTTCACTCTCCAGATCTTCTCCTACTGAGCCATGCTGACTGCTAATGTAGACAAAGTGGAGAGGCAAGCAAAGAAGAGTTTCTAGATACCAGGGAGCAGTTAGGAGCCTGAATAAATTACAGGGTGGATAATTACCTTTTGGAATGGAAAAGCCAGGGAATATAAAAGAGCTCAAATCACTGATATCTTCCCAACTTCCATGGAAAGTTCTTACATCAAAATTGTAGAAGAGTTGCATGCTTCTGAGGCTTATGTCAAATAAATTCTTAGTGAAGGCAGGTGCAATTCCCACTCACGTCAAAAGCAGTGGCACCTAGTTAACACTAGGAATGAATTTCAATAGCTGTCCTTTTTCTGCCTGCTATTCTCTGATTTTAACAGCTAAAGAGTTTGAGTATAGGGGAATTAGGAACAGAGGAGGTGCAGATAAGCTGTGATTTGTCAGAGCTTCCTCAGTCCTTGAAGCTTGAATTTTCAATATCTTGGGGGAAGATGGAGATTATGCTGGAAGATACTGAGAAAAAAAGGTCAACCAAGCTCTGAGGTAGAGCTATTGCACTTATCTCTATCTTGCCTGCGGGGTGAGTGCGTGCAGTCACTGGGAGGCTGTGTGACTGATAAAATGCTTTTAACTAGAGACAAACTTTTTTTCCCTGACTCTAATTTCAAACCACAGGAACATCCTGAATTTCATATCAAGGGTTCCTGTTTCTGAAGTGTCAATGTTGAATGATGCTATCACAAGTCTAGAAAAACTCTTGTGCTTATGGGAATTTAATTTTTATTTAAATGAAAGCTAATTTGTAGCCTTCCTGGCAGAGGAGAAAATCTGGAAGGCTCAGGAGATTTATCTCAAACATGTTTCTAAAAGCTTTTTTGTGCTTGGTTTAGGGGTTTTTTCTTCAGTCCCAATACATGATTTTTCACTGAGGTGTTGAGGGAAGTGTTGAGTGCAGAAAAACCCTCATTTATCCATAGTTTGGTTTCTTCCTAAGATTTAGCTTTGGACTCACTCACTCTGCAGAAAGAAATGATAAATAGTAGAATTTGCATACTTTCCATTGAAAGAGCTGATTCCTGCCTCAGGTGATGCTATAGCAGCTCCATTAGGAGCCAGTGGAATCACAAGTGCATTAAATCACTTTACAGCAGACCAAAATCAGGCACAGATTACATGCCTGTTATTACATTTGGAATCTTCTAGTAAAAGAATAGGGATAGGCCATAGCAACCTCCAAAATGAGGAGATGGTGATATTTAAACAAGTGAGGTGATGCTTACTTGACTGCAACATAATAATAAGTTAGACTTTTATGGTTTGACAATTTCTACTATCTGTACAAATCTTCTCCTAAGCTTAGTATCAGAAATGAAATTTGGATCAAATTTTAAGACCTGATGCCAATCTTCCGTTGCCCTGTGTACTCTCACTTATGCAACGTGGGTGTAAACCGTTCTGATTGGAGAGGTGATTTTTAACAGTACTGAGCAAAGTGTATAATTAGCTGTGTAAAATGCTAAACATTGCTGATGTTCTGCAGTTTGGCATAGTCACTTCTGTACACATGTAGCCTATTTGGGATATAATAGCTGCAGATTTCATTGGTGTTTTAGGGATGCAGTGCAAGCCAAATACGTAGGTGTCTTCTAGCCTGAATGTGAATGCAAATGAGTATGATATCTGCATTTGGGTAACAACAAGGATGCCCACCTTGTCTGGAAATTATTTAACCACGTTAACACAGGACAGTGCTCAGGGAATCTCTGGACTATTGGCTTGTGCAGAGATGGCTACCAAATCTGTGAATGTAACTTGGTAGACTTCTTCTTCAGTATGTGTCCTGCTCTGAATATTGTTGTTGGACATGCACAGGGTATGCACAGTTGCATGCTTACCTTGGTATGCATGCATGTGTTTGGACACGCATAGCCTGAATGCTGGATTAAACTATGGAAAATTGTTGACTTTTCTGCCCGCGGGAGGAAAAGCTGCTGGTACTTCCCTTGACTGGCAAATGGCTGTTCCAGGAGGAGGATAGTAAGTGCAGAGCTCCTTAAAATATACTGCATACTTTGTCCAAACAAGCGGGACAGTTGTTTCATGTTAAAACAAATGGTGTATTGCACAGCTTAGTCTTCTTTCTGTGGCCGAAGCAGCATTTTGAAATGTAATTAACTTCCTGTGGCACTGTAGAAATGGATGGCCAATCAATAATGAATGCCATTTCAGTCACCTTGTGGTGGTGCAGTTCTCTGTGTTTTGCTACACTAGTTACGCCTGACTCCAGTGAGGAGGAAGGGGGTGAATTATTGCTGAGTTCCTGGCTGTCACCAGAGAAATGAAGTAATCTCAGTACTGAGTAACCTCAGTGATTTCGGGAACCAGTGACTTAACATCCAAGCAGAAGAGAAAAGATCTCACATTTTATTGGTGCAGTTATGCAGCGAGTTTTAGGCTCAGCTAGTCCATGACTTTGGCTTCAGCTGAAAGAGCTTCAGAAACTGCTCTTACTTAGTAGTTGGCATATAATAATTTCATTGCTCTTATTTACACACTCCCCCAGAGACTGAGAGTCTCTTGCAAACAGGTATTTCCTTTTGGATCCCATGAACCCCGAGAGAGTTGTGGGTGAGAGTGGTGTACATCAGATGGGCTCTGGTCTTTCCCTACTCCCAAAGTCGCTGAAGAGAAACAGCACAGGGAGCAGAATGCAGTTTTCTTCCACGTAGCAAACCCAAACACTGTTAACTGGAGGCAGTGGCAGCTCTTTGCCTCTTTATTGGACTTGGAGAGTTTATTGTGAAACATGGAGAAGAGAGCTGGAGTGTCTCCTTTCTCAAAGAACAAGCTGCTTGCGTGTGAAGGTGGAAGAGAGGCTTCCCCTTAGGATTCCTTCAGGCTGCTCTCTGACACTGTGCTTTAGGCTGCACCATAGAAAAAATGGATGGATCAGGAATAGAACCTAGGGAGAGCAAGCACTCTGAGGCAACCAAGCCAGTGTGACAGACCAGTGCCATGCTTTTTTTAGGAAAGCATGCGAACTCCTTCCCTTTCTATTAGTGTGAATTATGATTCCAAATCATCATTGCTCCTAACATAAACAGTTTCTAATATAAACCATTCCAGCTGGATACCACAGACAGCCTGGTGGCATGGAAAATTTTGGTTGTTACATCACATTTGCCCAGAGAATTGCAGCAGTGATTGAAATGATTGTGCAGTGGTTGGAATAATGCGGAGTGAAAGGTGATACAGCGGTACTAGGCTTCAGAGACAGCAAACATGATGGGAATGTAGAGCTGGCTTTTCTTTTACCTGGCCTCTACTTGTGGGCCATCGGAGTTGACAGACCCACAAACTTGTGTAGCTGATATCCTGATAGCTTCTGTGCCTCACCTAGCACCCTTCTCAGCCTTATATAAACTAATTTTTTGTGGGGAAGGATGAGAGGGTCTCTATGGTGCAAGACAGTTTACAGGTAAAGAATCTGAGTTAACAATTTTAAGTTAATAATGCCTTATTGCAGTGCTCAATAGTTCTGACAATCAACGCACAATACATATATATACGTATATGTATTCACGTATATATTCTATATATATACAAGAATATATGTGAGTGTGTGTTAACTGTTATTAATTAACGCATCAACTATCAGTTAGCTAGTTAGTGATTCTGTTACTGCTCCTTAGACTTCTTTCATTTAAAAAAACTAAAAGAAAATAAGAATTTCTGTCAAAACTGCATGTAATCTCTGTTTCTGCCAAATTCAGGAAATACAAGTGTATCAAATATCTTTACTGAATTCATTCCTCTTGTACTGGGGTTTTTTAACAGGAGTTCCTGAAATGGCTTTACAAGCTGCTTAAGGACCATGCAAGCATGAATAACACACATCAGGTGTTATAAGGATATATTCTTTAATATGTACAACTCTTTGCTTTCATACCTGAAAGAAAAGACCAATAGAAGCATTCATAAAGGCTTTATTGTCTATCAGAAAGCATATGTAGAATAGTTTATTTTCTCTTTGGGATCTGTTTTCTTTGCTCTGAAATTGCTGGTTAAATTCTAAAGTCAATTTCATTGCTCAGGTGGTTCAGGGTCTGCCCACGGCTCCCAGGCTCACTTGCTAACAGCACACCCCAAATCCAGGAGCCTTGCCTTGCCCTTGAAGAGGAAAGGGCAGTAATTGTAACTGGCTTTTTTGTTGCAGCTGCAGAAACTGAAACGATCGCTCTCCTTCAAGACCAAAAGCTTGCGGAGTAAAAGCGCGGACAATTTCTTCCAGAGGACTAATAGTGATGTGAAACTGCAAGTGGACTTGATGCCTGAGGTGAGCACCAGCACCGGGCAGCTCCCCAGCTCTGAGAGCCAGGCATCCTCCCCTACCAGAGTCCAGCAGTTGCCGGAAAACAACAAGGCTCACATCTTCCAGGAGCACATCTTCAAAAAACCCACCTTCTGTGATGTCTGCAACCACATGATTGTTGGTAAGGAATGGTTGGGTTTTAATCTGTGGGGGCATCCGTGCTAGAGCTCACAAGGTGACCTTTCCATAGCCTACATGAGCCCAGATGTCTTCTTGAGAATATTCATGCAAAAAGGACCCAGACTTCTGTCACATCTGCCACTGGTTAATAAAAGTTCTATATTTGTTGACAGATCTCTTGCCTTGCAGACACATAATGTTATCACAAATTACAGGTGAGGGTTTCAGCTGGAGTCAACTTCCTCCCTCGTTCAGGTTATACTGAGCATCAAGCACAAACACTGTTGTTATGTTACACTAGAAACAGCAGAAATATATCTTGCAAATTTGTGTATGCTATTCTTCCGCACAACAGTAATTCTAACTCTGTTGCAACTTGTGTCTGCCCCCACACCCTGCATTGCCCTCAGTTTGCGTTCACCTGTGGTGACCACAGGTCTCAGGGTAGGCCTTAAACAGTGTTCCAATACCTAAAAGGGATGACAAGAAACCTGGAGAGGGGCTTTGGACAAGGGCCTGTAGGGACAGGACAAGGGGAATGGCTTTAACCTGCCAGAGGGGAGATTGAGATGAGCTCTGAGGCAGAAGCTCTTCCCTGTGAGGGTGCTGAGGCGCTGGCACAGGGTGCCCAGAGAAGCTGTGGCTGCCCCATCCCTGGCAGTGTTTAAAGTCATACTGAACCCTGCTTCTGAGGTAATTTTCAGTGCAGTATGAAGGCCTAAAAAGCCAGCCTTCATGCTGCAGATTATCTATGTGGCTGTGCAAGGAGAGGTCGGGAAAGAAGTGGTGGCCAGTGTCTGGAGGTGTAGAACGTGCGTGGTCACCACAGTGGGAAGCTGCAGGAGTTGCTATTCAGAAGTCTGGTCCTAGAAATTCATGTTGTTTTGGCTAGTGTGTTATGTGCACATGACAGTCTTCTTGCTACTTATCATGTAGTTGTCTCAGTACAGTAGATCTGGAATAAATTCAGCGGCAGTGTACCAGTGTGAAAGTCAGTGACACAGTTTCCAGGTTTTTAGTCAGGATAAGGAGTAAAACACTAGCTTTATGTAAAAGTAGCACAGGTCTTTGAGCGTAAACTATTGTCTGTAGTTTATCTAGCTTACTGTAAGAAACTTGTGTCCCTTGACATGGAAGTCACTGCCCTTAAGATAACAGTATGGTAAGTTCTTGAAAGATGCTGGCAGGATTGCTCAACCTTTTTCGGAGAATGGTACCTCCTTTTCCTAAGAAGGTTGCTCAGTGTCCCCCACTTGTGTAGGGAGCTCGTGTGCTTGGGAAAAGGCAGATATCTGCAGAACATTAAATCTTGTGCAAGACAATCCTGCCTCCATGAAGTAAAGAATTAAACACAAGGCTTAATTCATCCTCTCTGCATCACAGCTCTACTGAATCCAGGGAAACAGAGAAGTTTTGATCCCAAATTTTTGGGCTTATTTTCCAGTCTTTTAAGCTTTTTTCTACTTTAAATTATATGATAAAACAAGTCAAAAGGAGAAGGACTAAAGCATCAATATCAGGGAAGTTCATAGACCAGAGACTGAAAGGAAGTCTGGAAGAGAGAATATAGGCGGTTAGCTGAAATAACTTATTTGTGGAAGCAGGCCCAGAACTTGTCGTCTTCTGTAATGTGGATGGACGTTTTATCAAGCCTTACTTTCACAAATACATGCTGCAAATGTAAGTCCTTTGCTTTCCTGGCAGCTTCTCGTGAAGTTGTATGGAGATTAGTATCCTCACAAATCTGCACGACTCAGCAATACTGTTTCAAAACACTGCTGCTCAAGATGTATTATTACTGGCAGCAAACTTTGCAGGGAGTAACTCCAGCTCGTAAACATCCATGCCTTTCTCCTTTGCTGGGCAATCTGTGTCCCACTGGGATAGGAAAGTCCTGAAGCATAGCTATAAGCTTCAAAATATAATTTTAACCCCACCTGCCTTCTGAACTTATTCTATTCTTTTCTATGCTCTGAGGATATGCCCTTTTCTGTTCTGTAACTTAGCTACTTCAGGAGAGAAAGAAGCCTTTTATAGTTGCTGAAGAAGCTAATGCAACCTGGTTTGTCTGTGGTGGCAGGCTGAGTCAGGTGAATTGCTTTCACCTCCTCCAGCTCATCTTTGCCTGGAGGTACAGCAGAAAAGATGTTGAGAGTTTTATCTTATAATGCCTTAGAGTCTAGATGCCCTGGTTCTAAATAGACATCTACTTTCTTCCCGTAATTCTGTCCTTTTGATCCTCATTGCAGTCACGCCTGGTTTTGCTGTATTGTATTTTAAGGAGCATGGGAGATCTGGATGTTACTGTTTGCAGCTCAGTTAATCCATATAGCTTTTGCAGCTGATGGGGAAGCAAACCAGGCAGATTCTCCGGAACTCATGCTCCCAAAGACAGACTGAAACAAGTTCGCTTCTGTGCAGGGACTCTGAATTTACACTTGCAACATGGAGCCTCTTTGTTCTCTCTATTTGCATTTTTCACGGGCAGTGACATTGAAGAGTAATGACTCCATGGCTTTAAATTCCTTATTGATGAGAATAAAGGCAAAGACAGATACGTGTTTTGAAGACTGGGGGAAAGAGTCCAGGAAAATCCCGGCTTGACTTTAGATGGTTTCAGTTTTGCCACCAAGAATGTTTCCAGGTTCACCTTAAATGGCTGTCTGATCTATGAACTAAGCAGCTCTGTTTGGTACAGGGCAGTATGATGAACTGTGTGTAGCATGAACGTGCAGTACATACTTCAGCCTCACTGGTGTGGCAGAATCTGTCTGTAGCTTCAGAGTGAGCAGAACACTGGGAGCAGAGGCAGCAGGCTCCTTGGGCTGCTCTTTTCAAGGCAAAATTAAAGCAAAGGGATGTGACACATTATCTTCCTACAAAAAATATGTGCATCATCTCTCCTTGATTGTTAAGCACTAAGAGCCAAATGTTGCCTTTGGGATGCAGCACGTGTTCATTTGACGGTAGAGTCATAAGATAATGGCCAAATACATGTAACCGATTTCAGCATTCAGAGGAAGATGTTTACTAGGACCAGTATAGTCCAGTATAATACTAGGATCAATTCATTTACTCATTCAAATGCTCTTCATGCATCCCAGAGTGCAATGGAACATATTCAAAAGAAACTCTATTGGTTCGAGTTCAAAAAAGAAAAAGCAGTATTACAAGTGTGCTTCATACCTCATGTTAAAGACTGGAGTTGAAGTGTTCCTACTGACTGTACTAGGCTGGGAAAAGTTCCACCTCAGTAAACAGAAGGAAAATTTGATATAGAAGCAATAGTTTTCTGCCAAACGACATAAGAGAGAAAACTTCAGATACAGGGGGAGCTCTGAGGAGTGTGTGGAGGATCCGTTTTACATTAATGGAGCCTTCTTGCAGCATCAAATACTCCAATACAATTGCCAGTTCTAATAGTGAAGTCAGCAGTAATAATTCATGTAATTTCAGAGCAAATCAACAGTATGTTGGAGCAGACTCTGTCCTCCTTCCTGCCACTCGCTGTTCTGCTGCTGTGAGCTCCAAGCGTTGGTTAGTTTAGGACTGAGGTTTCAGCTCCATGGTGGGCTACATCTTTTCCTAATTATATCCACCCATGAACATTCTTCACAGTAAGACTCTTAGACACCCATTCATTTGCTGTTCTTACTACTAGTATTTATCACTCTTTTAATATCTAACCCCCCACAAGGGAGAAGTTTGAAAATCAAAGTATCTTGTGGAATGTATCATTAGATCATTATTTAGAAGACACTGATTTGCTTATTTTACATCATTGTGGAAAGAAAATCAAGCCAGAATACCTTTGAGCTTGCTTTGTGTTGTCTACCATTTTCTGTCTTTAGCAAGAATGTGGTAAGCTTTGGCAATGTCCATAAGGGGAGGCAAAACTGCCTGGCTCCAGAAAAGATCGAAACTGTTAATTTTAATGTTGCATTGGGTTAGAGTCTGAAACTATGCTGATCAGAAGCAAGTTCTTGCTCTTCTTCAGTCTCTGGTGTGTCATCAGTCATCTCTGTGATACTCTTGAAGAAAACATGATGTCAGTGCTCTACTCTTGAAAAACATTGTGTATTTAAAAAAACTCCATCTGTAGACTTCTCAACATTTTACTCATTTGCAGTTCATTTCCTGTGCTGACTCACATGGAAAAAATGTTCTTTTCCACACATTCCAAGCATATTACATGCAATTAACGTATTCCCATCTAAGTCAGATATAAGTAGCGTAGCAAAAAATAAGCCCCTTTGCTTTTAAAAATAGCTGACTTTAAAGTTAATCCTTTAAAGCTGTGTTTTAACGAAATAGCTGCTTATTTATAACAACCCTGGTGTTTCAAAAGCATACTTAGCAGTTTCCTTCCATGCTTAACCTTGCAGAATTTTGACCAACCACCTGTTTCATTGGCACCTGAGGCAGTACCTTTGCCTGGAAAGACATGCTAGAGGGCCACGAACTTTCAGGAAGACCCAACAAAATTGTGGTCTGGAATGCCCAATAATAGTCAAAACCAGCTCCTTCTGGATCATGTCATCACTAGCTTATGTACCTGAGATAGACCCATCTATAGTTGGTCTCTAGGCAATCAAGTTTCTGGTTTGAATGGAGGTTCTCCAGACCTTTGCAGCTGTGGAGGTAAACAATTCAGTACCTGCCTTCTCAGGGAACTTACTAGGTTCCAGGCAGAGAAACATGTAGAAATCTAAGCAGCATGTAAAAAGGTAATACCAATAATAAACCTCTGACACAGTTTACTTCCTGTCTACTAATCAACAGTGCTTAAGCAGTGAAACTGTGATATCCCTTCAGTATTAACTGGTTCCTACCACTGTCCTGGTTTAGCCACCAACAGAGTGCCATGAAAAATTCTTTCTGGCCACATCTTTTAGAAGCAGCCTTTATTCCTTTATTTCACTGTGCTACTGTGACTATTAGAACTTTCAGTCATTTTCATCCCCAGAGCTGTAATACACCATACTCCATAAAGCTGGGCTCAAAGTTGATAAATTGGCCCAGCTTTTCAAATGCAGGAATGAATGAGAGAAAGAGATCTCAGTTGGAGCTATGGTCTCCCATTTTCCTTAGTCACTACATCTGAATCTCTTCTCTTAGAGTATTGGTAACTGCGACTAATAAGTAATGGAAAAACTGTAGTTTGAGGAAGTGTTTATGTAACTGTAATTTATGTGGATGCTTATTAAATATAGCAAAATTTCACAGGAACTATGACACAGTGCTTTCTGCCTCCAGTCTGATCGGCTCCCTCATAAAGAATATTCTTGACTTTTTTTAAGCTTGCTGCCTCTCTCCATTAAGTAGGCATTCTGGTTTGATCCAGGCTTACCTTTATTTAGCATTATCCAGGTAGACTATGGCCTGGTAAACATGTTGATCACCACTGCTTGGCAGCTAGACAAAGTAAAGGACTTCCTGGGAAGCATGACAGTAGCTGAAGCTCTGTTTCCAAGGCTATAGTAGTTTGGAGGACTCTGAACAAATATAAATATAAAAAAGGTTTTTTTATTTACTGAGACTTCTCTTGGAGGATAAAGGCAAAATAACGTTATTCAGCCTTTCCTCCACTCAGTCTCTCTAATGTTTCCCAGCCCCCATGACCCTGTGGCAAAAGATCTGTGTTGCCACTGCATCAGCATGGGAGTTGTCCCCTATAGAGAAGGGTAAAAGGGCTGCCAGTGAAAAGGAGATGCCCCTGGAGCAGCTTCTGGAGGCAGCTTTGTGTCCACCTCTCTAATGGGTTTGTACAGTCACAATTGAGCCTTCCCAGATCTATTTTCCTGATGACTCCTACAGTACAACACTGTGTGAATGTTGTGTATTATTAATGTAAGAGGACAAAGAGCTTCTCTATGGAAAGAGGTTTTCAAAAGACTCCTTTGGTTGTGATTGTGAGGAAAAGGGGCAGTTGTGTAACCTTGTCAATGACTCAGTGACTGGTAACAGGAGCCATCCCACATGTTTAATAACACGTGAGCTGGAGTCCCTGTCTCTCCCTCCTCCTTCTCTCCGGTAAATCCACACCTGGATTTAGGAGACTTAGGTTCTTGCTCCACTTGATGGGCACCTAAATCCCTTAGCACTTTCAAGAATCGGTGTGAGTGAGAATTACTTCAGTCCTCTCTGACCTGCTGTGAGAGGGTTTAAGGCGAACAAAAGCATCACATTTTTTAACCCACATCTGCAAAAAATTAATGCAAAATAATAATGTTAATATACATATTAGCTTGAAATTGAACCCAGCTTGTCCTATAGTTTCTTTCTTGAGTTAGTAACTCTCCATAAGCATAGATAGTTGCGCTTTAGAGAGGAGCCCTGTAAGAAAAGCTAAACAAAAACCTTCTGGGAATAGGAAGTACTGCATAAATCAAACTGTACGGTATGCAGTTAACTGTTAATTGTAGACTAGTCAGGTATAGATAATGTCATCGGGACTCTGCACAATTTCCAGAAAGTGGATAGTTTGTCTACTGAAATACATAAAGTGGGGATGACCAGATGGAAAGAGGTAGTAATACATATGGTACATGCGGTATAGGTGTGCTCCACCAATATAACTCCTATTTTAATAAGCATGACAAAAATATCCAATTCATACAGCCCCACGTTTGTAAAGTAGCTACTGAGGGTCACGCAGCATCCTTGCATTAAATTAATATTGTTCTTCGCTAATAAAGAGTTAAACAGACTTTAAAGCAAATAATTGAAAAGCAAATATTTAGTCTGTTTATCCTTAGGGAGGGCTTCCTCCTCTGAGAGGAGGCAAGAATGTTATCAGTAAATGGGATAATCAGCGACTGCTTAGCTGAGAAAAGAGTGTGGAAATATTTTTTAAAAAGGGGGTGGAAATATATTTTAAATTCTAATTTGTCGTTGAACAACATCAAGCATGTTTCAAATTTGTTGCCAGATCATTTTCAAGCTCACTATAATTTGAGGAAATTGCTATTAATATGAGGCTGCAGTTAATCCTCAGTGAAAAGAGACATTAAAGATCTTGACCAACATTTGGTGCCTAACTAGATGGCAAACAATAAACATTTCCAGCACATCTACAAGCAGTGTTTTAACGTGAGGTTAGCCAAGATGTTTTTTGACCAGAAACTACATTGACAAATACCAAACACCTTACCCAGTAGTGGCAATTTCTTCTGAAATCAGCCCAAGTGAAGAACATAATGGTAAGCTTAAGGTTTGTTAAAGACCTAGGGATGAAGCAGAATACAAGATTCCTTTTTTTAATGTCCTGCTGTACTTTTCCTGAGCTCACATGGGACATCAGGTGTTTTCAGATAAGCAAATTAAATGTATCTTCTTTGAAACTGACCTTCTAGTCATAACATTATTTTTCTACTTAAGAGTCTTTGTCTACCAGAGTATCACTGTTATGTGGATAATTACATTGCCACACAGCTGACAAAAGCATCACCTAGAAGGGAAATTACTGACAGCTTCACCTTACTATGAGTTCCAGAAGCCATAAAATGAGGCAATTAGCAGAAATGCTTTTGCAAGAAACAGAGCATTGCCATTGTGTGGAGTAAAATGCCTACCCACGGTTGCTTGTCGCTGTCCTTAGTATAGAAGGATGTCTCAGAAAGCAGTGATCCTTATGGCTTACATGGAACATTGCATGCTCTTTCTGCTTAGGTAATATGAATGCAAGAAAATGCAACTTGGGCAATCTTCCCTAAACTGCCTAAGTTTTAGTTTTACCCCCAGGCAGGTAATACTCATTCTACATTGCTGAGCTGGAGAAACTTCTGTACAGCCATTTGACAGAAGATTTTCTTCTTCATTTAAACAATAATTGATGCCATGTGGAAGTGTACTTGTAGGTGCGCTTTAGGCCAGTGCTGCTATGTGTCAAGTATTGAATTCTCTCAGGTTGAAAGCTGGGATTGCCTGTTTGAGCAGGTGACAGTAGTAAACCAAAAAGGATTTCTGCCCAGCTTGTGGGATTTCACTGAAATAAGTAACTACTTCTGAAAAAAAAAAAAATAAAAAATAAAAAATTTAAAAAGGTTCAACTTGGGCTGAAAGGTTTCATTTGAATGTTTTTTCACATTTACGATTTCACTTCTTGTTTTCAAAATCACTGTGGAAAGAGAAACTAAAACTAAACCACTGTTACAGAATGTGATTGTGAGATTATGTAAAGAAGCAACACATTGTGACTAACTGTGAAAATAACTCCCTGAAAACTGATCCCACCAAGCTGGTACAACTGCCCAGTTACTCACAGTGGTGCCCTGAATCATCTCTAGTGTGAGCAAATCATGCTGCCACTCGCACAGGTTGTGCTGTTGAGGGAGCATTTTTTGCTATGGGAGGAAAGAGCCAAAAACCTCAGTAAGTTTGAAAGAGCAACTGACTATTCACATAGCAGGATTTGGTTTTTTTTTTTAAGGAAACCTTTTATAGTCCTAATTAATTGTCATAATCTTCTGGCACATAGCAGCCTCTCTTTTCAAGCCAATTGATGATGGAGCTCTGTGAGCAGCAGGCAATGTTAAAAATCCATTAGCAGATCAGAGAGGATATTAAATCCCATTGCTGAAGACAGACTCTTCTTTTGTTTTACAAGTCTTCTTCCACATTTTCAGCAAGCATAGAGCCCTGCTCTTCATTTCGCAGCATGGTTTTTGTTCAGATATTTATTTTTTTTTGTTTTCCAACTCCTCCTTAATGGTACAACGTCCTTGAACGATCAGCACATATAAGTGGCCCTACAAAATTCAACTGGTTTTCCAAAGTGTTTCAAACACACACACAAAAAGCTGTAATTGGATAGCTTTTCATTTCAACACGTGTAAGAACACAGGAACAAAAAACCTGAGTCTGCCAACGTGGAGATCGTGTTTGAAATCTGAGTTTCTTCATCTTCTTCTTAAGAAGTTATTGAACACACTATGTTTACTAATATTACTGAGGCCAAGATCTCTGAGGCCACTGACCTCTGCTTGTCCTCCTCTGGGACATGACACCAGATTTAATTTCTCCATGTTCAGTTCAGTTCATCATGTCTGGGGAAGTTCAACATCACCTCCCATAGGCAAGTCTATGCTTATCTTCTTTGAGCTATTTTCCTTCCCAGCAAAGCAACACAGTGCAAAGGTCTACAAGCACAGGCTCAGTAGTCTAGACGATTGTCTAGAAAAGTAGGTATTGAGATATGAGGGTGTGTTTAGAGCAAACAAGGTTAGATATAATTTATCTTGTTTGGTTTTTAGAGGACTGGGACTGTTTCTTTTGATAATATCTAGATGTTAGTTTACTTATCATGGCGTTCCAGCATCTTAATTAACATTTAGATGATCAAAGACCTGAGATGATAATTTGAGAAGTACGGAGGTGGATATTTCCTTTCAGGGACAGACATTTATAGCAAAGCTGCTGAATATGTGAAAAGTGCATTGCAAAAAACCTTTTGTGGACAATTTTTTCTTCTTCTGATCACCAGACATCAAGAATGAGAATCACTTTTGCACCAAAAGACAGGAAAAGCTTATTTGCATTTTAAGTAAGTTGCATTGTTCTTGAACCACATAATAAAAGGTCTGGCACTATTGAAAGTTCTTTGTCATTTGTCAAGGAGCTACAGAGTTGATTTGCAAGAGGAATAAAGGCATTTCCTCTTGCTGCTGTGTATGATTTAAAACCATGAAGTTAGTACTTTATTTTAGTAGGGATATTTTTCTTCTCTGTAACAGCCTTGAAGAAAAACCTGCCTATTACTGCCTCAGTTTTTTCTCAGCATGTCGTTTCTAAAGAAAACTATGTCACTGGGAAGTCAGTTCTAATTTTATGCACTGTTTTGTAGCCTGCCTACAGGCAAAGCAACTTTTTTTGCTGTCGAAACATTGGATATTGTTATGGGGAAATCGGGTGGGATAGGACTCAAATAGACCCACACCTCTTAATGACATGTAACCTAACATTTATCAATTTAGCAGGAGAGGTACCATGGTTGGATATCAAGTCTTATTCTATAGAACATAAATATACACGTCTCAGCTTCTCCCCCCGCTCCATTTGGTTTAGACCGGCACAAGGTGGACTCGGGGGAATGGGACACTCCAACCAGTCAAAGTGTCAGGTCCAGACCTGACAGCTTGGTCCCAAATGGGGAAGTTCCTCTTCTAGTTCACACATGTTGTTGGATGTCTCTGTAGAGTGTACCTCCATCCCAAGGAGTGACTGATTTAACCTACCCACAACTCTGCATGCTTTGAACTCACAGATTTAACTGTAGGAAAAAAAAAGAAGACCAATACAAAAAATATCTCTCACTAAAGAGTGAACCCTTTGAAGTCAATCCCATGCTGCCATTATTCATGAAAAAAAATGTCTAAATAAGATTTTTGCCTAGTTTTCTCTGTGTGCTTTGAACTTTTTCATCCTACACATCGGTTATTCAGGACAGAGTGCCTTTGCAATAGTGTTCAAATGACTACCTAGTTGGGTCAAAAGAGAAGGTATCCATGAAGTGCAGTTTCATCTCTTAAAAAAGGAAAATTGATCCTTTAGAAGCATCAAAATGGCAATAGCAAGAGCTGCCATAAGATGTTTATCTGTGGGCCATTTAGGAACAACACAGAGCAGACCACAAAATCGTTATGTCATCTTTTTATTACTTTTTTAAGCAATCCGCTCAGTCCTGTATTTAGCAGTGGAAAGCACAATGGGAGGGTAGCTAATAGTACTGGTAATTTTATGTGAGGTGAATATTTGTCTATCAGTCAACACACCCAGCAACTGCGTGTCCAGCAACTTGCATTATCAGTCTAGCATTAGATGGCAATGACTTCCAGCAGTAAGCTATCTAGGGTGGCTCAGGAAATCTGGGTTCAGGCTTTGATTTATAGCTCTCCTGATGACCAGCTGAGGATCTGGGCCTCTGTCCTCTCCACAATGTCGGCTGGGGCAGGCAATGGGGTCCCAGCATCTGTTAAGAAAAAGAGGCAGGAGGATGCCAGGTATTAGGGCAGAGGAAGGGAGCAATTCCAAAGGTGGCAGGAGTCTGAAGGCCAAAGAAGGCCAAGGGATGCACAGCTCATCCTTACAAACCTAATGATTTGGGGGAATTAGGATCTAGAATGTTAACTTTAAAGGGGTGGATGTTCCGCAGAGAAAGTGCCATTTTCTGGTCTACCCACAGCTCTCAACTGAGGCAGAGCAGGGGATGGGACAGGGCGAGAAGTTGTCGAGCAGCTCTGGGGGCAGGAAATAGCCATAGAGGAATTTTTAAAACCAGTCTCCCTTTGAGCATCAGAGGTTTTGCTCAAAAACAATCAATTACAAATGAAGAAGGGGATGGGAAAGGAGGTTGTGCAAAGGCTTGGAGGTGACTACAGGGGCACCGGTGCCATTTCAGGGACTTTTCTTTCTCCTTCTAAGGTGACATCCAAAACCCTTCCGTGCTACAGTACTGGCCCAGCTTCCTTAAAATTCTCCTTTTCCCATCGGTTCTGGCATGGAGACAGCTTTCTGGTGACAATTGCAAATGTGCTTGGGGAGAAAGGGGCAAGGCACTCATTATTTATATCAGCCTCCCACAGCAGAAGTTGAAGTTCTATGGAAAATATGCAATTTTAAATGTATTTATTTATGTAAGTTTTAAATCAAAACAATTTCTGACTGGCATGTTCCACTTAGCTGGAACTCTAAAAAGTAGTTGTTGGGTCATAGCTGGGTTAGCTGGAGGTGACAGTCTCTCTCTGTGTCTCTTTCCCTTCTCCTTTCTCTCTTTTACAGACCAGAATCATTTTATCCTCTTTTATTTTTTTCCCCCACTTTAGTATAGCATAATTATCTCTATACAGGCAGCATAATGTCATGTTGTTACCAACATTTGCAGTGCCCTTTCACATTTCTCCAGGCTGTAGGGCTTCTTATCCATCTCTAGCTATTAATCTTATGTCGAGTCTTGAAACAGGCAGAAAGCAGCCAACCGTGCTGAGGCCATAGCTGTGCTGACCAAGAGGATGACAAAGGTTCACTTTGCATGTGTGTGACAAATATAATTCTCATTTACATTCCTTAGGATAAATGTCACTTTCCTGAAATGCAGAGTGGTTACTAAATTACTTTTATAGGAGAGACAGACATAAAGACTGAGGATTAAATTCTGCCCTGTCTCCTCTGTTTCTCTCTGCCTCCAGATCTTTCCATCCACCTATATTGAGGTGTCCTGTTTCCATTTAGGCTTCCTCCAAAGAAAGCTTAGCTTTATGAAAGTGATGCAGTCTGTCCTTTTGGTGATATTTAAGGTCAGATTATCAGAACAGTTTAAGATTCAATTTTCCATGGCTGTTCTGGAAAACCTAGCCACAGGTTTAGATATTCAAATGGGAGCTGACCCAGTCGTAGAGTATTTCTAGCAAGGCATTATTAAACATGACCTGCTTCTCAAAACACTGTGTCCTTCCAGTGCCGAGTGTCTGGATGCATTAGCTGGTATCTGAAGAAAATGGCTGCAGAAGAATCTCATTTTTAAGTTTATTCAAGAGTTAGTCAGGTATCTCGACATGAAATTTCCTCATTTGCATGCAGTGAAACACTGTTCTGTAAGCTTTTTCCCCTATTTCAAACTACCAGGATGCCTTCCAAAACCAGCCCCATTCAGGCAACTGCGAAGTCAGCAAGCTTGCTTACATGGGAGGTTGAAAACTGATACAGCAGGTCAAACCCTGGTCTCATTTACACCTATATGGAATGTGTATCTGTTCTTCATAATGTGGGCTGTGGCTGTGCCGCAGTTCTGAATCTCAGGAACTTTTGGGTCTGATGCATTGCCAGTATGTAATTGCCTAATCTCTGGCATGCAGTTTTGAAATAGCTTAGCCGTGGTTCTCTGAGGAGGTTTGATTTAGTGTGATTGAGATCAGAAATTGAAGAAGAAAGCATTATCCTGGGGAAAAATGAAAATCTGTCTTGTAGAAATGCCTTTTTCAGAACTTGGGATATGGTAGTTAAGTGTAAATACAGAATAAATGCTGCTTCTTTAAACCCTTTAGTTATTCCTCAGTGGGAGGCAGGGAGATATATGCAAATTATTTCCAGGCTGCCTAATCCCACAGTAAACCAAGTAGTTAGAAATGACAATGAATTAAAGATTGAAGCTTTCAGTAGTTATAGGGAATTTCATTTTGATTTACAAAGACTTCTCGTAGACTCAAGAGTGTGACTGAAATACTTTTCCTTTCTTTAAAGCCCCTACTTACCTGCCCACTGGTAACAAATGACATTCAGCAATAGGAATATAGTGCTGCTCTTTTTGTAATTTATGGTCTTACTGATTTTCACGTGATCACAGGTTTCTGCTTCGGAGAAGCTGGGTCTTGATTTTTGAAAGCGGAACAGGTACTTTGCATTCATTTTGCACATCATTTGGATTCACAGTTATATTGACAAATGTGTATCTTCTGTGATCCCATGGTTATAACACATAAGGACAAATATACACCATATGAAATGGCTGGAAGGGTGTAACAGCCAGTAGAAAGGACTGTGAGACTGACTGCTTTTCAGGTGAATCTCAGGAGCAACTTGATAAAGCAGCTAAGAGTTATGTCAGTACAGATCAGCATGAGAGGAGAATTAGACCCAGTCTAAGCACTGACATTAAATACATGTTGCGTAGGCAAAGTGTGATGCCATTTACTTTTTTTTTCATTCCACTTTGTAAATATAATTAAAAACCTGTGGAGGAAGCCCTGTTTTCTCACTGTGTCAGTTGTTGTCCATCGGGAAAGGTGAGTCAGCATTTCATCATCAGTCATAAAAGCACAAAGCCGCAGCTGTCAATATTGGCTAGAGCATGTGTTATTGAAAAGAAACTAACTGAAAAACAGCACAGTAATCCAAGTGCAACCACACAGAAAAAAAAAACCCAAACAAAACCCAAAACCCACAGGGATTTGTTCTTCTAGTAAATCCTGTGTTTACTAGGAAAAAAGACCCCAGGAATGAGGCTAGGCATCTGCACATACCAAAAAGGGGCTGAGAGGGATCAAGAAAGCAACAAGCTGGTAGCAGGCACTGACCCCTCTCTGTGAGAGTCCCTGGGGTGCACCTCACACTCAACCACATCCACTCCCCATCTCTCCAGCAGGCTCATAAGGAAGGTGGGGAGGATGTCAGTTCCCTGTCCTACAAGTGAAACAGCTGAGCTTTGCTCACTGCTACCTCCCCCAGCTCCTCCAGCCTGGCTCTATCTGGCTTGAAAGTGGCCACTTCAGGGACCTCTACCACTGAAAGCAGTCCTGTCAAGGCTCAGATTTTGTCACCACCTTGATGAGCCCTTCCCTGAAGTGCTTCTTTCAGACACAGGGTTTCACTGAATAAAGCGAGCAGCATGTACATGGCATTGACTACTTAAATAACCAAGAGCTACATGAGTACTTTCAGATGCAGCATCCTTCTGACTAATATTCCTATCATGCCTGACTAATGAGGGTGGGTTAAAATGTCAAGAGTTTTTTAGAGGTTTTTTTACTACCTTGTTTCTTACTCTCATAGTAGATGATAATGAACTGACATGTTGCTTACTCATTACATTTATATAGCCCTGTAGGGATAAAAGAGCTGTTGCAGCTTAACTGCTTCTGCATAGTTTAGGAAGCCTTATAGGTGTACGAATACGAATGACTGTTCCTGCCTGGAAGCAAACAGGCTTGGCTCTGACATTTAAGAGTAGGTCCATGTTAAGCCTAATGCAGAACTACTGTTGCCCAAGTGGGAGAAGCCTGCTTCTGTGTTGCAAAATTTCTCGTGGAGCTACCTTACCCGTCATGCTGGTCTTTTCCACTGCCAGTGAATCAGAGCAAGGTCAGACATATGATATCCTCACTGCCCCACTCAGGGACATGCAAGGAGCCCTTTCTGCAGCCTTTGAGCACTGGTCCAGGATGGTAGAGCAGCAATCCCTTGGTGAATGGGTGAGCAATGGTAAGGGAGCTGGTTTAGCCCCCTCAAACACCCCTGGAGGTACCCCTCACCCACAAAACCTGGTCCTTCACTGGTGGCCTGGGTCCCCAGGGCACCTCCAGAGCCTGGAGGCTCCTTCAGCGGCTCCCTCAGCCATGCACAGCTCTCATGCCAAGCCCCATTCAAAATAGCAAAGGGATTTTACTTGGTGTTTATGAAGTAGGGACATCACTGATAAGACTGTCATACAACAGAGCGTCATCCAGTATATATCTTTAAAGGCAACAATAGCCTAGGAAAGAGCCTGGGGGAGAAATGCCTAAAATAGGCTGTAAAGAAAATGTGTGTATAAATGTATATTAAAAAAGCAGGCGAGGCGAATAATGCTGCTAATATTTACACTACTGTAACTGACCTCCTCATCAGTTCTTTCAGGTCATTCGTTAAATGCACGGAAACTATTGATTTTGTCTGAATAAATCATTTCCGTGCATTTCACAGGGACAACCGCTAAGCACGGACTGCGCTGCAAGGCTTGTAAGATGAGCATCCACCACAAGTGTGCGGACAGTATTGGACAACAGCGTTGCATGGGCAAGCTGGTAAGTGCAGTAGGAAGCACTACTGACTCTGTGTGCCTGACCTCCCAGCTGGCATTTAGCTGGTGTATGCACAGAACCAGGTCACTTTACAGAAGAGAGAAAAGTAAAGCCGGGTGGTCACCGTATTATCAATTTGGGCAATTGCTGCCACTCAAAAACCTGAACCAAAATGAAACACAGATCTGGTCTGTTAGTGGATGTGAAAATACAGCTCCATAATCCAAATTCAGCTAAATAATAGAATTAATTCCCTTGGTTTAAACTGTGCTGGTTGTAGTGTAAATCTCACAAGGAATGCTAGAAATTAGTGAAAATAATTTCACTAATTCATTAAACTCCAACGGAGTTTAATGAAAAATCCTTCAAATTATGTTTTATTGTTTTTTCCACTGTTAGGGCTTGAAGAAAACCCAGAACTCATCTTAAAAAGAAAACCAAAGGCTATTTCACTGTGGGACACTTCAGAGTTTGAAGCAATCTCTCGGTAGGAGAGGCTGGAAGGAGACTTCCTCCCGTATGGACCCGTGCCTGGGTCACCTTCTGAGCAGCAAATTCTCATTATTGGCAAAAGCAGGACATTGTGTTTGAGACAATTCTAACTCAACTTGATGACTGTTATGGGACTATAGTTCTTTTGGAAAAGGGGCTTGGAAAAATGACCATTTAGAATATCAAAACTGCATAGACCTATTCTCCTTTCAGATGTTCTCAGGTTTGTTGCAACCTGAAGGTACCTGAGACAAATATGAGCTAAACCCAAGCAGTTTCACTGTGTTAAATGATGAAAAAAAAAAACCAAGCAGTGATTTCAAAAGGGCAGGAAACCACACCTTTCACTGGAAAGATCTTTTCTCTCCAAGAGTATTCAGTAAAAGCTATTGTTGTTCATACACGTGAGGCAAATCTTTACACATATAAACCATAATCATAGCCCTAGTGTGAGGCATTCTGATATAGGAAGTTGGTCTGTGAAGAGCTGAATGATGCCACTGCAAGCCCTGGACAGGTCAAATATTAAATCACTTAACTTTCATATAAAAACTTTCATACATTTCCTGATTCCAGACTCAGCTCTTGTGGTCATTAATTTTCAAAAGCAGAAAAGTAGAGGCCAAATTTACATCAGGAAGTCATCAAGCAAAGTTACTGGATTTTATGAGCTATGTTATGTCTGAATCTAGTTTGGGGTCAAACCAAGGATCTGGAATTTATTACTCTAAGAAACCAAATTTATCAGTCTCCTTATTCCTTCTTCATCTATACTGCAGCTCATTAGCAAAAGAACTAGTTGCCTATCATTTTGGATGTATACTAAACACAGGATATGGAAGATATGCACACCTCCATGAGGCTTTTCCACTTCTCACTGTGACTGGAAGTTCTTGAGCCTGTGAAGATTAAAAACCTGAGAGACCATTTGTGAATCTCTATTACCTTGAAGGGTCTTTCAAACGTCTTAGATGTTAGCACCTTCCTTTTGGGTACTCAGCCTTTGCCTGAGATATTTGCTAGCTGAGATAGTAAATAGAGAAGTAAAAGGAAATGTTTAACTTTCTAAGAATTGTTTTACAAGTGGTGTAGGACACAGTTGTTCACCATATTATGGTCTTCTTTAACGGTACAGCTTGAGTTGTTATAGTGCATTTCTCTATAAAAGGACATTGAGGGGAAATCTGGTGACAACCTGGGAAGTTTTTTGTCCTTACCAGACAAGAAAGCAATGGAAGCTGCAGTCAGTCAGCAGCAAACCTCAGGAAAATCTATAGAAGTGCTCTAAATTCCTTGGGTTTCACAAGTGCCGACGTGGGAACATGAGGATTTGGAGTTAGGGCGGGGAAGGGTAGTCGCATGTTTAGCAAATGCAAAACAATGCAAATTCACATTACATAAAAAGAAAGGGAGAGAGGAAACTTCCCAGAACCTCTAATGATTCAGCACTTCTGCTGCAATTGGTTAGTGCTGCTTTTGTGTAAGACAAAAGAAAAAGAGGAGCTGAAACTGAGCCTCTCCTTGCACATAACTAAGGGAAATTAGTTTTTTCCAGGCAACAAACCTAATTAATCCCTGATCTCTAAACCCCATCGTGACTCAAAAACAGGAGGCATATTTCCAGCCTCACCACACTGTTACGCCATTAGCAGAGGAGCTGAGGTTATTTCTACTGCGTGGATCATGGGAGCAGTGCTCTTCACTTGTCTTTGCTTTCTCTCCCTCCAGCCAAAGGGATTTCGCCGGTACTACAGCTCACCACTACTCATTCATGAACAGTTTGGCTGCATCAAAGAAGTGATGCCTATTGGTAGGTTTTGATTGCTTTTCCGTTCAGTCTCCCTTGGGCAGTGCTCTGCAGCAGCAGCGGCAGACTTCCAGCCGTGGTATTTACCCTCAGCAGCCTTCCAGCTCCTTTCGGTGACTGGATGTCCTTCTGCCATCTCAGGAAAGGACCACTTCAAAGATACAAAGCTGGAAGAGGAGAGGGTGTGTTTATTGTGCATTTCACTCGACCCCCATACGTATAACCTCTTAGCAATTACCCTGTTCATAATCATCACTAGCTGAGATCAAGGTCGGAACTTAAAAGGGAGGAAGCACTGGAATCTTGAGGTGAAGGCCTGAGCTGGGAAGAACCAGATAAAGGACAGAGAGATCAAAACAGCAGGCGGCGTTCAACCCACTGGTCTGGCTTTTGAGGGACATTGCTCAGCTCCTGTCTGTTTCTATCCACACTTCTTACTTTCCTCATGTTTTTCCTTATTAACCATGTCTGCACACTGCCTGAATGTTGCAGAGACCAGACTTTGCTCACTGTAATACCAAAATGCCTGAAAAGAAACATTTTGAAATGGAGAAGTTGATTCTAGGAAATATTTCTCCCCCCCCCAGGACTCTGACCAGGCAGGGCTGGCAGTACAAAACATGAAAGCCAAAACTAGGCAGTCAGTTTACTTCTCTGAGAACATTTGCTTTGTTGTTTTCAGCAGTTTAAAAGTAAGGGGTTTAAAATTAAATAATTAAACAGATTTCATCTAAATTTCTTTCTAAAAAACATCGTAATTTTTGTCAGAAGTAATAGAAATGTTTTGAACAAACTCTAGCTGAAATTGAAGTGTGCTTTGCTCTTATCAAAGTTCAAAATCCCATGTGTTTTCTCAGTATATTGGCCAAAATTTCTCTCCTTCTACACAGTGCTATGTATGTAATGCATTATACACGTCTACTGCCTTGTACCAAAAAGCAGGCTGAGGACTATTATGTATGCAGAAAAGGATTTTAACTGAATTTGCTTGTGCAAATTGAAGATGTCCATTTCTCTGTCATGGAAAATGAGTTTTAGGGGCAGCTATGAGGGAGAGTGGCAGTGAGAACTGAACAGACATACACCAGTGGGAGTGGTATCCTTTCTAGTCACTCCTAGACTGAGCTGAGCAACTTGGAGCACATTCCCAACATCAAGTACCTACTCATGCCTGCCTCCAGACCTCACATGGCCTCACAGTGAGGATGTCATCATCTTTCAAGGAAGATCCAGGCCATCCTGTTTATCCACATTAGCTAAGTAGGAGCACTGTGAAAGCAGATGGATAGGGGTGTTGGCCCACCCATACCACAAGCATGCTGAGGCACCATACAGCGTTTTTCCCTTTAAGCATCTACTGTTGAGAGCAATGCAAGAGGTCAGTGGTGGGAACAGGCAGCAAACATGGATTGGAGTCACTGGCACTTTGTCTTCTTTACCTCAGTGTAGGCAGCACCAGTGGTGATTAGAGAAGGGGGACTGCAGGTGAAGAGAGACAAGGCAATGGCCAGGACCTGAAGATCCTGTATGAGGGGAGGATGATCTTTATGGGAGAAGAGAGGCAGCAGAAAAATCACTACCAAAAGCCAATTCCACCAAGTTCATCAAACACTTTTATCAGGATAATCTGTAAACTTGTGTCTAAGCATGCTGGTAGAGGCAGGTCTTTCTCCAAGTGGAGCAGGAACATGATCAGAAGTATCTCCAAGGGACTGATGCATGTTTCGCTCCTTCTGTTGCAGCCTGTGGGAATAAGGTTGATCCTGTGTATGAAACTCTCCGCTTTGGGACTTCCTTAGCCCAGAAAACCAAAAAGGGCAGCTCTGGAAGTGGGTCTGATTCTCCAAACAGAAATTCTGTAAGTATCCCACATCTTTCTTCCATTTTCTTTCTGGAGGAGCAGCAGATATTCATCCACAGGAGTTGGTATCAGAGTTCACAAAACTTGTATTTCAAACTGTAAAAAACTAATCTCACTCTGAGCTACCAAAATGAGACCAGAAAACACATTACTTTTGCAAACTCAGGTTTTAGATCTCATTTAGATGACCCTTGAGAAAAAGGGGAAAATACGAATTAAATGAATAATATTATTTTATCAGATTGGAAAAGGGAATTGTATTCTTTTGATTTTGCATATCTGTGTAAATGTGGAACAGAGATATTTAGCTGTCACGCTGGAGTAGATGCGTACTGCCTGTGGTTGATGGTGGGCATTTACCCTTCATACAAGTGATGGCAATGAGTTGGAGTCCTCAGAGCCTAAATTCAAAAGTACAAGCTCCACAGTACAAACCCAAACAAAATTAAGCCACTGTGACAAGGCAATGGACTGTCACTTTCACTCCTGCTCAGTATAGACTCAGGAGGGAGGCCTCACAGATCTGGATTCCTCTCCAAAATCCAGGCAGGCGTATACAGCTTGTTCTACCCAGACAGGCAGATTTTCACCTTTGTGTTAATCTCTGTCATTCACTTTCTCCTACGAGAAAAGTCACTTTCTTCAGGACCATGGCAGAAAGCTGGAGAAGGAGAACAAGGGAAACAATAATTCCCTTGGCCCTGCCTTTGCTAAATCCATACCTAGTTCAACAGTAACAATTACCAATTTCTTCCTTACAAAAATGGTTATTTCAGCAGTATTGGAATCCATGAGATCAGGAGCTCATTCATGATGTCGAAAGAATGTTTCATACCCTTTCATCTCTCATAAACAGGCACTTTAGCCTATGCTTGAGGCTCTTTTGTTTTTCCATAGAGATTCTTCCCACTGGTCCCCCCACCAAAAAAAAGGAAAACCAAAATCACCCCTGAATACACTGGAGGGTAAACTTATTGTCATATCTAAAACTCAGACCCATACTATCTGACAGTCTGTCCCACACTCATCTCAGAAGAAAAACCAGCAGGCACAGAGACATAATGACACTTGGCCTCCAAGCCTCAGAGCAAATACCTATATGTTTAATTTAAAGTTGTGCTAATATCTGTTTATGTTTGGTACAACATCTCCGTGGCGCTTCAATGTATGCTCACTGAATTGTAACGTTAGCTGGTATAGGTGGTCTCTAAACAAACATCCATTTGTACCAGATGGGAAAGAAAACAGACAAATTTAAACAAGAACTAAGTGAAATCTGCAAAGAAGTTATTAAACAACACCCTTGTTTGTGCCTTAACAGGATTTTTGTAATTCCCATTCTTTTTTAAAGCCCAAAGTAACACCACCGCCTCTCACATTGTGATTGCATTTCTTTCAGTTATTTAATTTGCTTTAAAAAAGAAGTTCTACAAATGTAATTATTGCTCTCTAAATCCACAAAGCGTTCTGTTGAATTATGAATGACAACTCAAGCATAGAAATCACGAATGCTGCGTAAGCTTGCCCTAGGGAGCTGATCACGTCTAGGTGGGGTGTGGGTGGAGAATGAGGAACGCAAGTTCATTATGGGAATTTCTCCAGGGTATTGAGGCTGTGAGAGAATATAACACGTATCAGCATACAGAAAACTGAAAACATGAGAAAACTGAATAAACAGACATGTGAAACCATAGCTTGTGCCAGTGCAAGCCTGTGGATTGAGACAACCAGGGGCAGACACAAGCCTGATCCAAGTGATGGAGCTTTACAACTGTGATGTGTGACCCACGAGCAGGCACTGACCAGCGACCACAGCAGGGACATGACACAGAGCCCTTAGAGCAGAGGTGAAAATGCACCAGAGCATGTGAGCTAGCAGCATGCGTGCAGTTAATAACACATAGGTACTAAGTTCTCTCCCCAGTGGTCCTCACTTCTGCGTTGCTTCACTCTTCTCCAAGCAGAAGCAGCAATGTGAGGCTCACAGCAGCGCAGAGGCTTTGCAGCATGCCTTGCCTCTACAGCCATAAAGTTTCCAGGACTGCAGTTCATGACTTTAGGCAGAGTAGAGAACTAGCCATGGTATTTTTAACATGACTGAGCAGTGTGGACGCACCCACTGTGATTTTTCAGCCCGGATTCTTCATTTCCCATAAAGGAAAGTGGCCATATGCTCCAGATTTACTACCTACTGCTTCCTTCAAAACTGTGCTTCTGCAACCCACATTTATACAGAAAGTCACTCGAGGTGATGTAAACGTGATTCCAGTTCTTGTTAGCTTTTCATAGCTCAGCTCCTCTCGAAAGCAGCTTTGTACCTCTATCATTTCTATTAGACCATTTGTCATAGAGCTCTTGACTGTAAAATCATTAAAGGTAGCTGAGGTTACTTCAGGAGGTTTTGAATGAGGTATGTACTGAAGAGACAGTCACTGCACATCCCATATGCAGTAGTACCCAACAAAATATGAAGCTAATCAGCAATTATTAAGCTACTCTATGAAGAATGAGGAACATGCCGTTGCAATGAGCTGGAAAATAGCTGGCACTTGCTATTTCATCGAAGCCAGTCTTTTCCTTCTCCACCCAGCAACTAGAATTCTCTAGATAAGCTCTACATTGACTCCATGTTACCATTGCTGTTGCAGTGCCTTCTCATCTGGGGTGACCCATTTGTGGTAGATGCAAGACAAGCATGACCTGCTCCAAAAGGCTAAGTCTAAAAGCAAGGCAGAACAGAGCAGTAAAGTAGAGGGCTCTTAAAATAGCAAGGGAAACAACATAACCACAGGATACCTAAGGCATAAATCTACTTTTAACCTCTTTGTTCATTAGTATCCTTGGATGGAGAAGTAGCTGGGAATGTACTAGATACGGAAAATAGAATTGTCAAAGTACTTTCTGAAACAGCCTTGTTTTACTTGTTGTCAACACTGGTAAAACAAAACAAAAAGAGCCCATCAAAATCTGTAAAGCAATTCAGATTCTGTGCTCCCCGAACAAAAGCAGTGAATGTTTCTCATTTGGCTTTTCTTCCTGTAACAAAGCAAAGGTCTGCAAAGCAATGGACAGAGCTGTGTGTACAGTACAATTGCAAAGTGTCACAGAAAAATGAAGTTACATCCTTCCATGTGGCTTACAATCCAGTTAACAAGAAACAAGCATATCTTAGGAGCACATCAGGATTCAGTTTTTCAGATTAGAGAGAGCATCTGACTTCAGCGTTTGGTTTTTTTACAGTTATCAAAGATGTTTTACCCAAAAGAAGTCACATGTGAAAAGTTCCAAAACTGAAGTTCCATAAGGTCAGATTCAGCCAGAGTTGTTTGGACCAGCTCCTGGTTCCTATCAGGCTATAGATGGAGAAGCTGACTACCCAACCAAGGAATCCAGTGCCTTATGCAGAGTATGCTTCTGAGGCTTGAGATTATATCATCCCATGTTTTCCTACACTCTAGAACAATGGGTCCCTAACCATGATTGACATTAATATGGTACAAATGAGAAATCATAGTAATTCTGATAACACCACTTGGGTTTCATTTTTCCCTAACCATACCAGCCAGATGACTGTTTAAAAAGAATGTGAGGGCAGATATTTAAAGACTGACTTCACCAACTTCATCACAGTCCAGCTCCTTTCACAGCACTTTAACAGAATTAAAATCAATACATTACAGTTATTTTACTGAATAATGGATTCAGGGTTCATAAATTAATAGTCACTAATTCCAATTAATGTCCAGCCTCCTTGGTAGATAGCTATTTAGTGTACTTGCAGGACCTACAAATTCCCCCAAGCTCCTTCTATTTTATACGGAGAACCACATAGTTTAACATAAATCTTTGTTCCTTAACTTTCACTTCACTTTATACTACAGAAATCATTTGTACTTCAGGCTGTACATTTGGCCTGAATTTCTTTCTGGGCTTTCACTGCTCCCTGTGAAGTAGGTATTTGTTGCGCATCACCAGGTACAATGTTTTCTGCAATCCCATCAGCCTGACTTGCTCTGCTCTGATAACACCCAAGTACCGCATTCCCCAAAGGCTCTTCTGCGGTCTTCTGTCACCTCATCACTCACTTTCTGGCTCATCCCATTTCATTTGCTCTTTCTGTCCCCGCAGACAGCTGACCTGGCAGAAGTTCCTGAGGAAGGCAGTAGCTCTGCAGGCACCCTTGACATAAGCAGGAAGCGCAGCAACAGCGGTGAGTGCTGCCAGGCCAGGAGAGCATTTTCAGATATGTAGGCCTGCATACAACCTATTTCAGATGGGGGTTTTATGGCATGCCCATATTTTAGCAGCATTCTGGCTTTCAAAGTGGGAGTTGAGTGGGGCATGAAGTTGGTGCAAGAACTTGGGGAATGCTTGTTGCCATTCAGATGAAATCAGATGAAATACAAGCCACCATTTTCTTAAGTTTTTGTGTCCTGACCTGACACTGGACAAGGTTCAGGTCCATTCCCTATCTCCCACACTTCAGGAACATGGCTGTAGACTAATCACTTAACATGCTTCAGTTCCGCATTGGCTAAGTGGAACAAAAATAATTCTTTCTTTTCCATATGTTGGACTTGTCTACATGTCTTTCTATACCATAACCTCTTTGGGACAGGAAATGAATTGTATAATATTCGTATGTCTGTGAAATGTTCAACATAATGAATCCTGATCATAATTGCAGCTCAGTATGACTACAGTATGTGCTCAGTAATGTTAATAGCCCAATTCCTTTGTCTGCTTTGTAGTACAAAAGTAATGTTTTTGCAGCATTGGTGTGATGGCATTTTAAGACCATCATACCCATATAGAGCTTAGTAATGAAATCTTAGACAATGAAATTGGTGTTTGTGACACTGTTCTTGAATTAAGTCATGGTGAGGGAAGAAATAAGTGCAAAGGGTTTTGGGACCCTAAGCAAAACTTCAGGTCCTAACCACCAGAGCAAGTTCTCGAGCAGCACTTGAAGGCTGCTTTGCTGAATCTCACATAAGACGTACGCTACAAAAATAAACCACCATGAGGATATCTTTCTTCTTCATAGCATCCCCAGTGCCCCCCTTACATGCTGCTAGCAATACATGTAGGTAAAATAAGAGCTTCAACTGTCCATTCCCATTTTATGCTATCTCCTTATTCCTTTCCTCCCCTCCTGGTCCTATCACTTCTCCTCACTGTATTCAGTCATTTCCTCCCTCTCACTTTGTGAACATACCATTTATGTTACCTCCTTTCTCTCAACAATATATTTAGGTTTTCTGTTTTGCAAGTGCAAGTTGACCTGACCTGGTTAAAGAATTCAGTCTGCTTCACATTGTTTAATCCTGCCCACCCAAGATTAATTTGACCCTGTCTGAGTTTTCAGATAACTTCTCATTTCACTGTCAATCGGTAGTTTCATTTCTGACATCCGAAGAAACTTTTTTCTCTGAGATCTGTATTCGCTGGGTGCACTGAAAGGCATTCAAGGAACTTACTTAAAGAGATTAGTTTAAAAAACTCGGCATGTGTCAAACCTCCAAATAACTTCTGTGGCACATTAGCAATTCCTTTGATCATCACTGGCTTTTTCGCAATCCATCCTTCAGAGGCTCAGGATATAAATTATGCATCAGTCGCTCCAAAAGTTTCCCCTTGGTAGATTTTTAATAAAGTGCCTGCACTGTTTGCCCAAGCTATGGAAATGGTAAAATCCTTCTCACACTGGAAAAATCCCTTTTTTTTTGGCCATTTTTTTTTGACTGCTGCTGGGGCAAGCAAACATGAAAATAGATGGATTTTTATTGTGCAGAGAAGTGGACCACATACCTCTATGGCATTCAGATCCCAGTAAGAGCCAGAGACCATGAGCTACATACAGATTAAACATTTAACAAAGTACATTTAAAATATTATTACAGAGTGACTCACCACTCCATTTTCCTCAGTCGTCCCTTCCCCCTTCAGCAGGCAGTGTCACAATGATGCCTCTATGAATCAGGTTTAGTCCAGTTCTTCTTTTCTTTAATTAAAAAAGTGTCTTCTGCAAATAAGATTTCTAGGAAAATGTACTTTTGAGACTCTTTCCTTAAAGGGAAAGAATGGAAAAGACACAGCCTGCAGAAAGGTGAAAGAACCCAGCACGTGTGGCTATGTAATCACTCCTATAGACTGCTCTGACAACAACTTCAAAGGAACGTTGTTTCATTCAGAAAATGAAGCAAAGCTTCCTGGTTTACAACTGTAAGGTGGGATACTGAATTTCCAACCCTTCAGCCTCCTCTAAGCCAGTTATACTCCTTCACTGCTGTGAATTACTGTCTGTAACAAAAGTCCTGCAAGCCAAAATGTGATTCAAGTGACATGTATGAATCTGTTATCAACAGGGATTTGAGCACTTTCCCCTCAAGTGAGCTATGGGATGTCTTCCCTACACACCCAGGATATACTTCAGGTCCCTCTCCACCTCCTGGGTCAACTCCACAGTTTATGAGGCTGTACATTAGCCTCATAATGTACATAATGTACATAATACGTTAGCTTTCAGCTTTGTTTTCTGTCACCAAGCAGAAGTCACTCCAAACATGATGCTGAAGTGCTTCTACTTTGTCTAGTGCATGACTTTCTGCAAGTCCAAAATATTCCTGGATGCCCAATTCGTTATTAACTAGAATTTCTTCTATTTGTCTCCCTAACTTCTTTTCCTCTGGATACAAAAATCAAAGAATAGCCACGTGAGTAGGACTTAAACACTGCCAGCTTGTAACAGCGGCATTTACACCCCTTTCTACAGATGTCAGCTATACATACCCCCCTATACTAGAAGATAAAAAGACATTAATTCTATTTTTAAGGTTTTCCCTCTGGTACTGGTGGCAGTTCGACAGTTTGCAGGGTCAGGTCTCTCTACAAAAGGACTCGGTAGGAGCAGAGTGAGGCCCCCAGGTCAGTGTGGTCAGACCACGTGGATGAACACAATGTGGGGCGTTTTCAACTTAATCGCTGTGGATACCAGCTCTCATGCCGTCTTCACATTCACACATTGGGCTTTATGACTACAATATTACTACATTTTATCAGAGAATATGTGCTTGTGTGTGTTCATGGGTACATACCACCTTGTACAAGATCTTTTTGGTGCACGCTGTTGCTGCTGTTTCATCTATCTTTGTTATAAGAACATTACATTTTTCCAGTGTCTAAACACAACTCCCTACTACCAAGAAACCTCCGAATTTCACTCATAAAACTTCAAAGTTGTCATTTATAGTAACACATTTGCAGGTGCTTTTAAACAGAAATACTGCTTGTCCTAAATATGAAAATCCAGCATTCAGTGTGAGGAAGAGGCTGATGGACTTCAAATAGTAATGCAGTCAGGGGACCTAGGTTCTGTTCCCAGAGCTGTACTTGTGTATATTCACCTAATCAAAATGGTTTATTTGCTATGATTGGAAATTCTTCAGGATAAAGATTATTTTGTGCTATATGCCAGTGGTGTATGTGGTTTTGTTGGGAGTGTAGAAGGGTTCAGAGGAGAGCACAAGGGATCAGAGAAATTAAGGGGGAAACAGATTAACAAAATAAAAGTGATCCTGCTGAGGTGAAGAGTCTTAAACTACTCCTAAAATGTCATGTGTTTTCTTTATTTCAGTGTTTACATACTCTGAAAATGGCACAGAACACTTTGGAGAAGAATCAAAAAGTATACATTCCCTGGTATGGGCATATGTTTTGTGAAAATGCAATGGGAATGGGAATGGGAAGTCATATAAAAGTCTTGTTTTTATAGATAGCTGAGGCCCTTGGGTAGGTCTGCTGGGGCTCTATTCTGGAGAAGCGCTGATATCTGACTGTCATATTCCTATACCATTTCTGGGCCACTGGCCACAGTTGGAAGCAATATACAGGACTGGATGGCTCTTTGATTTACCCGTTATGGACTCTTTTATGTTCTTCTGTTTATTACAAATTGATATTGTGAACACAGAAGATCCGGTGTAGAATATATGTCATTACAACAGAACTTCAGGAACAGAAAAATCACAGATATGGTTTGGAAAATTATTTGGGGTTTGTTTTAGGTGCTTTTTTCCCCCTCCAGAATACCAGTGGAGAAAACGAGGAGAGAGAGTAGCCAGTCTTCTCTGTGGGAAGCCCAGCACAAGCAGCTTTCTGATTAAGAAAGTGGTTTTGCCACCCTGGTTTTTGGACCTGTGCACTGTATAGCTCTAGCTCCATCCATAACAAGGACTGCATAATAAAAATATAATGTGAGTGGTACGCTACTGGGCTCATAAGAGTCATGCATTAACAGAGAGCAAAAGGCAGACTCATTTTTAAGATCTCACCCAAAAGACCAACTTGTGCAGATTTCTGCTTGTGTTCTTTGGAAGCCTGGAAATTGATCTTGGGGTTCAAAGAATCTTATTTCTAAGTGAAGATAGTTGCTGCCTTAGTGGTTCACAATGTATCTGGGCCATAGTCGTCCAGGGTGTGAAAGGAATGAGATGATTCTGGCTCATTTCTTGGAAGATCAGGCCCTGGTTTCTCAGTCTCTAACAAAGTGAACCATGTGCACAGGACAGATATTGAAATTTCTCTTTCTCTTCTTACTTAAAGGGACCATTTTATAAAAGCACGTTACAAATGAACACCTATGTTGCCTTGTACAAATTTGTACCACAAGAAAATGAAGACTTGGAGATGAGGTAACAAAACATTTGTTAGTTGTTTTGACCTATGTGAACTGAGGGTCATATATGACTTTGAGGGGGGGAGGTTTCATTTTCATATTTGTACTAAACATTTTTTATAGATGTACACATTTGTAGCTACAAAGATATTCTCACAGATAAAAAGCTGGTGACCACCTTTTTTTTTTGGCAAGGACACAATAGATAAAAAGTTTCAAAATCACTTACGTCACTTTAGGAGCAGGATGGCTTTCGGCTAGAAAATACCAAGTTCTCAGTTGCTTTGGTTTTTCAACCAGAATTTTTCACCTAGGAATGCCTCACCAGCTCTGTGCTAATTTAAGCTTCCTTTCTCACCTCAGCAACATTTAATTATTCCAAACACATTGGAACAGCTTCCTAAGAAGGGCTCGCGAAAAAGAACAACCCTGTTGTCCTAGTGACAGCAGCTTTCTGGGAAAGCTGGAAAACACTGGTTCAGATTGTGCAGTGTTAGAAGACTGGATGCCTGTTTCTCCAGTTGTCAGCAGCAATGATAATCACTTGGAAAGTAAACCAAAGAGGCCTACCACTGGGCCAGCTACATCTTGGGCAGGGCCACATCTTCTTTGTGTGCTCTGCAAGAGCCCATTCAATTGGACCCATATCCATCCTATGCTCCAGGCGTATTTGCAAGCTCTTGTGCGGATACCACAACAATACAGTGAGACTAACAAGGAATGGAGGGAAAGCTGAATAATTAGGGATCAACCATTAATTTTATTAAGATCAAAGAAATGCCTGTTATCAAGCAGAAAGAGCTTTCTGGCATTAATTTGTTTGGAAATGGGCTGCCTCTTACTTTCTACAATGCAGTGCTATTATTATAACATACTAATGTTGATGAAGTGCTTCCAGTGGGGGGACTGAGGTCAAGTAACTGTTCAACTACCTGTATGCAGTCAGCTCAGCACATTTTGCGATCAGCATTTCCAGCCAAATTATTCTCTTAGCTCTGCTTTGGAACTAGTCAGCTGGATGCTGATACTTAGCAATTACCATCCTGCACCACATATTATAAAGGTAAATATGTCCCATTGAAATCAAAAAGACATTCTTGGGCAGAATTATATCCCTGCTGACTAATTGCCTTTGTCAGTTAAATAGAACTATTTTCCTGCTGCCTTCCTTCTGCAATCACAGCTTGAAAACACAGATGATAACGTGATGTGTCCCAACAATGTGAAATGTCTTGAAGTAACAAGATAACGCCTGTAACAAATAGGGGCTGCATTTTAAACAGTTTCTTATTAAACAGGAAGCAAAAATTCCAGTTCACAGATGTTGTCCCAAAATAAAGATCCAACCCAAACATACAGAGGTTCTCTCTCTACATTGCTGTGCATGATTGAAGTAAGCCTTGATGCTTCATCGAGTCTACCTGCAGCAAATGCTCAGATAAAATGACCAAGACAAGACCTCCTTCCTATTAGAAGGTAATTGTGGAAGCTAATGCAACATAACAGTTAAGACTCAACCACTATTCATTTTCTAACTACAGGCCAGGAGATATGATAACTCTTCTGGAAGACTCCAATGAAGACTGGTGGAAGGTATGTGCATATTATTTTTTACCTGTTTTCAAAGGGAAAAATATGTTCTTCCCAATACTGAAATTGTATGAAGGCTACTTATGTTAGCAATCTTCTTCTGCCTGTATGTTTTCTCCACAGGGGAAAATTGATGACAGAACTGGATTTTTTCCTGCTAACTTTGTTCAAAGAGTACAACACAATGAGAAGATTTACAGGTGTATCAGAACATTCATTGGCTGCAAGGAACAGGGACAGATAACTCTGAAAGAGAACCAGGTAAGTTCTCCTGTGCCAGATCCTCACCGGACTTGAGCATCCAGCAGTCTGACCGATGACTGAAGGGACTGTTGTGCAAGATGAGCACAGGCAGAGGCTGTTCACTCTAGTTTTACTACAGCATTTATTATTTCTACACTAATAGTGTCTAGTAGCCAGTTAAGAGCAGTGTGGGCCTTGTGCAAATGCATGCACACTGCCTAATGTAGCCTAAATTTTCAGACTCACAGACATTCATAAAGGCACTTTGCATTTTATGCATTCTGCTACTGACTTCAGAGGGACAGCTTGAAGAACACACAGTCTTCTAGAGATAGACCATGTATGCTTGATAAATGAGCTGGTTTTCTACTCACTATTAGAGCTAGCCTAAAAGACAGTGGCTCTCTTCCCCAGACCTTAACTTACCTAAAGATGCGAACAGAGCTGATTGGTTTGAGTCAACATGAACTGAGTTAAGACAGCACCAAACCAACCTGTAAATCTTAAGTTTCACTCTCGTTCACCAGTTGCAAAGTATCTTTAATCATTAAGTGCTTGTGTCACCACTTACACACCCTCTCTACTGTAATTTATTCTTAACTAGAAATGCTACTGTGAGTTAAAGTACACCATGTACAGTGAGGACTCATTGGGTCCATTCACCCTCGCATGCTCTCAGCAGCTCCTTCTATTTTGTGCCCTTCAGCTGGGTTCACTAGGTGAAAGACACCGCCACCACTGTGAGATTTGTCTTTGATCTGATTTTAAACATGATTTTTAACATTTAAAACATCCAAGTGTCAAGTTTCACGATGCTGCTATAAATGCTTGCTGGAATACAGTGAGAAAAGTATGCGGCTCAAAACCTGCATAAAGGGACAGTGAGGTTTCTGGTGTAAACTCATTAATTAGGAGGATGGCTGACTAAGGGTGATGCACAGCTTGAGTACTCTGACACCTGGATGAAATAGGTAGATTTTTCTCACTGCATCTTGAGATGAACATGAAGGCTTATGTTCTCCCACCTTATCAAATATTTCTTCTCCTTTGGCAACTGATGTCATATCACCAGGATTTGTTCACCTTGAAGTGCCTGGACAGCCACTGATTTTAATAAAGTAGAGCAGAAGTAAGTTTCAAATGGACTTCAGGGCCTTCAATTTTTCCACATAGCACTTCTGTAACACTTATTTGGTGGAGAAGATTAACTTATACCTTTGCTGCTGCTGTCTTGTAGCATAGCAAACCATACAAATGCCAACAACCCTTGGATTTACACAGCTTTTTTAAGGAAGGCACAGCAATACAGTGACTAGAATATATTTTAACTGTCCCTGCGCACATAGTACATTGGGCAGCCCTGAAGTTGCTAGAAAGAGAGAACAGTGCTTCATTATTTTCTTTTTTTAATGCAGCTTTTGAGGGTTTATATATGTGCACACAGAGGAAAAAAAACATTATCTAAGCGGAACAAGAGGGTTTGCACCCTTTGTGTTCTAGAATAAGCAATACACAAGGGCAAAGCTTGGGGAAATAGTAGTGTGGGAATATGGCATGCCAGCATGAGGGAATGCTCAAGGTCCGAGTCCCTTCTCATCAGTGGACATACCAGATCCTCTTTGTTAGTGTAGCTGCTGCTGCAGTACCCAGTTTCCAGTTTCTTGCCTCATTTCTCACAAACTCACAGTTTCCAAGTGGGCAGATCTGGCAGCTTCATCTAAACACAAGGTCTTCCTATTGTCCCTATTTCATAATAGGCTCACAAGGGAGTTTGTAGTCAGGGGTGCACCATTGTCTGTGGTAGGGCAGGAGGCAAAGAAAGGGATGAACACGTCCTGCCTGTCTTCTGCTTCCTCTGTTTTAGTGAACTTATTCAGCTCTATCTCAAACCCCTGCAAATGCTGAAGTCGAATGTGAATGCTGCCAGGTGCTCACTCCGTGTGAGAGAGGCTTCAGAGGAATAAAGAAATATTTGCTGTTAAACAATAGGGCAGACAGACAAATGCAGAGACATCAGAGGAAAAGAGTGGAACCAATAGATCTCACTCCAACCTTGCACAAATTATCCAAAGGGAGGCATCCAAGCAGCTGTCCCTCCATGCAGGTTTTGAGCATCCCATGGTAGCTGGCAGCACGCACATGACCAGCATGTAGCAGTGGGACAACGACAGGAGAACAAGGTCTCCTGAACCTAACCTGTGGGATGTGTGTGTCTGCCACAGAGATCACTATCTGAATGGCACCATGCTTTTTGTCTTTTTTTTTTTTAACAGCACGACTTTGCCTTCACTGTGGAAAAACTCTGATTGCAAAAACAATTCTGTGTTTGGGAGGGTTTTTTTTTTTTTACTTCAAAAAATGATTTTATGTTTCCAAAGTCAAATTTTCTTTCTTCTTTCTTCAGCCATTTCTCTTCTTTTTTAGTCCTTTATTCCCCCATTGTTTTCCTTGTGAAGCAGAGAGAGAGATATAATAGGGAAGGCGTAAAAAGAAAAAAAGTCATCTGAATGGGGCTTCTGGGAAAAGTTTGACAGAATTTTGTTTGTTTGTTTGATTTGTTCTATTTGGGGATGTCTGTGGGACATAACCAGCTGCTTTAGCTGTCTCTGGGCACAGTGTCCAGAGCGCTGTGAATGCAGTATATGTACTAAGTGCATAGCACATAGTACATATAACCTGGCTTATTCCAGGTTAGCAAGAAGAGGAGGTTATTTATTGCTACCAATTCCTGTCAAGTCTCACTTTAGCTAGAAAACCTCATTAACTGATCTAATAAATTCTTGTGACTACAGTATGGCAAATAATTGTTTTAATTTTATACTGTTAATTCAGTGGGTCAGATTCTGCAGGGTCTAACAAGAGCCCAGAGCTATTCTGACAACAAAGGCAAAGATGACATGCCAAAAGAGGTAGATTTAGACTAGATATTAGGCAGAAGTTCTTCCCTGTGAGGGTGCTGAGGCGCTGGCACAGGGTGCCCAGAGAAGCTGTGGCTGCCCCATCCCTGGCAGCCAGGTTGGACACAGGGGCTTGGAGCAACCTGCTCTAGTGGAAGGTGTCCCTGCCCGTGGCAGGGGGTTGGAACTGGATGAGCTTTAAGGTCCCTTCCAACACAAACCAGTCTGTGATTCCATGATTAATCAATCATACTGCTCGATGCCCTCCATGGTTTACACTGCATGTCTCTATCCCTTTTGTGCTTTAGATGAATGTTCCCAGGTAGAGTCTATTCTTCTAAGGCAAAAGGCACTCACATCAAGAAAGCCACAGGACTACCATAAGAAAAGCCATCTCAGGCAAGCAGAGACATTTTCGAAGTTTGAAGCACAGTGGGTGAGGCTTTCTGTGGAATCACTGGGCAGCTTCATGCCCTGGGAATAACATTTTGAGCTTCAGCTTCATGCAAACCTTCATGGCAAAGCCAATACTCCAGGACAAGCCTGAGGGAAAAACAACACAGTTTGCTCACCCATCTTGAGCAACATGAGCAAGCTTGTCTTCACAAAGGAGCCCTTGGAAAGTTCATTATGAAATGTGAAACCCAGCCTGGGGGGGGAATGAGAGTACTGCTTCAGACAGCAACCTCTTGGGGTTTAGGGTTGACTGACAGACTTCTGGGTCCTGAAACCATTTCAGAAGCTGACTGGGGACCACAGGGCTCAATCAGGAATCTGTGGGAGAGAGGCAGACATAGGTCCTGACATCAATAAAGCAAGATTATTAACAGGGCAACCAAAACCAGCCAATTTCCACTCTTCTAAGCTGTTTCACACACAATACTGGCTGCATAATTTCCAACTCTGATTGCTTGTACCATCGCTTGGAAATATAATGTTTTCTCCAGCCTGTAACTTCTGCTCTAGCCTACCCGAATTCATTACCACACATTATACAAATGCTTCTTTGCATGACTACAGGCTCTGATTTGACCTCTTTTCACAAAAGAAAAAGTCACCACATCTAATACATCACCAGTGTTTGGAAAAGTGTCTCTTAAAATGCCCCTAACCTTTTTAGTCATCCTTATATTTAAAGAAGTCATAATAATCTATTGTTTGAATGTGTGGGTTTACTCCTTTTATGACATCCTACTTAAATAAAGGAAATAGCTTCTTTAAAACCAAGCTACTCCTGCCCTTCTCTGGCTGCCTCTGACGTCTACAGTCACACTAATGCAAACCACTTTAGAGTTGGGCTTTTTGTGATTAAATAACACAATTGATTTTAAATTGCACAAGTCATGTTGTGCAACAGAAATTACCCCAAACCACAACATTTGTAGCAAGACTGGCAATCACGAACTCTCTGCTCATCTAGATGTGTACTGTGGGTTTACATAAAGGTCAGTGCAACAGATCCGTTTTGAGAGGGATGTGTTTTGTAAATGTCGCTGCTGTAAACTAGACCTGTTACCAAAAGCATCTCCCAGCCAGCTTCTGCCGTGGCTGCAGATAGGCCACTGCTGTGGTGGCGGCCACAACCTCTGAACTAGGGTTGTCAGGCTTGCTGTCCCCTTGGCACCACAGCCCAGGAGGCAAACTTCCCTCCTTATCCCAACACCCAGTCACATGGATTTCAAAAAGCCACATGTATGTTAGCAGCTATGTGCGGATATGATCCAGGCACTCCAGGAGAGCCTGGGAATGGGCTTAAACATATCCATGAACCTGGGCTTAACAAGGCAGGATTCCAGCCCAGGTCTTTAGCCCTGGGGGATCCACCTGCCTCAGTTCTTCTCCTGGTTAGACTAGATGCTTTGTCTCTACCTGGCTTTTCACCTCATTGCCCAGGAATTCCTTTATGTCCCCACATTTTTCATCCTGTGATACTCTAAGAGAAGCTGAACTTCTAAGATCATGACTCAGCTGCCTTTGAAAATCGGTTGCATTACGGTGACTTATGCATTTGGACTGAATCACATAAAACACAGAAGGCAGAGATTGCAGAAGGCAAGACTGCAGTTCTTCACATGCTCCCCAGCTGTAACTGCTGCACTTAATGGTGAGGCTTAAGGGGAAAAGTGTCTTTTTCCTGCTGTCTCTGATTTTCATTGACATCAGTCTTGCTGAACAGGGAGGGGTGTCCTCATTCATTCAGAGACACTGAGTAGCATACAAGCTTTTCAAGAGTCCAAAACATGCATACAGTTCAGTCCAGGTCATATTTAAAGCCCTAAATAAGTGCTGTAGGTAAAACAAGCCGGTGCTCTCTGTCTAAAAGCTGATATAAACCCTGTCATCATTATTTTCACTAAGACTAAATGGGTATGCAAACTGAACTACTTACTTTTCCATCCACAAAGCTCACATAAGCAAAAACTTCAGTACACCAGCAGCAGCAGATGTAGAAACTCACAGTGACCCTATGCTATCATTCTCACAGACAAACAGAAGACTTACTTGAGCTTTCAGAGCACTTCACCTGGTCTTCAGGCTCCAGGGCAGCTCTTGAAACTGCACTGTCATTATAACCAAATTCCTCCTTGATCAGAGTGGCTGACAGGTGTATTAAATATATAGGAGAGAGAAGATAAGTAAAGGATAGCTGCGTGAAATTAGAGCAAGTCCAAAATTACTCCTGGGCAAAGAGAATTTGCCACTTGAGCTCAAATTCAAAGCACGGGACTTAGAAGAACAGGAGAGCATTAATGACCTTGCAGCTTAAAGGATCATTTCCTAACTGCTCAACTTCCCCATCTGCTCCAGGCTGACTGCTGGGTAAAAAAAATCCACAGGGCAGATGCTGACAAGTTCAGACAACAGTCATGATCTGAAGGTTGTTTTGGGTTTAGTGGTTTGGGTTTGGGGTTTTTTTAAGTGAGATGAAAGAATTGAGCATTGACTTTATACAACAGTAGATCTCACTTTCAGCTGGTTCTGAAGATCACTTGATCACTGAGAAATAGCCCGAGATGCAATTTCTTACCCTGGGGCTTACTCCTCTATTGACCTGTTGAGGTGGGTGCAGGGAAAAAACCCAACTGTTGTTTATCTCCATTTGTGTTGCTACCAGATTTACTGGAGAGTGGCTGCTCGGTGGCTCCCTTACCTGGCCAGGCCAGCAGCCTTGCCCCCAGAACATGCCAGCCTGAGTAGTTGCCATTTGATCAGGTAGTTTTCAATTTGACACAGAAAATCGTGATCCCCTGATGGTAGCTGTGGCACCTTGTGCTTTCACAGCATCGAGTTTGGCATCTGTCAGCAGGGCAACAGGTCCACCAGGTGAAGTCCAAAACCCCGGATAATGTGGCATATTGCGGGCAAGCTTGTTCTGCCCTCCACACATCCCCTTCCTTAAGAAGGAGTGGGAAAATCCTCTGCCTTCTGACCTCTGGCATATGCAGAGTTTAGTGTATTAGGATGGGAGAATTTCAGTTGGAATTTGGGAGAATTCAGAGCAATGCATTTGTATGTAAAGAGAGACAAGTTCTTACAGAACACCTTGTACTCTTCATGCCCAGTGAAGATCTGAAGTTATTGCTATAGCAGAGCACACCCACTGATACCAAGAAGCACTCAAACCAGCAACAGAGCAAAAAAAACCCTCTAAATGAAAGACCAAATCTGCCATCCTTTTTAGCTCCCAAGATAAAGGAAACCAGTGTTCAGAAAGCTCAGTATTTGTCTTTTGTCCACAAATCATTCCGCTGACAGTACATGACATCGGGGAAAAACTCCAATCTCACAATACGTTCTGCACAGCAACAGAGGTTTAAGCAAGAAATGCACATTGGCAGAAGGCAGTGCAGATCTTCCGGAGATCTATTTTAGGGATTCTTTGGCCCATGCAGAAACCAGGGGTCTTGCAGACATCTTTGGTTGGGAAGAAAGCAAAGCTATGGAGTCAGGCATTCCTTTTAACCAGAAAAGAGGCCGCAAAGGCTCATTTTCCCACAGCAGGGATCAACTGTGAAGGGGCATCTTTCAACCAAGATGCTCTTTCCCAGTGTTGAATACTCTGCCATGCTCAGCCATCCTCAGTCTCATGCTTCTTTGCAGGCTTTTTCTCTCACTGCTGAAGTTTTCATAGTTTTTCTTAGAGATACAGACCAACATCTATCAAAGGCCAGAAACACCTTTCTCTGTATATGTGCTTCAAATGGTGATGCAACTGCCAAGGGGGCAGCTGCTGTGCTAGGGAATCATGACACAAATGGGCTGGGCTGCTTTACAACAGAGCCTAAACTAAACGGCATCAATTCCACACCTCCCACACTTTCCATATGATTTAGCCCAAACAACAGTACATGATTTTATTTAATTTCATGTCAGCTCTGTTGGTGTGCTCAGTCATTCTGCCGCAGGGATCCAATTCAGTTAGTGCTCAGCAGATAGCTTAAGCAAGAAAATTAATGAGTCCATTTGATTTCCAAACATTTGTTTGCAGGTACAAAGATGAACCTGAGAATTTCTAAATACCGAAGGTAGCAAATATGAAGCATCTTCACCTCCTTCTTATGACCTTTCATTTCCCTCTGGCAGCATCACTGTTGAAAGTAAATTCTGTGTATGTGAGAATAGGAAGACAAGCTGGCCCCAACTTCAGAAGTGGTATTTAGGTGTCACCGTACAATCCAGAACAGTCACGCTGAAATGGATTTAGCCAGGAATACTCTAGGGCCACTTTTTATTTAATTTCATACTCTCTGAATTATTGTAATTAAACACTGTAAATACTTACAGACAGAGCCTCTGCGAGAGTTAGTCCAGACAGAGGGCTTTTAAGACCTGGCACTGACGTCATGAGAAACCAGTGAGTTGGTCTCAAAAGGACCATCAGTTTTCTGGCTATTTTTCAACCTTGTTTGATTAGTAGGAAATATGTAGCACTTTCTTTGGCAGAGGTGTCTGAAAACAATTCTTTATTTTGTGTGGCTCTGTGCTGAAGCGCCCAGTCTGAAGTACCTGTGCCACTAGGCTTTCAAATGGCTTGGCCATTACCAGAAGTGTCTCAGAAAGGCCCCTAAAGTGGAAATATCTGAGATCACAAAGGTCTTCAGGAAATGCAAACCTTTACCACAATGTAATATTTGTGCTATTGGAAAGACAATATGGTTTCACAACAACTGCCTCCATTTGGAGTAGGTGTGATGCAAACACGCTCACAGAGTTGGATTCAGATCACATACTTTGGTGTCCAAAACAGGCATCTGTAGGTGCAAGGGCTGAGTAATTAATAGCCCACTGCTCATCTGAGAAGTACCTGGGCTCCTTGAACATGCAAAAGAGAATATACTTGCATTCAGATCAGCTGCTGCAAGTGACCCACCTTGGCATCATGATTCAGTGACAACGATGAGAGTGCTGAGGCGCTGGCACAGGGTGCCCAGAGAAGCTGTGGCTGCCCCATCCCTGGCAGTGTTCAAGGCCAGGTTGGACACAGGGGCTTGGAGCAACCTGCTCTAGTGGAAGGTGTCCCTGCCTGTGGCAGGGGGTTGGAACTGGATGAGGTTTAAGGTCCCTTCCAACACAAACCAGTCTGGGATTCTAATTACTTTTCACCAGCAACTGTTGAGGGAGCCAAATAGCTCATGATCTGAAATACCTATTCCTCTTCTATGCAAACAACTAAATCACACCATTACAGTAGGCTGAAGTCTCAATTCAAGTTTCAAAATCTTTGATCCACCACAAATTTCTTAATGATTTTAACATTTCTTACGCAAATGTGGCACGTGCAGGAGGTGGGGGAAAGGTGATTCTCTAAATATATGAGTTTGAGTTTCTTATCTCAGCAGGGAGAGCCTAAAAGGGATTGTTTTACTTACCCTAGAAATAACTAGCAGGAAGTCTAACCCACCTGATAAATAGCCTGGAATAATTTGTTGCTTTGACCATGGCAAGGAGTTTATTATTTTCATACCTTCTTTGCATTCAGATTTGTGTGACTTCTGAAAAAGAACACGATGGCTTTATCAAAGTATACAGCGGGAAGAAGAAAGGCTTTGTCCCCATAGACGTCTTAGAAAACATCTGATTTCTACAACCCACTTGCTGCAGTAGGAGCCCTTTGTCGGCAATGCCTGTCTGCCTCATCTCACACTGTGTCAACCCAGATGGGCTGTCTTGCAGATGTTCAGGGAAATAGTGAGAAAACTGCAACTACAAGAAGAAAAAGACATTTAGACTGCCACAGCAACACTGAGAAATAAGTGGAATGTTTCACAGAAAACATAGTCAGAAACCAATAGGGAAATGAGAGGTCCTTGGATACTAACAAGAATAAGGTAAGGAAAAGAAAAGTCTGGGCTGATTTCTGGTGCAAGATGGCTGCTACACCCTCATGGAGACAGACAGTTTGCTCTGAAGGACTAAACTTACGTCCTGTTCTTGTGTCTTAGAAAACTGTTGGACTGCTTTCTTGTTCGAAGTGTGCGTTTAGGGGGGAGGGGGGAAAATACCATTCAAACTGTCCTCGTACTACAGTCCAATGCTTGTAGTAAAGTGTGGCTGTGGTTCTACAGTTTCGTCCCATTATCAACTGATCAGTTTAAACCCTGGTGTTTAGTCCCACAACAAAGCGGTTTGGAGACACCATGTGAACGTCAGTTCCAGAAATGCACTGTGCCCTGAAAGTTGGCAGCTTTCTCTTTCTGTGCAATCTTCCCATATGAAAGAGTAGCGAACTTGTGTGTCCTTTGTTTTCTCTGTATACGAACAAAAGCTCTCAGCGTGGTTTGGGTGTGGTGGCTGCTCTCATAGCTCACAAAAATAGCTGGTCCTCTGGTTTGCAAACCTTCTCAGAAGCATCCCTCTGTGTTTCCTGCGCCTTGATCTGGTGATACAGAAATGCTGGGAGAGAGCCAGAGGCTTGAAATGTTTTCTATTTTTCTGTGTTTATTGCACTTGAAAGATTTTATATATTATTCCTATTTATAAAAAAAAAATAAAACAATTAACTAACCCCCGGAAGACTGAAAATGCTAGGGAAGGACAGACTGCACGTGGAGGTGAAGTCTGTAATTGCTGAAATCCAGAACTTGTGATAGAAAGGCACTATCCAAGTATTGTGTTCACACGCCAAAGGCATCTTCTTCATTTGCTGAACAGAATTTTTGCAGATTCAGCAATAAATACACTGTCATGAATTCCTCCTTGGTATAAACCACCATTAGCATCCTGTAAATCTTTTCCATCTCAGCAAGACTGTGCAGACAGCTCTATTTTGTCCATGTAAACCTCCATCTTCAAACATGTTTTGGGCATATGAACTTTTTGGTACCCAGGAAGCAGTCTGTGGGACCTGTGGATCTCGACCAAACTGTACAAGTCAACCAGTGCCAATCCTGTTGCAGAGCAGGGGCCTTATGATGACTCAAGACAGGGAACCTAGTTTCCAAGTGTTTAATTGGATGTAATTGCACCAAATACACTTAAACAGCTTAGCATGTATTATGACGTGGAGATTAAGGCCTATCCCAAAGCTCCCTGCTGAATTCATGCCTTATTTGACCAGATTGAGACTGAATTCAAGTCTTTACTGAGATTAAGCCCAAAATGATGTCCTAAATCCTGATACCACAAAAAGAAATTCAGATGGTGCCAGGCTAGTGTAGGCTTCTGCAGAGATGACACTATTTCTAATACCAAGCTACCAGTCCTGCTCCCGTGTACTGAGGCATGCACAACCCATGTCTCAATAGTTACTCTATTTGAATAGCTGATCTTACACAAAGCCTTATGAAATCTGGTGCAACTCTCCACATGGCCAGAAGTTCACAGAGTAGATCAGTTTTCAACCTTTCAGAGACACATTCTGCAGCTCTTACGTATCACTTATTGCAGAGGAGGAAGTTGCAGGGGTGGCAACTACTGAAATGTGTTCCCTTGTAACATGAGTTATTATATTAGTCTATACCAATTCATGTCCTCCTGGCTGATCAGAAGTATCTGATTTCATATCTTCTGTGGGAATATCAGCAATTTATAAATGTCAGGGTTTTTTTTTTAAATTCAAACAATGAACATTTGCTCAGCTCATTTTCCTAAGTAAGTAACCAATAAACTTGGTGCAAGGACAAAGGATTCTGTTAAGCCTTAAAGATCAAGAGGAAAAGCAGTAGAGATATATTCATCTACTCTGATTTGTAAGATATATTTTCTAATATTCACCCATTCAAAAGAAAAACTCAAGGTTTGTTAGAATTAAAATATTTACTACTTTTGATCAGGCCTGTCTCATGGACAAAGGAAATCTGTATTAATCTCTATATCTGCTGTTGTTTACATGATTACATCATACTGTGATTCCCTCCTCTTTCAGTCTTCTATGATTTCAATTTATCCCTACAATGTGCATCACGCTATTGAAAGAATTATATGAATATTACCTACAACTCACAATGGCCTTTAATCAATGTCAGTTTGATTCCTTTTGATACTGAGCAATAAATAATAAAGTGACTGAGTAAAAACAAAACAGACCTTATGTGGACTGTATTACATCTGAGAAAGCATTGCTTCTGAACCAAAGCTTTCATGGTTATCTTTGTGGTTTTTGTCTTTTTACTGGGCTTTTGCTGCCGTTTGATATGTAGAATGCCTAATTTAGCAAGAAGCACATACATGAGTCTTACTTTAAGCATGTGATTCATTGGCTATTTGCATGCTTAAAGCTAAAGCACTTTGCTGAATTAAGGTAATTTTCCTTGAATTGATTTTGGATGCCTTACTCTGAATTCAGACAAGTATCCCACCATTTTTTCCTACCATATGCAGTTCACCATAGGTACTGCATTAGCAAGCAGTTAAAGTCAGACAGAAAATGGACTGGACTTTATCAGGCGTGTGCTCAGAAAAATTGAATTTTAGGAGATAAATGCTGTTCAGATTTAATTTAATATTCTGCTTAATAAAAACTATGTGATGGTTGGAAGGAGAATAGAAGTGTATGTTTCTTGGCTTCTTTTTATTGGATTGTATCATATTCACTTATTCACCCTCAAGAACCTTCACTAAACCCATCATCATATGCTACTGAGCATTTCCATTTAAAATCTACAGCACTTGTATTTGCCACATTAAGCAAACCATTTCTGAAGTAGCTCTTCTGCAATGTATGCACCATGTGTAGACTCAGGGTGATGTTTTGTGGTGGGGCCATCTTGAACATTTGTTTCTGTCACATCAGAATGTATTTTAGCCACTCCGCATCTCATCACAGCATAAAACTGGTACAGAATACTTTTATAAGTGCTAGGAAGAGTTGATCAACATAAGTTGAGGGTGAACTGCCTGAATCACCATCATCTCGTCCTGTCCATAAATAACACAGTGTCTCAGTTCGTTATCATTATCATTTCTCTACACTTGGCCATTTTGACTTCCTTCAGAGATAGATGCTGCAGTGCACAGTCAGCTGTGGACTCATTGCCTCAGGGAAACTAAGACACTTCTACAAAGATTGTGTATCTATCTTTAGCACTGCTTACAGACCTTGTCTTCTAATTATTTGCTGATATTCAATTGACTAAATATAGCACCCAGAACCATCAGAGGAACCTGCATAGAGCCAGCAGTGACACTGGAGATTTAGAAGAACCATGACCTTCTAAAGAAGTCACCAGAGACCATGTAGGTTGTCTAAAATGGTACTAGATGGATGTCTTTGCAAAATGAACCTAACTCATGTATTTTAAATATGCACAGACAAGGCTGATCTGCTGAGCATTTAAATTACATCTTTCTTTCCCTGAAGGACACTGAATAAATGCAGTTATCCATAGCAATCTTATCCCATTGAAATCCACAGTGAAATGAACCCTTGAATGCCACAAGGACTAGAGGTCAGCTTTTGTCTTGGAAAAGGCTAGTCAGTGTTATGTTCTTCCCAAAATCTGTGATGTCATTTGTCTCATCTAACTGCAAATGTCTACACCTAAGCGAATAAATCGATTTGCTCTCATGCTTTGCCAGGAAAGGGAGTAACATGCACTTCAGTACTATGGTTCACCTGAGCAACTGAAGATTTTTGCTTTTACATGAGCTAGATTGTGCCTCACAAGTGTCTGTTTCTACCCATCAACAACCAAGGTATCATTGGACACCTGGGTCAGATGTAGACTTCTGCAGATGTAACATCTCTCTCAGGGCAGAAGAATTCCTAGCCAGAATTTCTGGATATGTAGGTGTAACATGTATGTCTCTATAACTGCTACACCTGACTACCATGTGTCTTGCACTTTCTACAGTGCCTGTGAAGTTACTAGCTGTTAGAAATGAGAACCAAAGTGCATTTTTTCCCCATTTTCTTTCTATAGGATTTTCTTTACTGGCTGGTAGATAAGGGTGGCTTCCTAAGTAAAACATTCTGCGTTTAAATACAAACATCACTTAAATATCATATAGAACCAATCCTATTTAAGGACATTTCAATTTGAACAGGAAGAATACTAGCATGACCCTGTCCCTGCCTGCAAAAATACTGATTGTCTGTAAGTTCCAAGAACAGAAGCAAGAACAGAAGCATGCACTTACCCTAGAGATCTTACCCAGCAGATCTGCATGTGGTTCATTTTCTACTGACATTTCACAGTGTTTCTCCAGGACAACATTCTGAGATGCTCCAATCTACCAATGTGAATAACATTGGCCTGGGCAAGGGTGGGTGTTGCTTTGCTTATTCATACACAACAAAAAGCAAAAAGCAGAGGTGTATTTTCTGTTCACTGGTGATACACTTATCAAATAGGTTGTACAGAAGTGAAAATGAGTCCAAAAGAAAGTGAACAATTACAAAGTATGTCAGGTTGAGTTTAAAATATAAAGAGGGAGGAGTGCGAATGATATTGCCATGCATACTCCTTCTGTACTTTGCTCTACTACAAATAGGGTCAGACCAACAAAAGTCTTCAATTTCGTATTTGAGACATTTTATGATACATGTAGTCCCAAATTATCATGCAGATTGTGCAGGCTAGATTTTGCAAAGAAAGGAGAATAAATGTGTTTCCCAGTGGGAATACATGTCATCACAACATAGAGTTTTCCATGGCTAAAAAGAACATCTAAATCTGAAAGGTACATGAGCGTTATTTTTAAACCTATTCTTTATATAGAAAACTGTTATGTGCCGGGGAAATGAACACTTGGCAGGGTCTTCATAAGGGAGGACCAGAAAAACTGTAGTAGGAGTGCTTCAGGTCAGCATGTGTGTCCATCTCCTGAGTGGCTCAGGGAACTCAGTACAACACCTACCTAAGCTAATGACATTTGGTCAATCATCAGATTAATTTCATATTTTATAAATGAATATACAGGCAACACATAAACATATATAGATGCATATGTATATCATATTCATTAACATCAACCCAAAGGCAAGAATGCATGCCCTTAAAAATCTGGCCTATTTTTTTCCTTATCTTAAACTGCTCAGCACCTAAACAGGATCATAATTGGTGCCTGATAAGTACTGAGACAGATGACTCTACAGAGAAGTCTAGCCCTGACAAGTTTTATCTGTGTTAAACAAAGCATATAACACATAAACCGAGAGTTACAGCAGTTGAACTGCAAATATGCAATACATTGAGTGCAGTCAAGATACTGCTCCAAAATGCATGTCATTCATCAGGTGAAGGTAGGACTGCACACTGCATACAAATTGGCAGCCTGAAAACATCAGAACAACATGTAAATTATACCACTTTGACCTGGCTGCCTCACAATAATGAGATAGATAGTGAAGATAAAGCATCACAAAGCTGAAACCACCACTGCTGCTGGTCCTGCCACGGCTGGGAAGGCTGCAGCACCTTTCTCACCAACAAATCAGCTACCCCCGTTTTACACACAGAGTGAGTCTGACACCCTGTCCTGATAGGAAAAACCTTTTAGGCCCATCCAGTGCACTCACTGTTAAATGTTTGCTGTCAAGCAAGTGGCCCCCAAAAAGGCAAGGCTGGCATTGATCCCAGCTCAGCAACCTTCCACATGGGCATCTTCTATGAACTGGTTGGAAACCCTCATTCAAAGAGACTGCTGTGAGCCACATCCCATCAGCATTGGGGATTGGGGGATCTACCCTATGGCATCAAGGATGGAAGGGGAAAAACAGATACTACCTTACTTTGACCCTTTGGAAGAAGTCTGGGTCGCTAAGGCACAAGTATTGTGTGAGTCATACTAAACATGGGAGAACAACTTCTGTTTTCAGCCCATTCACTGTATTTATTACCCTCTGTCTCCGCATTTTGGCTCGAGAAATACAAAGCGAATGCAAATCTCTCCTGCTCTCTCTTTCACTCACTCTACATCCCAATCAGCTGTGGTCAGTCTTGCAAAGGTTTCACCTCCCTGTTTTTTGCCCTTCTGCCAAAGGTGATGCTTCCTGTGGATATTAATAAGGTAGAGTAATCAATTCCCCCCTGCAGGACAGTAGGGGCAGGCTTTTCTAAGCTGCCAGTACATGTGGTATGTATTACTTACTTAAGCACAGCTATCCACATTACTATTGCCTGAATTGACTAAGCCGTTTGAAGCTCAGTCCTGCCAGGAATGAGATGTCAGCTGCACAGGGAAGAAGTAAGCCCAGGCTATTATAGTGTCAAGAGAAGGTTACCCATAAAAATAGTACTTAGATCCCATGTGCTCAGTTTCTTGCTTTAACCATGGAGAAGGTAATTAATCTAATGGCACTGGAGCTAAAATGAAAGCTAATACTGTGGTGGGACAAACTAGAAAAACACAGTGGAGCAGATACTTTTTTTCAGTATTTAAACAGTTTGCAGCATTTTACTATGTAAATAAAATGGTAAATACACAAAAATAACCCATTATTAGCTTACTCCTACCCATCTTCTTATACACGCAGCTTCTAAACCATCTGCTGCAGTTTTTCTGTAGAGACGTGTATGGTCCTGTTGCCTCTAGAGGCTACTGTCATATGAATTAGGAGTACAAATGGCAGGCAAATCTGCTTTACTGGCATCCTGACACTAGCTCACAGGTGCTTTATGGAATGAACAGAAAATTAGTTTAATTCCTGAACATAAATCTTCACTGGTCAGTAAGACATTTCCTACTGAAAGGAAGGGTAAAAGGTCCCACATGTGGAGACTGGAAGAGACAGATTTCTTCTTGGAGACTGTGGCACCAAGACCATTGCTATTCTTCACAGAGCTTGTGAGTCTCTGGTCTTTAAAGACCGCAAAGAACCACAAAGAACCTGTGTTGGACCTCCGTGTGAATACCAGCAGTGCAATGGAACATGCAAGCCTGCACACAATGTTAACTGGGACAATCTTTGTATCCTGCAAACTTAGATGCATTTTATGCAAAGAAATAAAGGTGGCACTCTGGACATGGCTGTATGTACAACATGCTCCGTGCAGACACTATAAAGCTTTGGCTGTAACAGCACCGCTGGAGCAGGAGGTGAATGCTAGGTGTTCAGAAAACATCACTTCCCAGTCTGTGCCCAGGAAGTGTCTGCCCAGCTTTGGACATATTGGTTTCACAGGTCACAATGCTCTAGCTTGATTTCTCCAAAATCCCAGCAGCCTTTATGTTGGCTTGTGTGACATTAGTAAGGGTTGTAAAAATCTCTGCATAATACCACCCCCCCCAACCCCAATTATCATAAGGCAAGAGCTGAGGGATCAGATACTGGAGCAGACACACAGTTCTTCATCTGACGGTACTGTACTTACCCCTTTGACTCTGGTTACGCAAAACCTGCTAATTGAGAAGGAGGCACCATGACTTCTGGAGTTTAAGAGCTCTTTAAGAACTCTTCCTGCTTCAGTGCCCCAATTAACCGCCTCACAAATTTAACACACTGGTCACATTTAACGCTAGCAATTAATGAAACAGTCTGAAGCAGGCCAGAGGTATCAAAGCAGCCTCTTGCTTGCAATGCTGTCTTTGTGACTGAACTCCTCTGCCCACCAGACCAGTGCAGCCCATGGGTAGTGCAATAAATAGGAATGGTCTTTTCGACTCTTGTTCCTGTAGGGTGGTTCCACGTCCAGACTCAGACAGATCATCCTCAGCCTAGAGTTATTTTTGCAATCACACATCGCCATGTAATGGTCTTTGTATGTAATACCCCTCTCATAGCCAGCTTTCTAAGATTTGCCCTCTTATAAAGGCATCACTTATGCGGGCATGCCCTCTTTTAAGCAGCATCACTGTGGCCTTGGTCTCAGACAGTCAGGGAAAGACCTGACAAGTAAATGGAGCAGCATCTAATGAAATGCTGCAGCCTCTGAGTCTCTCCACTGAAGATGAAGATTCAGCACCTGCTTAGTGGAAATCCAAACGCAGATGGGTAAGTGCCTTCCCCCCACTGTCTTGGGAGCAAGGGAAAGAAGAACTGTCAGTACTAATGAGATATAGAGCAGGTGATGTAATTATCATCTGAGAGCCTGAGCAGGATGAGACAGATGTTGCTTTCAGGGTCCATTACTTTATTAGCTACACCAGCTAACCAGCTTACATGATACCCCCAAGCCACCCCAGATGCAGCTGTGTAAAATGAACTGCTTTGAGTAAAACCAAAACACCCTGGGTAATATCGAATCCATAGTCAAGGCTGCCCTTAAACAGTGGAAGTCCCAGCAGGAACTGAAAATAGGGCCATAAATTCCTCTTAAACAAAGTAAATATGCTATTCCTGGTTCCTGAGAAGTGGTCTCCAGCCTTGTACCCCACCACAGGTCCCTTTTTCCCAGAGCAGAATCATCAGCTCTGCACAGAGCTGCAGAGGAATGGTGACTCTCTACTCATCTGCAGACTGAGAAATAAGCTGGTTAACCATGGGTTTGAGGCTGTCATAGGAAGGAGGGTCCAGCTGACTATCACCCGATCACATTCAAGTGGTGCCGATGAATGGCGGCAGGTCCTGCCATGGTGTGAGTGGCACAGGGAAACTTGGAGTATATAAAAAACCACTGCTGTGGGTCAAATCACAGTCAAGCACTCGCAATAAGGTCTGACATGACAGATCAGCACTCAAATACGCAGGATGTCTTAGGGAACTTGGTTTTGCCTTAGGGAAGATGAAGGGAAGTGGGAAGACCTTGTGGATCTGTTTAAACCTCTGCAGCTGAATGCAATGGTTTAATGACAACTGTATGCATGTGATGATGCTTGGATCCATGTACGTCCATGCTACTGAGGGCTAAGAACAAGCGGACAAGGGTGATAGAAATCAATTAAAAGAAGAGACAAGGTGAGTTAAGACTGTAAAGTGCTTTGAGAATCTTGTACGACTGGAGCCCGAGGTGCTACCACAACACAAACCTCTGGCAGTAACTGGTGCTCTGTAAACCACTGTAGACTGAATCAGATAGATTAACTCCAAGGCCACTCATGGATTGGTCTAAAATTACATCCACGAAATGTGTTGCTCTTGCTCTCAGGCTTGGCTGGATTGAAAGGAGCAACATAAAGACCTTACTCAAAGAGAGAGGGAGTTAACAGTGTCAGCAGGCACTATTTTTCCCACCAGCCCAACTTGACAAGAGAAAAGGAGCTTTTCTTTTCCAGTTGTGTTCACTCATTTAAATATTTTTCAGGTAATTAACACTGGGCACCAGCAGAGCTGATGTTCCTTGAAGAAGACTGAAACGTTTATTACCCTTCTCATCTTCCTTCCTGAGATGAAAGAAAGGTTAGAAGGACAGTCTTTTCTGGGTTGTCTTATATCTCTTTTGTCTTTCACATTGGTTCCAGGAATGGAAAGTCATTAATCACCTACCAAGATGGCAGTTAAGAGTTGCCTTGGGGTTAGAAAGGATTGGAAAAGATCATTTAAGCATGGCAATTAATTGAAATGAGTAATATAGGGACAGATTTATTATTTAGAATTAAGTAGCAGGTGATAGGCAACAGATTTGGACTGGTATTAAGAAAAATTGAGTGAGGAATCTTGGCTGACAAAGATGAAAAGTAGAAAATGAGTTATAAGGTAAAAAGAGAAAGCAGTAAATGAATGGAGAAAAAGGTTTATAGTGATAATCCCAGTTTATTTATTGTCTTCAATTATTCATCTGGAAACCTCTGACTCTGCCTTTCCTCTTAATTATGTTAGCCATGTCAATACTACACAGACGAAGCAGTGCAAGCCAAACATCAGCCACCTTTGAGGCTCCGGAAGAAGAATGCCTCAGACAGTGATTGCATTATGCATCTCTGTGACCAAGTTTCTCTCCCAGTTAGACTCCAGGGACACCACAGGGATATATCCTGGAAGGCTGCAGCCACTGAGTTGCACAAGCTCTCATTATATCTTTGATATGATTTGACCAGCATACAATCTTTTAACAATAGTTAACAGATGGGTTACTTCTACCTCTTTGTTAAGTTCAATATATTCTCGAATAAAGAAATTCATTGTCCTATACCCATGCAAAAAATTTCTCAGTGGCATATTCAGAGTTGGAATTTCATCAAGTGAAGTATAAAATCAACAAATTTCTACAAGAAAAGAGCATTAGAAAAAAATTAACATGGCAATGGGTGCTGCTTCTTATATGCTTAGATGTTGTAAAGATGGAGGTGGGCTACAGGGTGCTCTGGTGTCTACTGGCAAGGGTCTTCCATCCTTCCCTGTTGAGCCTATTTGGATTTTCAACCGAGGTCTGGTGCAACATGGTGAAAATACACCACAGAGCAGGCAGAATCCCAGTTTGCCATTGGAGTAGCTGTCAAAAAAAACTTTGAGCTCAGAGAAAACCTGAGGAAGGGAAAGGTTTCCAGAAGGAAAAGTTAATTAAATTCACTTTTATTATCAGTTGGGTATGAATTGTTACTCTCTAGAAGGAAGGAGGAAATGGGACTAAATTGCATTTCAGAGACAGTCGTATATTCAGAAGTCAAAATTTATATCCTGGCTGTTACTGAACAACTCATAGTCTTCAAATTGGGGCAGAGGCAGCCAGGACTGAGTTTTCAGCTTCTCTGTGCCAAGAATGCCCATTTCCTAGTGAATCCTGATATACAAGCACCAAAGGTTGGGGCCTCTTGGAAGTTACCCCTTGGAACAGACTTTTGTCCTGGAATGGCTTCTTCCAGATAAATTAGCAGCCTCTCAGTCATCATTCTCCCTTTCACCTTCATCACCCTTCCTAAAAGAAACACAGTTTTGAAAGGGTTTGTGGTAGCAGACAAAATAAAATAGCATCACCTCCTGGAACTGACAACTGATGCCTGTGCCACATGCAGGAGCATCCAGTTATGACTTTCTCATTGCTGCTGAAAGAAAGGCTGATTTTAATAAATCTCTGATGCCTTCAAATCAAAGTTCAGTATTTGGTGTAATAATTTGATTTTCTTTTTTTGCATAAATACCCTGTTCAGCTCTGGCTGGAGCACACAGGAGCAGGTTGATCTAAAGCATCAATCTAAAGCATCAATCTTGGGGAAATTGGAGAAGTACTTAATAAGCTCTCAGTCACATTTGCAATGCAAGATCAACACTATTTCTGCATGACTTGGCTCAATCTAAGTCCTGAAAGACTGATAACACCCAGAGCATCTGTGACTGAAGTTCATACACTGGCCTGTCATTTAAATGGACGTTATACCAATTACAGTCCCGCTGGCTACAGAGAGGAATTGTTCTGCTGTCTTTTAGGACACTAAGGCTACTGTAATCACATGTATTGAGAACAAATCTCAAAAAAATTTTGAGAATAAATCTAAAAAGAAGAAAAAAAGAAAAGGTTCAGGTGCAGCTTCATTAAAATTGCAAACCTGAAACCAGCTCTGCTGCAACAGGGCAGATCCAGCTTTCCAAAAATGATGTTTCCTTCAGATATGCCGGCTGGGACAATCCTTTTTGCATGCAGTATATTTTACTGTTCAGTATATGGGGTATGACTCATGATACGTTTCAACACAGAGTGATAGCTAGAGAAAATTGAGCTTCTGAAAACTGAGATTAAAGAGGGAAAGCCTCAAGAATAAATAACGCAATAAACAGACAGGGCTGGAGCATACAAATGAGATGTCTCAGAAGATGTTTTGGCCTGTCGTAGACGTAGTGGGCTATGGACATGCTTTATCTTCCTATCACCCTAAGGGAAGTGTGAGATAATTAAAAGAAGTGAAGCATGAGGCCTTCTGCTACCAAGTCCAGGTGTGCTCGTACTTGAGGGACAGAGGTTGGTGTATTTTCCAGTATCCCCTTAGTTTTAATCCTCTGATAAAGAGGAATGAAAATTTCAGACTTGAAAATTTATCTTGCAGTTCTTCCTATGTGTTTTGTACTTGTCAGGTGGTGTCTCAGGTGGTGTCTTTTATGATGCTACATGATTTCAAGAGCTACTTTTAACTACTAGATCTCTTTTTTGCTTTGGTTTAAGGAAAAGGCTGTGTGTTCCTTCCAGTATTTCATACTCCTCCATACCTACAATTAAATGCACATGCAGAGTCTAGTGCACGAGCTGAGCAGAGCATGCTTTACCACTTCTGCTGCTTCATTTTGGGAACAGAAAAGATGGCACTTGTGGCAACTGGAAGGAAAACAAAGAGGGGACAGAGAGATATCAGAGAGCAAGGAGAAGGAGCAATCCTTTAAAACGAATCTCTTGCTGCTGTTCTGGCTCTGGAGATGGTAAACATATGTATGTAATTTAATTATCGGGCCTTTTCCCCCCCCCCAAATGAACATCTCAGTAGTAAGATGCAGAGGCTGACGTTCTAAAAGGGTGGATGGTTTTAAATTAAATTTAAAGAAGATGATAACTTCATAATGGCTTTTCGAGAACATAAGCGTCCTTCTAGCAAAAGATTAATCTGATGTTTTCATAAGAGCTGATAAGCTTCCACAACATTGTAAACTAAACCCATGTGACCCATGGTTGTTATTCTTAGCCTTACTAGCCTTGCACTGTGCATGCCACTTGACATTTTGTTCTGTCTTTCCAGATTCAGAGGTGAGAAGCTGAAACACTTCTCAGAAATGCTGGGACATACATGCCTGGGAAAGTCATCTTGTGTTGGCTCATCCTCCCACTTGACAGACCACAGAAAAGTCAACAGAAAAGATGATGTCTGTCTTTGTGATTGATAGTGCATATGGCACTTCAGCATCAATCGCCCTTGAAATATCTGGGAGCAAGATAACACTGCCAATGGCCTCTATTTTCCTGAAGAAAACAGTGGAATCCTAGAGGAGTAAATGAAATATCTATACTTCATCCTTGCTTTTAAATGATGGCCTTCATGCCCAGTGAAGAGGGAGAAAAGGAAAGGATAGAGATTGATGTATTTGGGAGAAAACCTAAATTTCAAGGCAACAAGAGATACCTGACTGAAATGTAATCATTAATAATTAGAAATTTTAAGTTGAATGCCAACATGCATATTCCTTAAAGAAAAACATACTGGATCCAGTGAAGCTCATCTATGCCCGCCTAAGGAGATGCTACAGCCAGGGTGAGGATAATGCTGTACAGACTGTCAGTAGAGGAGAATGAGTTTCCAAGTCACTTCTGTGTGAGGTGATACATCCTGGACAAAAGGATGCTAGCCCAAAAACACAATCAAATCCCTGTCTCTGTCTATGGAGGAGCATTAGTGCAACAACGTGAAAACAATACAGTGTTAAACACTCTCCCTGGTTCTCTGATAAAGGATGTAATTGCTGATACTGAAGACAAGAAAGAGAAGTAGAGAACAATAAAATCAACATAGAAAAAAATAAAATACTTTAAAATGGATTCTAGATTTTTCCTTAGTGTCTTTAATTTTCCTTTTTTTTATGTTCTACACATTAAAACTTGGACTTCACGCTGAAGATAACAGGGAAAGATCTAGGGCTGCCAGGACTGTGAGGGAGGAGTTTTCAGTGTATGTTCAGTGCAGCAGAAGTTGTGTTAAGAACTGCCAATGTTGATGCTGAGGTTCCAGTTCAGCACTAGACAAACACAGCTTCAATCTTTTGGAAAAGTCATAGCACAAGGTACTCACAAAGAGCTGGCCCATTCAAACACACTGTGTGCTGGCACCTGCAGACACAAGATCTCTCCCAGATGATGAACAGAGACAGATTTTCCTCTACGACAGAGAAATCACAGACCTTCAAATCAGGACAGTCACATCCTGAAACTCACTGAAAAGGGTATAAGCTGTCCAGGTTTCCCACCCAGTGCAAAAGAAACTTCAGCTGTAGGGATTTAAAAAGAAAAAGATCCTAAGATACATTAAAAAAAAAAAAAGGTGGTCTACTGTAAGAGATATTGTGTTAACTGTGCAGGCAACACAGATAAGATGAACACCAGCTACAGAACTAGTTGGCAATCCAGATGCTGAAAAACCTGGTGCTGGAAAAGGGATCAAAAATGATGCCAGACACATAAAAATGACTTCCAGGCAGGTAGTTATTCAGAAGCTCATCAAGAGGATGGTTTCTGAGCAATTTGTTCACCTGGTGTTATTACTTTCAGCGAGCAAGGCCAAGGGCAGTGACAAGCTCTTCCATCTAAGAAAGACATAAAAAAGCACCAAGGACTCAAAGATGAATGAGGCAAATTCAGACCAGAAATAAAGCCCATGTTTTGAGGAGCAAGGGTAAGTGACCGCTTGGAAAAGACACCAGAAGAATGGCAGACTTTCAGTCTGAGAAAGAAATTACTCAGAAAATAATCTTCATTCTGCACTGAAGCTGCTAGCCTCAAGACAGCAGTAACCCTGCAAGACCAGGAATAACCCAGGAAATGTGGGAGATGATGATGTGAGGGTTGTGCCTGACCTTACCCTCTCTGAACTACTATTGAAAATCATTGTTATTAACCTGAAACATAAAAGGGGAATGAATCACCGAAAATCTTTGAGAGGCCTTTCATTATAAGTATCCTTGCACCAAGTTACTGCTTGTACTTCAAAGAAACAAAAAGGTGTAATTGTGCTATCCAGGAGCAAGGAGTGGAAATGATTTTAAGCTTTAAAAATGGCACTTACTTTTTCATAAGTGTTGCCCAAGTGTTTGCAGCATTAGTCAGAGTTTTCAACTGCCTAATCACAGTTAATCTCATTCTCAAAACCAGTTATTAGTCAGCCAGCCACTGGGAAGTGAAGGGGAAGGTGTTGGTGTCAAACAGATGTCAGTGCAAAGCAACCCTAATGAAACCAGAGGAATCACAATAATGTAAACCACATATGTAATGTAAAACACACATATACTATTCTGGGGATTGCACCCATGCCAACATGACTGGCACACGAGAAGCAGCCCTGTGTGCAGATACATGCCTGCTCCACCAGCCCTGTAACATACAAAGAGCTTCCCCAAAAGCCACTCTCCTAGATGGTGAGGGGCAGCAAGCACTTGCAAAAGTAGCATGGAAGGGAAGTACCAAAAATTAATTCAATAGTCAGTCGTGTTCTCCTCTACCCCGAGGCACTGGTTTTATGGAGGAAAAGGTGGGCGGCTTAGGCGTGTTCCCTGGTTGGCCAACCCTGTGACCTTCTTAGCACAAAGAAGTCTGACCCTGATTCTTCCAGAGATAAATTTGCCATCTGAGGGGAAGGCTGGAAAAAAAGTCATTTTGAAGAACTACACCATGAAGTCCCATCAGTTCCTTCGAGGTGGACAAACCTGGCATGTAGTGATCAGCCATATGAGTTTATATGTGAGCAGAAGACATGCTGATGTGTGTCTGCTGGGAATGACACAGAGCATCCCTGATCAGCACTCTGAAAGCAGCTTTTCCCCGTCTCTACGTAACTATGTAATCTTTTAACATGATCCTGGGAATTATCCTTTTTCCAGCACCCCATTTGACTTTGTTGTTGATGTCATGGAAAAAAAGCAGTCAGTTGTTTACCAGAGCATTCGATTTCTTATCAGCAGATCTGGCTATGAATAATTATGCTACATATTAATACCATAGTAAGCCAGCTAATGGGCTACAGACGCCTAACAAACAACAGGATGAGAGAAGAAAGGGCAGATTGGCAGGAGGCTGTTTGCCTTTGCGAGGGTTGAATTATAGAACTGGCTGGGCTTCAAAACTATGAATCATTAAGAGCATGCACACAGCAGTTTTACATCAGTGAGCTCTATTGACTGTAGAGGAGCTAATATTGATCTACTAAACATATGGGAGTGGGGAAGCAGGTCCCACATAGTTAAAAACGTGTTCTAATGTCTGTCCTTTGAATTGTGTTGGTTCCCTGAACACCCCTGCATTTCTGATATCATGACCAAACCTTTATCCAAAGCCTTTGAAATGAGAGATGTTTCCTTTCAGGTTCACAGTGACAGAAATCTTTCTTTGAAACACGACTGAAAACAACATGACTGTGAGTTACCATGCTTATAGCTTGTATCTCCCTTGTCATGTTAACCCAGTTCACAAGAACTTCTATTAACTTGCCTTTGCTTAGTAGTTGGGATTTATCTTCATTTGTGCAAATGGGGCAAAACTATTGCCTCCCTGCTCTGCAGACATAACCACTGTAAACTCCAACATGAGCACAAGAAGCCACTGTACAGCACTTTGTTCTTCACTCCTGCAAGGAAGGAAGAAAGAACGTTGCAGACCATGAAGCTGTGCTGACCCCAGGGAAGGCAAGTCAGACTACGATTGCTTTGCTACCCATAAACAAACCTCACTGTTCATTGTAGGAGATAGAACAAATTAGCCCGGTGGCTGTTAGAGGCTATTTCATGGGGCAAGAAGAAAAAAACTTTAGCAGAAATTATACTTAGCCTGTTTTATTCACAAGACTTTGAGACCCCAGACTAACAACAATCAGACCATGACCATGTGGGTTTTCACCAGAGTGTTCTATCACATGTTTGCATACAAATGACAAATAAACATTTGGCATGTAGTAGGTAAACACTGAATTTAGGACCTTACCTATAATATATGATTTTTCTTTATGTCCTCAGTTCATGCTGCTCGTCATACATGGATCTTTATTACATATTTGCATCTCTCATCAAATCTTAATATTTCCTTGAATTTGTTCACAAGACCTCTCAGCACCACCATCTCCCATCCCCAGTGCCCTGTTGGTAACAACCTCTGATTTCATTCTTCCAGACATCACAGTTACATCCCTGCCACTGTGAACCATAACACATGGCTAAAAAAAATGGAAGCTGAACACAGTCCTTCTCTTTCATTCTGACATGCAGGCACCCATCCACTAATGCTTAACTGTCTTGGCAGCCTCCAGTAGCAATAATCAGACCTGTTGCAATACAGAGAAGAAAGTCTCTGCGGGGAAGGGTTACGTGAAATACAAGACATTCTTCAGTTCAAATACTGATTTTCCATCTCTCAACTGTGAAGAAACAGCAAACATGTGATACTCATCTGTTTCAAGGAAAAGTCTGTTTGCAACATGACCTCCACACACTGTGGGCTGTGCATCAGTAAACAAAGCAGGCATGATGGAAATCTACCATTTCAGGTTTGGCTATTGAAAAAGAATATGTGTGATTTTATTTTCATCTGTTTATGAAGAGGATGAACAAGGCACAGAGCTCTTCCATTTCTCCTATTAATCCAACCTGTCTCATGAAGAACCTGAGCTAAGGCCCTTTGTGATCCTTTTCCTTTGCTTTTATGTAAGAGAAAGAGAGGGAGACCAGAGGAAATTACGAAAGTAAGGGAGATAAAGTGATGTCTCAAATGACCAAGACACTGAAAAACTTCAAACCTGGCAACTCACCTTGAAGTTTCCAAGTCTCCAGTTTCCTGGACCCTTGCAGGAAGCCAAACACAACACTATTGGCCTCTTCTCCTTCAGAGAAAGCACATGTGATTTAAAACAATGAGGGTCAAATAAATATTTGCTCAAAGATTAATCTTGACATGCCAGATCTCAGGGAAGGATCGAATTAGGGCTTATTGGCTGCTTCCCTTGCATGAATATTTGGTGATTTAAAAATTGATCACTTGAAGTCACTCACTCACAATCAAACTGTAGGCCAAATTGCAAACTTTATTTCCCTGAAATAAGCTGTGAATACTTGAATCTTAAGGAAACTTGGCAGCTTCCAATATCTGAAAGTTATTTATGGAACTTATACAATGATCAGATTCACACATTTTGCTTTATGATACATTTTTGATCATTGATAATACAAAACCATTAATTAAAATGGTTAAAAATGATTAAAAAGCAATCTCTGGTACAGTGTGAATTCATTTCTTTTGCATGGAGTTTCCAATAATTCCAATTATTATTGTAATAATCCTGATCTCCATTACCAGCCCTCCCTTTCAATTTCACATTCTTCAGCTCAGGCAAAATCCTGTTAAAGCTTTCATACTCAGTCTTCTCAAGCATCGTGGCTGGTGGATTTAAACCACTGCACTGCACTGTACACCCTGTTTAGCAGGTCTTGCGCCTGCTGGATCTTGAGCAAACCTATAGAGGAAGCCAATCGAGTCCAATGGGAAAAGGAAACTTGTTCTGCCTGGGGCTGTGAGTTATCTTCTTCCACAGTGCAGATGCTTGGCTTGCTGGATGGGAAGAACTGACGTTCAGGAATGGTGGGTGAAAGCAGAAGAAAGTAGATATTCCCTGTTTTCCTGCACAAGGCAATGCAGTCCACAGGTTAATAACCACAGGGTTGGAGAAGACTTACTTTAAAAGGGATACCAAAATCTAATCTGAAAGAGGAACCAAGAATTTGAGTGGTCCTGAAGATGTGAAAGAAAACAAGGCAAGACACTTGCTCTGCCCCATCTGAACACTGGAGACCATGGGGCTGCCCCATTTGAAGTTTTGTGTTTCTCACCATCAGTCAATATATTCAATGCTATTTGAAGTAATGCAGTCCAGTGAACCAATACATCCCCACTGCTCCTTTCCCCAGTGATCTTGCACTCTGCTTAGAGCCCAGATTTCAAAGGTTCGTATTCACTGCCTGCACACAGAGCTAATTACCTTGGCTAGGTGACAGACCACATTACTCGCAGAGTGACACTGGCAAACACAGAGAGTTAACTGAGGATCACATCATTTCACAACCCTCATTTCAGCAGGATGTTAAAGTGAACATGTTTTTCAGCGTTGTCATTCACTGGCCCATCTCCACCTCCCAAAAGAGTTTTGCCCAAGAAGGGGGCTGCAGAATGGAGATAGCAATAATCACGTAAAAAATGTCTTCCTCACATCTAGCCTGAATTTCCCCTCTTTTAGTCCCCTGCAGCAACAACTCTGCCAAGGTCTCTCCGATCCCCCTGAATTTGCCCCAATGCCTGATTCAGGTCTTTGGAAGGGGCTTGGGATTGTCTCCCTAGTTGCCATTGTGCTTCTGGGGACCAGGCCCCAGGGTTACAGCACAGTTTAAATCTGACATGGCCCTGTCACGGAATCAACTTTGGATCCCTGTCTGCTGGTTGGGGATCAGAGCAATCACAGCCCCACTGTGACCAGGCATTGAAATCACACATACAGCTCATAGAGATACAAACAGACCAGCTCTGGAGGCACGATCCACACACACTTATTCTGTGGTAGCTCTAATTAGGCTGAAACCCAACCCAAGAAACAACAACAGCTGTCTCTCCTGAAAGTCACAGTTCCTGGGTATAATATATACCATTCACAAACATCTGGTGCAGCATTTAGACCTGTTGCAGCATGCTTGTCCTTGGTTATTTTAGCTCCACTAGTATCACAGCATTACATCTTAGTTCCGTAACTGGAAATATCAGGATTTTAGCCTACACTTTCGCAAAATAACGTTTGGAAATGCCCCAACATTGGGAGTGGCAGGGAAATGGGGTCCTTAGTCAGGTTGTCTAATGACCTATCCACAGAGTAAAGGGGAACCACCCGAAAGCTGCATGGACACACTCTGGTGGCAAGGGCTTGTATCTACCTCCCGCCTGGGCCAGCACTCACTGGGCCACCTCTCCCTTTCCAGGTCAGCCTCACACCTTTCTGCCAAGCCTCATGGACGAGTTTCTTTCTACTTCTGTTGTGCCTTCCCTCTCCAACACCACAGTTCATCAGGATTGAGTTCGGTGCACGAGGGTTCATCGTCCTCCTTGCCCCAGGATGTGGGATAGGGGACGGGATGTCTTGGTGAGAGTAGGTGCACAGGTATATGCCCCTTTTCCAGCTTCAACGACTTCCCGTCACGCTGGAAGAAACACTCCTGGCTGTGTCCTTCCACACCTCCCTCCTGGAGGGGTAAGGAACAGAAACAGAGAGAAAGCAGAAATTAATTCCAGCTTGACTTCAGTGCACTTGTTAGGAGTGCGCCCTGCCTGCCAAATAACAGCACCATGGTAACAGCCACAAGCAAATTAATGAATTAGAAAACACTGATCTTTGCAAATTGCAGCTTTAGCCACAAAGCCCCATACAAGGGAAAAAACATACTAATTCAGAGGCTCACAACACAGATCTAACTGCTTCCTTGCCCAGCCAGAGAAGGGTGCCAAATCACAGTCATAGGCAGGGATCTGAAGGACTGATTTCAGATGGGGGACCAGTGTTCTGTCCACTCTGATTTTGCTGTTGTTGCCATTGGACTCTTGCCATAGGAGGCCTATGGGGGAAGAATTAACTCTATTGTTATTCTAACAGTAGGTGAATTCAAAGTGAAAATCATAGGACCGTTCTCCATGCCAAGTCACACTGTGCTTACAAGTGCCAGCTCAAACAGCAATACAAGAAAATTTCAGAAAAAATCAATAATCTAAGCCTCAGCTTAGTAAAGCAAGCACAATTAATGGATATTTTAGGTATTCATGAGGAGTTTGTTATTTTTTATTAACGGATTTTTTGGCTTCCCACCAAAATAGGTTTTTTGGGGGATTCAACAAAGCATTAGAAATCACTTTTCTGCATGCTTAAGGAGGATTGCCTGAATGTGAAGACGCAAAGGACAAGCAGAAGCCTGCTTGGAAAAGCATAAGAAATGGGCAACCTGAAGAACAGCAGTGCTGCCCCAAAAGAGGGAGAGGTTGTTGATTAACAGCTAAGAGTTGTGTTGAAAGATGAACAGCTGAGTTTTAGGTTTCTTGAACTGGAGCTGGGGATGACACATCAAGAGGAAATGCCAGGCAGACAGGCTGAGATTTCATTTGGACACAAGCAGATGGGTTTGGAACAGAGAGATTGATCTAAGGCTTGTCCATATAAAGACAGTAATTAACTTTGTACTTACAGATGAGTCAGGTACACAAGAAAAGAGAAGGAAATCACAGGCACACTGCTCTGCAGGACTCAAAATGTGAGCTAATATTTTCCTTCCCTGTTTCCACGCCTATGTAATAATGTGTGCACTTTCATGTCACTTGCTTCAGTGATTTCTTATTTTCACACAGAAATCAGATTTTCCACAGCCCTAAACCTCCAGAGGCGTCCTGCAATACAAAAATACAGTGCTGGAAACAGCACACATTTTCAGAAAGCCAAGATGTATTTCAGCTGTGAGAATCTAAAGGGTTACTGATATATGTACAAACAATGAGAGAGGTATTGCACATGAGTAACAAATATTTCGTATGGAACTTGGAGAAGAGAAAAATGAAGTCTCACTGGTGTACTTGACTGGCAGAGCTGGAGACCGAAGTGACCCATCTTCCTTTTTACCTGCCGGATTTGCAACATGACTTGAAGTTGCCTCTGGAGCCTGAAAAGAGGGCATCAGACTGCTTTAGATGACAGAGGTAATTTCTTTCAATGCAGGACTTGCACACGGGACATAGAGGTTCTTTGACTCCTGTGGATGCTCAGGGAAGGCTGCGTCCATTACCAAATGGGGTCTGGAGTGCTCTGTGGTAAGCTTATCTTCACAGAAACACAGCTGCTTCAATGTAGTTCCCAATAGGATGTGAAAGATGTGGATGACCCCTCATACTAGCAGTAGGACACCCTGACTGCTACTTAAGCCGAGACCAACAGCCTGTTCAGTGATGTTTCACATTTGCCTCACTGGTCAAAATAAGTGCTGCAAAAGCCTTTCTTGGACAGCACATAGATGAAGACTGTCTTTAGGCTGATGCTTGGAAGTGCAGACCAGTCACAATACCTCTAAAAATCTGCCCTCTGTCAGAAAGAGGCACATCCATGTCAGCTCTTATCATTTCATTGTAAGCTTCTGGCTGCTCCATGTTCTTTCTAAAGCCCCAATACCCACTAACACTTATAGCCCTCAGCTGCAGCCCTTGGTAGCCAGCAGCTAGTCAACACCAAGGAATATTCTCATTGCTGCCCATCCCCTTCACTGTCTCTTTCACCTGCAACATCTGCAGGCAAAGGCAACACTGGTGCTTGGATTTGGTGCCCAGACCCCTGTGAAGATGCGCACAGTACACGTGTGCTGGCTGCTATTCAGCCATAATGGCTAAGGGGACACTGAGGCTGTACGATGGATAAGGGTATAGGTGTATGGGTGCACCTCTATAGACAGTTTGAAAGGGGGATTCTGCTACATGTGAATTTTTCAATGCAGGGTCGTGTCTTCTGAATAAACATCAGTTTTACCAGATCCAAATTAAGCATATATTGCTAATTTAGTTTGCCATAAGCACATTTTGCATTAATCTTCACCAGGATACAAAATATTACTAGAGCTGTGTTGGCTAAATATAGATTTTTTCACTCAAGTACCAGAATTTTCTTCAGCTTCTTTGTCTCCACTTTTCTCTTCAGGTCATTTGATGATTGGCAGCTCAATCTACTGCAAGAACATTGAAGGGTAAGAGATTACGGTGTGCCGCAGTCAGAAGGTCCATGCTGCATAGAAATGTATTCTCTTCATTATTACCTGTTTGACAAAGATTTAAGAGGGTTTTGCAGCTGAGGGCCACGTAAAAAAAACTGCAGATCATTTCCAAAAGACAAATTGCAGAAATCCTGGGTACTTTACAGTGAGATATACTCACCTATATGAAGGAGTTGATGAAAGCACATTTTCAGGATGCCCTACTGGTGCACACCGCATCATGGGAAGGAAACTGGAAATAGCAGGCAGCAGCACAGCTGGATGAAAATTCCAGGAACTACATATTCTTCCACTGGAAAATGGGGTTTTGTTGAACTGGGAAACAGTGAAATCTCCAATGTTTGTTTGTTTCTCTGTTCATTTTACCATTATCAAAAGGAAAGGCATACACTGTGCCTGAAACTGCGTGAAAAGGAAAATTTGATGCTTTTCAACTGCTAAAGAGCACTGCTGGAGCTCATCTCCTCATTGCTCTCAGATTCCCAGTGGGTCCTGGGCCACAGCTGGATCAGACGTCCCTGGAGCCACATCAGCCTTCCCAGAGATGCTGCTGATGCAGCGAGGCAAGGGCAAAAACATGGCATCGGAGACACAGCGCATCAGCCACCAGTGACAGGAGTGAAACACAACCTCCCACCCTGCTCTCATCTCTCCTCACCTTCACACCCTGGTGCTGGGCCTGAGTGCTTGTAATTCATGGCAGATATCACCCTGCACGGCACAGCCTGAGAAGCAGTGCTTGGCCAGAGAGCAAGGGAACAACAGGGAAGAGGGCCAGGAAGCTGCATGTCCCATGAGGGTAGTTCAGGCAGATGGAGAAACTAATGACAGCTCCTAATGCACAAAGCACTCAGAGAGAAAGCCAGCTTTACATTCTTGTGTGTTGATCCAGATTATGGGAACTCACATTAATCCCGCTTTTAATGCACGACTGTGCTGCAGTACCAGCCACCAGGAGCCTCATACACTCCCTGGTTCATCTACATAATCCGAAGATGCTGGTAGCGATCTTTGATGACCTGAAAGGTCACAGAGATACTAACCCACAATGCAGTAAATCATCTTATATTTTAAAAGAAAAGTAAAATTAGCTGATTAGTGAATGGTCAGATAACAGAGGCAAGAAGGTGCCACCAGCAAGCTTTTGAATTCAAGCTGATCCCACTAATACACACATCTTAGTCCATGGGTTCATTGCAGGGAGCTGTGCAAAGGAACTGTGTTACTTTAGCCCATGCTTGCTTCGCTTTCAGTGTTTGGTTTTGAACAGCACTGAAAATGTATGTTTTCATCTTTGCCACTTTGCAAGAACAAAACAAAAACAACTTGCTATAACCAATATCATATACTAATGCAGAAGAAAATAAGAATCTCATTAGGAAATTCCCTCTCTTGTCTCAGTGGCAATGATTTCCCTCTAAAAGTAATTCTCATGAACAGGGTTTCCAGAGTCTCTTTCCCTTTCTGATGCCTGTGTGGCACAAGCTTACTGCCTCCTCTCTGTGGATGCACCTCTCTCCTTCACGCAGACACTTACTTTCACAAACCTCTTACGAAATCTTGATCTTTGAGACAGATACACCTTTGTCAAATATGACTGATGCTGGCAAAGGTGGGGGGGGGCATACTCTGAGAGTGTGATCACACAGCCTCATTTCCACAGGGAACCAAACTGAAGAGGAAAAACCATCAAATGGGAGGCACTTGCAGCCAGGCCATGACGCCACCCCATTAGGCTGCATAGCTGAGAAACCACTGGGGGAACCCACAAAATATGTAATAAAGGGGCAGAAAATGCTGAGGAGGCAGAAAGAGCAAAGGTTCGGTTGTTTGCTTTGGCGCACACAAGTAAATTCACAAACCCTCCTTGCTCACAGCACTCCCAGCGACTGCACTAACAGCAGTTTTTCCTCCTAGACCTTAGCTAACCAACGTTCATCTCAAGACAGGTAGATTCACTGCCTGGTCCCATATGCGCAGCTCTCCCCGTCATCCGGAGTGGCCAGACCTTGTACAGCACAGGGACAATGGAGAGCTGTCACAGATGACACCACTTCTCTCCCTCCTTGCTTTGCCATGCTGATGACCTTTCCCAACCCCGGCTAACACACTGGGAAGGAAGCATCTGCTGTGGGAGTGCTGGTGAGAGGTGAGTGGCACAGCACAGCTGGGAGGGCACCAAGCAGCAGGGAGGACTGGTGTGATGAGCAAGACAGGCTGTCAGAGGATGGCTGAGCAGCGAGCACATAGATCTGTGTTTTGCTTGCCTCGTGCTGTTCTTCTCTTGATCTGTAGTCCTGTGTCTAGCTTTGGGGACCCCAACACAAGAGGGACATGGAGCTGTTGGAGGGAGTCCAGAGGAGTCCTTTCCAACCCAAACCAGTCTGTGATTCTGTGATTTCTGACTAAAAAAGTGAAACCACACAAAGAAAGAAAGAAGACAGAGAAAGAAGATCATCCCTAGTGCAAAGCAGTCACTGAGTAACTTGAGTGTCCTCATCCTGAAACAGAGGATCCAGTTCAGCTCCCTCCTAAGTTACAGGGAAGGCTGTCATGCTCTGATCCCCTTCTCCCTTGCTTAGCAAGCTACAGCTCTATAGCCTGGTTACAAGTATTTCCATTCTGCGAGTTTTTAGAAATTCCTCTATCATCTTGAATTCAAGTCAACAAGAGACAGCATAACCAGACCTTCTAAAAGCGCTACCTCACAACTCTGCAGCTGTAGGACAAACATCTACAAGATCCACTGAGCAGGTTTCAATCTTTCGTACATGGACTGTGTATTTCTGCCTCAGAATGCAATCCTGTCCTGCCCTTTCCCCTTCCCAAAGAGGTGCAAGTAAACAAAACTGGAGTGTTTGTTTTCTTGGCAGGAGAGAAAGCACATGTTGTCTGTGAGCCACCAAAACCAATGAACTTGTCAAAAAAAACCCCAACAACTCCAAATTTAGTAAGTGCCAGAGCATTGCTTATGCAGTGCTCAGCTGATGGATGGGATGCTGAAAGCAGACCAAACCTCAGTGCCACTCTGAATACCATCTGCTGAATAAACTACTCATGTCATCAGCATCAATAGACAGCTGCACTAATGACAGTGCCTTGCCTTGCTTAAATTGGGGCCAAGCTTTAGTCAAGTGGGAGCAGGAGGAGAGATTACAGCCTAAAGGTGCTATAGCTTGAAGCCAGAGTCCAACACAATGGCCTTACAATGCAATGAAGCAGTAATCTCCTAGCTCCATCCCAGGTTCAGTAAAACCATGCTCTAAAATAAATTTCTGTGGTCCTGGGCTAATCTTGACAGGACTATTTCACCCAGGCAAAGGACCAGACTAATGCAGTTGTATTTGCTCTATTATTGGAGCATATAATAAGTGCTATGTAGAATAAACCTTGACTTAAACAGGCCTGAGTACTCAATCCCTGCATCAGAAGGAAATGTGGAGTTTTCTCTGCACCCACATTACTGTTTCTTCCTTTGTCTGAATGCAGAATTTGGTAACGGAAAGTACAAAGACATTGAGTTAGGTCCAGCAAAAGAAATATTGAGACTTACTAATCTTTTCTCATTCCTTCTCCACCATTGTTGCTGGATTTTAGGTTCCGTGAAGCACTGTGGACACATTCGCCTGATGGTCCCTCTGGACAGTTCTAAGAAGTGCCTTGTTCGGTGTCAAAATGAGTCCCCTGAGCTGGTTTCCCAAGGGTTTCAGATGATTTGCAACAGAAAAATATGGCTGATCTTTGGCCTCTGGTAGGAATGAGAGAGACAGAAATGCCATGTAAGACCATGCAGACAGGCTGAAAGGATGAAACAGAGGCTCAAATGTTGTTAGAGCAACAACCAATGTCTTGTCTATGTTGTTGCACATTGTCACGTACTCATCTGGTTCTGCTGCTGAGTTATCAGAGCAGGTTTTTCTATCATTACAAACCAGAAGGAAATCTTGTAAAACTTTAGACTTTGTCAAGAGAATAAGAATAAAATCAACCAGTATTAAAGAATACACAACCTCAACAGAGGGTGGAGAGTAGGAATTCAAGTCAATCAAGCAGTGAGTTAGGATGGATTGGTGGGAAACGGTTCACATTGCTGCTGATAGTGCCAAAATTGTTAGAGCATGTGCTTGACCAAACATCCTTGTCCAGGGCTTTCCCGGACTGCTCCATTCAGGTACCAGAAAAAGTGAAGAGCTGGAATAAGAAGAGTACCATAAGACTCACTTAGGAGAGGAGTCAAGAACACAAACGTTACCACAGCAGCACTCTCCATTGCCTTGATGACAGAAAAGGGATCCTTCGTAAGGGAAGAGTTTTAAAACTGTGTCAGAGAGCATGAACGTCAGGTTCTGATTGTTGGTAGCCTTCAAGTCTCATCAGAAAACAGTTCATTAGAAATTCCTCTGCAGCTAGTACAAAATGTCTGCTCCGAATGACTCGAGTCTCCTTTAACCTCATTAATAAGCTCCAGTATAAGCACAGTGTGCCTAGAGTTGCACTGGCAGACATAATAGTTATTACAATGCATATATGATCTGCTTAATGACAGGTATTGTAGTGTTAGTAATTAACCAGAGTGCTGCTAGTGATGCGGCAATGTGATGGTTTGGAGTTTGGTACTTCTAGAGAGAAATTCATCTTACTTTTTGATAGACACCTAGGTTACCATCAAAACAAGATATCAGCAAAAAACACCATTGGGAGTTAAATGGCGATTAAGGTTAACGTTCTTAACAGAAAGTTAAACTTTAAGAGATCTCTTTCTCATTTGTCCTTTGGCAATGAAAGTAGTGAGGAGTAACCTCTGCAGGACAGCACTGATTTAATTCTCCTCCAGATTAACTTCTGCCTTATCATATTTTCATTTTTGTTTTCAGTCAAATGCAGTACAAGGGCTCCCACACAGATATCTTCATGCATTAGAGCTTACAAAATCAGATCCTGTTGTCATTCATTTTAACTTTCCTTTTTAAAGAGAAAAATAAAAGCAACAAGTTGCTATGGTTAAGGGTAGAAAGAGTTGCTATTCCTTACAAAGAGCACTTTTTACACTGCATTTACACTTCTGTCTGCTGCAATTTCCTTAAGATTAGCAAATACCTGTTTTCAATGGAGATTCATAGAATGGTTCCAATCCCCTGCCACGGGCAGGGACACCTTCCACTAGAGCAGGTTGCTCCAAGCCCCTGTGTCCAACCTGGCCTTGAACACTGCCAGGGATGGGGCAGCCACAGCTTCTCTGGGAAAAGTCTGTGCCAGCGCCTCAGCACCCTCACAGGGAACAGCTTCTGCCTCAGAGCTCATCTCAATCTCCCCTCTGGCAGGTTAAAGCCATTCCCCTTGGCCTGTCCCTACAGGCCCTTGTCCAAAGCCCCTCTCCAGGTTTCCTGGAGCCCCTTCAGGCACTGGAGCTGCTCTAAGGTCTCCCCTTCAGGAGCCTTCTCTTCTCCAGGCTGCCCCAGCCCAGCTCTCTCAGCCTGGCTCCAGAGCAGAGCTGCTCCAGCCCTCGCAGCATCTTTCTGACTTCCTCTGGACTTGCTCTAATAGGTCATCTCATCAACCCCCATAAAATTAAATCATACTTACTGCCCAAAGGTATGGGTCATAGAGTCAAACATCTCCTCTGCTCTAGCTAGTCATTGTCAGACAATCAGGAGCATCAAATCTGAGGCTAACAAACACTTGTGACGTACCTGGAACACTCAATGCTTATTTCCTCCTTGTAGACAGACCACAAGGCAACAGCAAAACCATAGCCTTAGCAGCTTTCACGTGTTACCAATCTCCAGGCTCCAATGAGCTCTGAATAAGATGATGCCTATGCAATGGGGCATCAGACATCCACATTTTTTTTGGAAGTGTATTCATCCTCCATTTCAAATTATGGTTAAAATATGAACATTGTATATTTTGTCTTCATCACTCATCGCTAGGTGACTAGAGCAGGGATATATCAACCATCATTTCTGTAACATTTATGGAGACCACTGGGTAAGTTTTGCTCCTAAATGTGAGAATTATCACACTAAACACTGCAAAATCCAGGTAATAGAATAAAACTCCTGTGAATGGCAGGTACATGACCACTAGTTAGACCAAGACATGTGGAGGAAATCGGATACGGATGAAGCTCCAGGGGATGTTAAATATGGATGTGGTACCTTGAAAGAGAAGAGACAAGATGATGTGTCACAGCCTTAAAAAATGCACTGGGTTGAAAGACCCACTGTTACAAAAGTCCAGTACAGTTAGAGACCTGCTGCATTACCTTGTGAAACATAGATTGACAGTCTTTTGACAAATTTCAGGCAAGACCTATTCATTCTGAAAGGGTGAAGCCAAAAAAGGTTAAAAAAAAAACCCAACCCAAAATTCAAAACTGACCTGGCGAGCTTTTTTTGGTGCTTGCCATTTCAGAATGATCACAGTTAATTATAGCAACTGCTCTCATCATGGGTGACCTCTGCTCACAGTGAGTGGTACCTTGTTACTGGAACAAGCCAGAGAAGATTTCTAGTCCTCACCCCTTCCAAGCACAGCAGAATCTAGTTAGCTATGCAGCCATCCTGCCCCCGAAGATTTCCCCTAGAAAGGACTTCGAGCTGTAATGGAAAACACTGCAGCAACATATCTCTATACGTGACCTATCTATCTGAGCCTAGAAAGCTACAAAAGAAAAACCCTAACAAAAAAGAAGATCAGCATACCCATGGTCTTTCTTCATGTCAGGGATGCTTTTCTGCTAATGTGCTAATTCTTAAAGGAATATCTGTATTCCCGGCTTGTTTTCATCTTCGTGAATAAATCCATGTCACAGATGGCTTAGTTAGCTGGCTACTCACAGACATCAAAGGGGACATGAAGCTTTGAAGAGGTGGACGAGACTTCACTGTGAAAGGTGGGCAAGAGATATTTCTCTTGCATCTTTACTAAATGGTCATGGGAATAAAATTATAACAAGTTATCTCATTTCCAGACAGAGGAGGAAAGTTGTTCCTACCTTTCAGTGAGCAAAGGATCAGAACCCTTCCGTGTTGTTTTATCTTTAGTGACATGGGTTAGTGGTGGTCTTGGCAGTCCTGGGGTAAAAGTTGGACTTGATGATCTTAAAAGTCTCTTCCAACCTGATTGATTCTATGATGCTATTTACACATGACATTTCTTTCTTGGTTTTTTTTTTTCCATATAGAAATTTTTCATCTCTCCTGCAATTTTTCTACAGTCCATTTTGGCTTCCTTTTTTTATAAATTTCCATAAAATCTCCATTGAGCTCCAGGCTTTGCTTTCTTATTCTAAGTCAAATTGATTGAACCATGGTGCAGACCTGTAGCTCTTCTTCAATATGGCAAAGGGCTATGATAAAGCTAAAGCAATTTGAATCCCATGCTACCGAACAGCAAATTACCTCGCTAGCAGAGGGGGGAGTTCAAAGGCTGTACAAATACAGACTTCTTCAATTTTTGGAATTGCTACGAAGCTTTGTGCAATGTTCAATATCTGCCTTCAGTGACTAAATACTCCAATATGTTGATGGACACATGAACTAATATAGTTTCAATACTTTGATGGAGCGCTCCTTGTTTAGAAGACTATGTGTGCAAGCATTGAGAAGGGTTCAAACTCTACCAATTTGACCAAAAAGGAGAACAAGAATGCTTTTGTATTTATTGTGCCACACAGGAAAGGAACTTGTCTTCTTTTCTAGAAAGGCTATAGGCAATACGTTCAGAAAATACTAGCAATGCTATCACCCCAAAAGGTTAAGAGAAAGATTTACTTATCTGTAATGATTTATGGAACTGACAAGACAGCGTACAAATGGGGCTAGGAAATGCACGGCAGAAAATCTTAGAAGGAAGTCATTGTGACAGAGCACTGAGCAGATAGATCCTTTTAGTAATGAAACAAGTATTCTAATTCATAAATCATGTTTGTCAGGAATAAATAAAAACAGAATCAAAGTTCGTACCTTCTGTCTGTCTTTATCACTGAGCAAAAAGATTCTCTCCCTGGAACATAACAGAGAAGGAAGTTTTATTTGTTGACCTACTCCAGCAAGGCATTCTGAGTGATGCTTTCCACCCTTTGTGTGGTGTTTGGGCTGTATATTATCAATATTGGCTGCTGATGCCAAGGTCTCAGCTGTCACTTAAGTGCTCTGCTGTGACTTGGGTTTTAAGCAGCAAATTGTCAATGTGCCTCCATGAGATGGCCACTGCTGTAAAACCTGTCATTTACTTTAATGGCCCAGATGTCAGAGAGAAGTTTTGTCATGGCAGATGAAGCTGTCTGTTAATCCTGATGGGATTGCCATGCTTACCCATCTAGCAAAGCTCCCCACATAAATTAGCCCAAGCAATTTCCCAAAGTGTAATAAATAAGCATTGACCTCTCACTGACGGTCACTGGATGGCATTACAGATGAGATGTACCCAAGGACATATTACTTTGGTTTAGCAAATTTCAGCCTGAGGGCAAGAGCAATACTTGACACGATGCAAGAACTGAGCAGGGTTTCCCAGCTGGATCCAGGATAACCATGCTTTCAGTGGCATACCCTTTGCATATTGAAAACTGTAGTATTGATACAGCCTAGATCTTGGGCCACTGCTAGATCTTCCCTTGCCATTAAAAAAAAGAACAGCTGATATATGACTCTACAAAAAGGTATCATCTCTCCTAACTTTTAAGATCTAAAATTTAGGCACCTGTTTTAAAGCAGCTGTCTGGTTGTCCTCCATAGTGGACAGAGAGTTGTCCCCACATAGCATTTCATGTCATCTGTTTCAGATATTTATCCCAGAGTGTTCTTCAAAGGTGCCTCCTTTTTACCTCTGAGGAGGAAACAAAAAATCACCCCCGGTGTTTGAGGTGATGATTTAACATAACAACACAACTGTGCACTTGAGTTATAGACATACTCTGCCTGAGACTGCTCACACACTAGAAATCTTCAGACAAGAAGTGCAAACAACAAATGCTGAAGCTATTAAAAATGAAAGAGCAAAGATACTGGGTCAGACTAAAAGGGGAAGGGGGCAGGCATGGTTCTGCCTTTTTAAACTACCAGTTGAAATGCCACACGATGATGCCTAGGAGAAACCGTGCTTTGAATGCCTTGCATCCTTACTTTCTCCTGTGCTGTTGGGATCAAGCTACAGCTCCCCTGGTTCACTACAAAAGTATCTCTTGCTGGTCTAGAGAGACTTGGGATCATAGCAATTGCACAGCAGCTTTGAGAGACAGAGAACAACCATGGTGCTGGAGAAGAGTTTGGAGTGATGGTGGCACTAATGTAGAAGAGTGGCATTACAGAAATGCTTTGAGTATAGGCTGAAGCATTTCAGTTTGGAAACAAAAAGTGCACATGCATGATTTTTAACCTTCAGTTGCTCCATTTACTGAGTAAATAAAAGGTATTGAATGACATACATGGAACATTTCAGTGGTAAATGTAGCATTAAAACCGCCATAGTAGTGATCCCCATCTCCCAGTCACCTGCAGTAGCACTGATCATCCCTAGTGCAGAGGACACCCATTAAAATGAGGCAATACTATTTATTCTCCACAGTTTTCATGACACAGAATGCAGTAAGATTACATCTAACACCAAGTTTCCATTCATAAATTGTTAAAATCACCTACAGACCTTCTAAAGAGATGTTGTTTCAGTAACATATCTATCTGTTGCTACTGCACAGTTACAAGGCAAGTTTACAAGCAACTCATGTAGTTACTAGTTTCCATGCCAACTGACAAAGTCTTATTAAAGTATCACTTACTGACACTTTAGCAACAGGGCTTTCTATGAAATGAAGAAAACCAACCTGTTGGACACATGGTTTATCTGGGAGAATTCTGGAAAATCTGGTTCCAGAAACCAGTAAAAGTTTAGAAACGTTGATAATAAGTTCTGGTTTGGGGAAAATTCTGTTTCTTCAGTGCTCAAAAATAATATTTGCAAGGATATTTCATTGAAACTGGACTTATTTTAGACAATTTAATGGCCCTTCTGGCCTTTTAATCTATGAATCAGGACTGATACTATCTAAGAAATTCATTGGAAAGCAAGAGGAAAAAATCTAAACAAATGTAACTGTGCAGCAGGTTAGAAAGCACTATTCTCAATTTAGGTTTTGAATGGTGATGCTGTCATCTCACATTTTTCCAACTGTACAGAGTACACACAGTAAAGTTAAACCTGAACTGTCAGGAAATATCCAGGACACCGGAGGGAACGCTGTTGAAAGCAAGTGGCTTTGCTGCCCCTGAGATTCCTGAGAAGGCACAGAAGCCATCAGACAAAACCAAGACTAAAAATAAAGAGGCCCAGCTTAGATTTAGTAGACCAGAGATTATTTTCTTGCTGAGCTCGGATATTATAAGCAGAGCAAACCATCCTCCTTTAAAGGGTCATGCTGCTTTTGGGCCATAGGTAGCACCTCAAGACCTTCGAATCACCATGCAAGGTGGTGGGAGAGCACTGCAGCACACTTGGTTGTAAAAGCTGTTTTACTCTTCTTGCTCAACCCATTTTTCCTCCTTCTCTTCTCTTCTGTGCGCGGTCAGTCCCTTTTCACACACACACCACCATCCCCAAGCCAACTGTGCGCAGGGGAGTTGGAAACAGATGATCATTAAGGTCTCTTCCAACCCAAACCACGCTGTGATGCTATAATTCTATGGTTTAACTGCATTGGCTTGTTCAGATTTGTGCCAAGCAGAGCCAGGAGCAGCCAAGGAAAATCCAGGGCTGGACAAACATCAGCAAGGAAGCAACGACTGCAGATTTGTCCTAACCATCAATAGAAATACATCAGCTTCTTAAACATTTAGGGATATGTTGTTGCTCTGCAGCCCGTGAGGTAAATATGATTTTGCTGTTTAACACGCACATAGACAACTTGCTGAGAGCAGCACCACTTTTGCTGGGAATGAATTAGGTCCTTCCAGAGTTTTTCTTTGTAATGCTTTGTGTTCATTCAAATAATGAGAAAGGTTATAGCCCTCATAATAATTATCTCAAACAGAGACATTAATGAATCATTCATCAAATGAAAGGGAACAAGTGTTACATAAAACGCTTTAGAAAACTTGCCTTTGTTCCAGTAATTCAGCAGCTGGCAGCTGCCTCGTCTTCATGTACACACAGAGAGGGATTAAAACAAGAAAAATGGGGCTTAAAGCTACCACGGCCAAAGGCCAGAGGGTAAGGTTTTCAAAAGACCCTGTGTGATTTATGCGCTCGCCTCCTACCCAAGAGCACAGGCTTTGAATTTCCATGATGCTTCTCCTGCAAAACCATTATGCAGAAATCTCGTTGATGCTGCAGCCCCAAGGCACAAAGGCAAAGGGACATCCCCACCCACAACCATGCTGCACCAGTACCTAGGAGTGCTCTGCAGAAGGCTGGGCTCTTCTCAGAGACTGGAGAGGTAAACCAGTGTGAGCAGGACAAAAGCGCCAACACCCCATGCCCACTGCTGCCTCAGCGTGCTGAGTGTGGGAGCTCGCTTGGGCACGCTCCAATCAAATACTGCAGCTGAAGTGCTCCTTCTGCCAAACGGTCAAACCTGCCCACTCAGACAGGCATCATATATGTGTTTTGTTACCCTTAGCTGCTTCAACAGAAGGCAGATGGCTGCCATTGAGCAAGCTCAGGGATTTTTCCGTTTCTCTCCTTAGTGTGATGGGTAGCGTGTTATTGAATAAACAGACACGCCAGATCCTGGGAAAGGTCAGGATTCATTATGAGTAAGAGGAAACAACTTATCCCCCACATGCATATAATTGGGCCTGACTTCCATTAACACGAGGCAAACAGACAGCTTCCGACTGGGTACCTCAAGGGAGCATTATAAATATAGCTGCAGACTCAACCAAGTTTAGCCAGACGGGAATGAAGACTGGCATGACAGCTAACAGGGAACCACAGAAGAGATTAGAAAGAGTCACAAAAGAGATTGCAGGTGACTGCGCCCCAGTCAAATATTCTGTTCCATTCATTGTGAAACCCCCAACTTGGTCTGGAAAAACGGGGAATCTTTCCAAGTACTTTCACTGCATCTCTTGTGAAGATCTGATACTAAAGTGACACTACTTCTTCTGGTGAATACTCACATGGTTTTGACCTTGTTCCTTCCCTGCTGTAAGTTTTCAGCCAGGCAGAGTCTAACTCTGTAGTTGTTCTCCCAGGAAGATCAGGTGGTTGCATACCTGTTGGTTTTAGGAAGACAGGAGTGTCTGCATGGCCCAACCTTCCACACTGCTCAGACCAAGGTAATTGGAACTGATGTCTCAAAAATGTTAACTGAAATCTTGTGATGACCCTGGGGAAGATAGGTGCCATGGTTTAACCCCAGCAAGCAACTAAGCCCCACACAGCCACTCGCTTAGTCCCCCGCAGCGGGATAGGGGAGAGAACTGGAAGGGTAAAAGTGAGAAAACTTATGAGCTGAGATAAAGACATTCTTATAGGTAAACCAAAAGCCATGCATACAAGCAAAGCAAAACAAGGAATGAATTCACCCCTTCCCATGGGCAGGCAGGTGTTCAGCCATCTCCAGGAAAACAGGGCTCCATTCTATGATTCTATGTGTAACGGTGACTTGGGATGACAAACACCATCACTCCCAACATCCTCTCCATTCCTTCTTCCCCTGTCCCTCCCCATTTATATGCTGAGCAGACACCTTATGATCTGGAACATCCGTTTGGTCAGTTGAGGTCAGCTGTCCTGGCTACATCCCCTCCCAACTCCTTGTGCACCCCCAGCCTGCTCACTGGTGGGTGGTGTGAGGAGCAGAACAGGCCTTGACTCTGTGCAAGCACTGCTCAGCAGTAACAAGAACATCCCTGTGTGATCAACACTGTTTGCAGCACAAACCCAAAACATTACCCCATTCCAGCTACTAAGAAGAAAATTAACTCTGCCCCATTCAAAACCAGCACGGTAGCAAAAGCAGTGTTTCACCAGCATGTATCTACTTTGAATTGAGAGTCTGCATTGACATGCTCAAATCCAGTTCAGATCAGGCTAATTGCACTGTTGTAACTCCCAGGATAAGCAGCAGCACCTGCTTAAGCTGGTTGAAGTGACGATTCCTCAGCAGATGTTTCTAAGCACTCAGTGTAGTCAGCATAGCCTGGCTTTGTACCAACACATCAGAACTGTTCTCACACAGAGGAGGTGGATTCGGTACGCCGGGCAGTGTGTTTATATGCAGCTATATTTATAACGCCAGCTTCACCTTGCTGCTTTGGGAACCACCACCAAGTGCTCAAAAACCAGATACAAACCATCTCCTGTGCACAGCCACAGTGGGCAGCCAACATGCCGTCACCTCCCTGCAGCCATGGGGATGGAGCAACTCCATTAAGCATCTATCACCTCTCTGCACTTACGGGATGGAGCTGTCTTTTGCCTTAAATTGTCCTGAGATGTAGCACTCCCCAGTTCATACCACAATGCTTTTAAAAAGCAGATCACACATTCCAATAGAGGCCCACACTTGGGTTTACTCATCTCTTGAACAGGTTTTTATCTCTGCGCTAGGTAGAGATGCTGCCACAGAAGCCAGATACTAACTTCTTATGAAAAACAATTTAAAAACCCCTATGTTTTGCACATCAAAATGTATGTAAAAATGTATGTAGTTTGACATAATTCAGTTAAAGAGGAAAGTGAAAGACAGACATGTCTAATGAAAAACATCTAATCTCATTTCAGATGAGATTGATGAATGGAAATCAGCACCGATTGCAATAAAACAAAGGCATTACAGAACAAGAAGTGGAAGATCAACCCACACTTGAATGGGACACACATACATAGAGGTTGCACCCTTCATGAAAATCACACAACGTATGAGACCTCCTGTCTTGCAAAGTTAATGTCATCTTTGGTGACAACACCTTCACTATGAAAGTCTTCAAATGAATATATGGGCTGTTTAGGATATAGGTATGTGATAATACACAGTATTTTTCAGCTTAATTTACCCCAAATCTGAAGCGAGGCAACTGCAGGGTGAAAGCTCAGTAGAGTCACTTACTCTTCTCTTCTTTCCTCATGTACTCATTTTCAGCAATCCACACCTAATTGGACAAAGAGCAATGCAAAGCAATGTAATTGCTGTAAGCTGCCTGTGTTGGACGGTGAAGAATCTGCTCAAGAACTGAAAAACTGCACTAGTCACTCCCTTTGCTGACAGCAAGAATTTTCAGATGAAAATTTGCTTCCTTCTTGCTCTTCCATGCCCATGAAATTTCCACGCTGGTGGTGAGGGTTGGAAATGCCAGCTACCTGTGACAAGGAAAGTGAAGAACTGCCTTTAATACACAATCATTAACCAGCTCCTCCATGCAAGGTGCTAGCATCTCTCTTCCCTTCTAGGCATATTACAAAGAAATTAAGGAGAAATTGCTACTGCTGCCTTGTGCTCCAGCTCTGCCGTTTATGTGTGGGAGGACAGGAGAACTCAGAGCCAAAGGCCCGAGCTTTTGCTGGCATCCTCCAAAGCTCATCTGCCTTTCCACTGATTTAGTTTGGACAAGGACAAATGCGCGAGGCTGGTTCTCCTCTGCATGGGTCAGTTATCTTGGTGTGATGTTGTGGGAATTGCAGGTACTCCAAGCTTACCTGCTTTCCCTGCTTCTCCCAGCAGAGGCATTCATTAATTGGTAAGACTGGCTTGGTAAAATGGGTGGTAAAATGATGGAACTAAAGAACATCAGTGCTAATACTTGCAATCGAGGTGAACAAGGTCTTCCCAAATGAAGATGGGTGTGACTACTATGGCTTGGACAGGGAGGAAACGTCATTTGCTCCTGCCAGTTTAGCAGCGAAAGGGATTAAAAGGCTTTTTATATCTCTTTTTTAGTTCCTTGTGAACAATGTGGCTGATGCTTCCAAATGAACAGGAACATCCCTGAAATGCAGTTAAAGCCCTGACTGTCCCTGACAATCATCCCTACTACAGGGAAGATTCTCAACATTGAGACACCCTGGTAATAGTTTCCTGCAGGTCTCTCACTGACAACAAAACTGTTAGGGAATATATACATATATATATATCTCTCTCTCTTTTACAAAACTACCGTAAGAAATGCAGCATGGTATTTTGTCAATGAGAATTGATCAGACATTGCTCTGCCCTCCAAAACACTTTGGCAACTCTCCCAAAAGAGATGTGATTTATTTTTGTTAATCTTTAATGACTCCCAAGCCATGCAACAGGCAGTTCACGTAATTCATGCAGCTACATCGCCGTTTCCCTTGCCAGCAGCAAGCAGAAAAACACAGACTTGCCCTTGCACCATTTCCGTGCCTATTGATTATATCATTAGGTAAGCAAATTGGTTACTTCACTTCAGACTCAGTGCTAAATTACTGTCACTAAGGTTTGTCATCACCTTAATAGGGTATCGACTGCCGTGAAAAGAATACATTGGGAAACCCTGCCTCCCAGGAGAAGCGATCATGAAGGAGCATTCCCAGCGCAGATATACTCTCACATTGTAATAAATTATCATTTGTAACAATGTCAAAATTCAAGCCATTGTATGTGCTGCAAGCACTCATTTTAACAGATCAAATAGGCTACCCAACAAATACAGATTTCCCTACCAGTTACATTGCTCTGCCAATGGGCAGCAAGCTGGCCTCCCTGCAGACAGAAGCACTCACAACGTGTTAGTGATGGCAGAACTTCCAACGGAATAGAGAAAGGGTGGATTTACAGGAGCCTCCCACAGCAGGGATGCTTATCTGGTCCTGCAGGTCCAGCTCCTGGGGTTTATCTCTGGCTCTGCCACTCACTTTACTGAGGACTTTGAGCTCTGGTCCTCTCTGCCCTGGTGAGAAAAGGGAATTGTAGTGCTTTTATCCACCTATGAAACAATCCTGATGGGGGGAAAAATTGGACAAAGATGTGACTAAACCTCACCAGATACAGGAGTAGCCTAATCCCTTGTCTGACTCTTCCTTCACACAGACTGCATGCTTTGAATAAGAACTACAGCCAGCAAATAATCTACTCCAGCCCACTCTTAAACCCACTTTCTTCTTAAAGCACAGACATAATGAGAGTGTTTTCTTTCTAGGCAGGTCAGCTTAAAATCCTCTAAGAGCCCCAGAAAGATGTACTGAGTCAGTGCCGACAGCACATTGTGACTTCAGCTGCAGGGAAAGCACATTATCACCTCTCACCCAACCTGCATTAAAGGGGCTATGTCAGAAGGCAGGTTTATTTAGGTCCTGAAAGGAGAAAGATGGGCAGAGATGGCTCTTGTTGTGATCAGGGAAGATACCAGGCACCCCGAAGATAAGGTCTCCCTCCCACAGCAGCCCATGCAAACACACCTCATTTCCTCTGGGCTACTGACGAGTAAAAAAGTAGATAAAGTCTTCTGGAACAACCTCTCCGTTAGTAACGTGAAATGTTCATTGATTTCCATGGGCTTTTAGATTAAGCCCTTAATTGCTTTTGACTTAGGCTGGGGGTTGCAAAGCAACATAGCAGCAAAAAGGATGCCACATACTTGAACTGCTCAGTCACTCTGCCAGTCACCATCTTTTCAGCTCTGTTCAGGCTCGGGGTGGACATGCTGGTTCTCACCTACTCAATGCAGAGAAAACAGATGGTCTGCTTTTTGCCTTTATTCTGCATCTCACACGTATCAGTATTCCTTCCCCAACACCATGTAACACTTTCCATGGGGTTCTGCTAGAAAAGAGAATTAGCCAGCAAGTTATTTGTATTTCCCGAGCAGCATCGCTAACAGTACGTGACACCCCTGCCCACAGTGGTGGGATTAAAGTGCACCCCAGAAGGCTGCACAAGCAGATCCTACAATGCCAATCCCACAGCAAGACACCGGGAGAGGAGAGGAGGAAATGGAGAAAGTCTCTGCCATTCATGAGGATCTCAGCTGTTATTTTACCTAAGAAAGAAGTGGAGCTGTGCACTTCCCTCTGCAATGGGAACCCAAAGGTGGAAGATGAAGCACAAGGAGTTCCCACCATGGGAGAGGCCATGGGTCCAAGGCAGGATGAGAAAACATTGAGACCAGGGAGATTTCTCATCCCCTGCAGCTTCCCCCCAAGCTCTGAACAGACATTATGAGAAACCATCATTAGGAAGGGCTTTGTCACACCTACATAACACCGAGTAGTGCCAGAACAGTTCACTGCAGGATAAATATAGCCTTGGTACAGCTCTCTGGACCGCAGTAGCTGGATGATTTGGTTTCTTTGTGAAGATATTAAGGAAGCTTATCATCATCTCAGACATTGACTTAAATGAACGATTCGCTCAAGCATACACAAAAAATCTAAGCAGCTCCCAGGAAAATAGGTAACTGGGAAGGCCTGACCTGTAGCACAGGAATTAAAGAGTTTGAGGCATATTTATTCATGGAATATACACTCCCTTAAGAACAGCCTGATGTTTATTGAGCTGGTGACTAAATATCTTTATCAATACTGGGTCTTTTTAATGGGTATCTTTTACGATTTCTCTAGAGCAGAAACATCAGACTTCCATGCAAGCAGCCGTGGATATTCTCAGAGAACAGTTCTGTGTGGCAAGCTGACACAGAGCAGATGTACTCATTCCATGCAGCTTGAATTTAAAAGGAAATTTAGGTTTTATGTTCCCCATTTTGTTTGTTTCCATATTCTTAAGCAGCTGAATCAGTGCGAGGGTTTCCATGAGCCATCGCTTGCAGTGAGGCAGCTCCTTCCCCAGCTCCAGCCACAGGGCAATGTGCATGGACACTGCATCACTCGGCTAACCCTAAACCAATGCTCTGGCCAGGCTGAGCTGTTTGTCTCCCAAGGGGAACATACCTCTGTACACCCTGCTGTGGGATGCTCTGCATCCAGCTCTGGGGCCCCAAACACAAGAAGGACGTGGACCTGCTCAAATGAGTCCAGAGGAGGCCACGGAGCTGCTGCGAGGGCTGGAGCAGCTCTACTCTGGAGCCAGGCTGAGAGAGCTGGGCTGGGGCAGCCTGGAGAAGAGAAGGCTCCTGAAGGGGGGACTTGAGAGCAGCTCCAGTGTCTAAAGGGGCTCCAGGAAACCTGGAGAGGGGCTTTGGACAAGGGCCTGTAGGGACAGGCCAAGGGGAATGGCTTTAACCTGCCAGAGGGGAGACTGAGATGAGCTCTGAGGCAGAAGCTCTTCCCTGTGAGGGTGCTGAGGCACTGGCACAGGGTGCCCAGAGAAGCTGTGGCTGCCCCATCCCTGGCAGTGTTCAAGGCCAGGTTGGACATAGGGGCTTGGAGCAACCTGCTCTAGTGGAAGGTGTCCCTGCCCAGGGGGCAGAAGGGTAGGAAGTGGATGAGCTTTAATATCCTTTCCAACACAAACCAGGCTGGGATTCTGTGATTCTGTGCTCTAGGATTCTACATGTAGGGTGGACGGATGGTTCTCCAGAGAAGACTATAAAACGTGGAACCACACACTGCACCAGTGCTGAAGAGCTCAGAGCATTTTTCACTCGAGGTGCTCTTTGTTGCAAGGGTCCTTAGAAAATCCACAGTGCGCAGTTTTCAATAGCACCTTGGGAACCGGAGTCCCAGATTCACAAAGTGACACAATTTGGTGTGTCTGAGTCACTCCAGTGCTTTAAAATTCTACATCAACAGATTTTTTTTTAACTTCCAATTCTAAGCAGCAGCAGAAATTAACAGCAACATGGGGTACCTGCACCTGCATAACAACGGATGGTGTGAGAGGGATGCAGGAGTCAACTGTGCTTGCAAATAAAGACCTGAGACATAGCTGCTGATAGAGTCCCAAAATTCACATTGCCAGAAGGCAATTAACAATGACACAGTTTACCTAAGAGATCGATCAGGTGGATTAAACAGAAATGGATAGGGAATTCCCAAGAGGCTTGAGGAAAGGTGTCAGCTTGGAAAGAAGGGTGAAAGATGCCTGAAAACTTGCAGCAGTGGGGAGAAAAGTGGTAATAGCAGCAGACAAACCTCAGTCCAGCATTGCCAGAAAGTTAGGAGGGTTAGTTATAACAGGGAATTTAGGCACTTATAGGCATTAGTTAACATTTTGTACGTATCTAGTCCCATGGTTTGCCTGTTGTATTGCTAATACTAATACTGAACATGCAGTTCACCACTTGCTGGTTTATTAGATGCCCATAATGAATCAACAAAGTGCTTTAATCCTGATTTGATTTAAACCATGTGAGTCAAGCAGTTTTTCCCTTCAACTCACCAGAAGTTTTCCTAACTGCAGGGGAGAACATAAGAGGAGGATCAGGCTTATGGATCCAAATCCTAAATCCTCCCCTTATCTCTACAAAGACGACTCAGGCAGCAGTAATGGTCCCCATCATCTGGAAGTTTAGAGCAGCTTCACGGAGGGCTTTGAGATAAAAGGTGCCATATAAAAATATTTTATGTTTAATACTTTGGCGGGTGTGACATTCCATCTCATAAAGGATAATCAGAGGCACAGAGGGGATAACACATTACAACTTATCTTATGAATCAACCCCAGCAGAGCTTAAGGGCTTATCCAGCAAATCAGAAAAAGCACAACCAGGAACCACCAAGAGGATTTTTTTCTTTAAATGTTGTATTTGATTCCCGTTCAAACCCATTTTGCTTTATTTTTTTTTTTTAAGAGGTGAAACGAGTCGGATGAGATTTGATATTTAAACTCTGGTGTCTTTTCAAATGGGAACAGATAAACTCAGAGCTCAGCGTTTAAAGCCTACCTAAACCTCAGCGTTTTCTGTAGTTTCAAGCAGAACCGTATTGCCATTTGTGCTGCGTTCAAGGCAAGGCAGATGCAGCCCTAAGCCCATATGTGCCTGGATAATAAAGATGCCTGCTGTAAGCCAGGCATTTTCTGAACTTGTGCAGTCAGCTAAGTCTCTAACAGAGACAATTTAGCAGCCTTTTCTTTCCCCACAACAGCTTTATACATACAGATTAAAGAATCCAATCCTGAAGCTTTTATTCTTGTGAACTTGTGAATATGGCTGATCTCAACCCTCACGATTACGTGTGGAGATCTTTTTCCTTCAGTAAGTTCCATACACCCACTATGGCTTGGTTGGTTGGTTGGCTTGTTTTTTCAAGGGACTTACAAAGCTTATAAAGCTAAAATTAAGCAAAAGGCCCAGGAAGAGAGAAATTTGCACACACAGGCCAAGTGTTTGTACACAGGCCAGTGCATCAACTGAGTATCAATCAAGATTTGAAACATGGTGGGATTCAGCAAGATTCCAATCTAAACCATTCTATGATTTGGAGTTTATTTCCATGTAGGAAACAAACTGCAGGAAAAACTTAGCTCAAAGCAGTGCCTGTAGCACAGGGACAGGAAGAGAGGCTGAAGAAGCAGGGGAGTCTCTGATTTGTCTTCTGAAGTTTCTCCATGTTCTCCAAGGATGTAACCAGGTTCCAGGTAATGGACAACAGCAAAATGTGTTTATTCCCAAGACTCCTTCTTAAATAATCTAAGGAAAACCTCATAATCCCTAAAGCTCCTCCTTATTGGACGCACTTGTTTAAAAAGTGCCTCTCCAAAAAGCTTCCCTCCAAAATGTATTCCTTGTAAGCAACTCAGTGCTGCGTGTGGTCTATAAAGCAGGCTCTCAAACCCACCTCTCAGAGGTCAACCAAAGGAGCACAGCACCTCCCTGCTCACAGACAATGTACCCACACAAATGCTCAACAAAACCCCATTTTTTATACAAAAATCAAGTCCCTGCCCCTCATCACGGGTGCCTCAGCCCTGACACAAGGACGTGATTGATGCCTCACAGCTACCAATGGACTTCCAGGAGCTGCAGTGACCTACTTTTAAGTAAAACTGGCACAGCAGGCCTAGGAAATTCACCCTCATCATTCTCTTGGCTGTACCACCAAGACCAGGCAGAAACTGGCTGTAGCACAAACACAGGTATTTTCTTCATGTTTTCATAGAGTTCTGGGGCCACTTTTGCCTTAAGGTGTGCAAAGCAAATCACATGTCACACGTAGCTTTTTTCCCTAAGCTGTGCACATGAAGAGCTTCTGTAACTCTTCCAGGAGCATCAGCAGAACACCATTTCTCATTAAAAGTGTGCTTGAGACAGGAAATTTCTTTAAAACTTGCCAACCATAGAATGGTTTGTGTTGAAGGGACCTTAAAGCTCATCCAGTTCCAAGTCACTGCCACGGGCAGGGACACCTTCCACTAGAGCAGGTTGCTCCAAACCCCTGTGTCCAACCTGGCCTTGGACACTGCCAGGGATGGGGCAGCCACAGCTTCTTTAGGCAATTAATTAATTTCCATTCTACTTGTTGTGTTCATAGAATCCTGTCTCCCCCCATCTACATCTTATCTCTGTGAGGAGCATTTTCAGAAGAACAAGGACTACCCGTGAGGAGTTCATCAAGCTTTACAGCTCATGGTCCACCTCAGGCCACAAATCCCTGCCTCTGACTTCATCACTCCCACAACATCCCCTCTCAGAGTCTTCACCAGAAATGCTGATGTTTCAAGGTCTTGGGTCCTGCTTTTGGGCATGTGCTACAAGTAGTATCAATACACATGGAAGAGATGCACGGAAAAAGCAACAACTGCTTACAGCACAAGGTAGTTTCAGCTCTGTGGATCCAGCAACACAGTTTCATAGTTCAAATTTTAGAGAATAAAACAAACACTTAAAATTAGAATTTTCAGTTGCAACAGTGCATTCATCCTCAAGGACCAGAAAGTATTGATCTACTCGAAGGAGGAGAGGGTCTACTAGATCCCATAGCCTATTTCCTTTCCAAGCACAATCACTTTAATCCCATTTGATTTTAAAAACTGAAAATTCTAATCATACATGTTGATAAAAGGGATTGTCTATGAAAAATAAATTAAAGTCAGAGGGGTGTGTATCTCAGCATCAGCAACCATCTCCCTTTGGTACCATTTTAAGTATCGAAAACATCAATAAATAAGTAAATAAATAAAATCTGCGGAGGGGGTCCCTCATAGCTGCGCTTTTTATTAACAAATTCATCTCGCTGGAGCTGTGGAAGACGACAGAGAGACCTCTTGTGCAAGAACCATGTACTGCAAGCACACACACCACACCGCCTTCTGGGGACCTTCCTTGTCGTATCCCTCTGCCCGTACTAAAGGGGTATTTAGTGGACATCCCCATTTCATCTCAGCCACCAGCACCATGGTGGGAAGAAAACGTCCAAGCACCTGAAAGTTTGTCTTTTCTATTTTTTGGCTCCTAAAGAAGCAAGAATGTAAAAATACAAATAATTCAGAGCCAGTGGAGGAAAACAAAACTATTGTGACACACAATAGACACCAAGTATCCAAACACTATGTACGGAAACTTATTTTTCTCTAAAATGAGAAGCTTTTCTGCATCTTATGGCTCCATTTGGTTGGTTGCAGAGCTGGGTATATTCCACACTAACAGTGAAAAGTGGTTTAAACAGAGTACAAGCGTATCTGTGAATCTGGCTTCTGTGAAGGGTCTCTACACACGCACACTTAGTAACTAGGATAGTAAATAGGATGCTATGACAACATCAGGAGGGTTGTCTGTGCCTTGGTCCTCAAAGAGCTCATGTACCCTGACTTAACTCTAAGAACAGCTTATTCTCACCACAGCCTTCCTCTCCAGAAAGCATTTTATTACAAGGCAAGGCTAATTCAACAAGCTCTGCAAAACAAATGCACTCCACAGCTCACAATGAACTTCCAGGCTCAGCCCCAGCAGCCAGTGGGCACAAGGACCTGCAGTCACTGCCTTGCTGTGGTGGCAGCAGCACTGGAATGGCTTAAACCCATCACTTGACAGGTCAAGTCTCAAAACTTGGACTTAAAATAACCCCAACAGAATACCTGACATGGCCCAAAGAATCGGGAACCAGAGGTGGCTGCAATTGTTTCCCTGGCCATTGCAAGAGGAACAGAATGAGCTGGGTCTTCCTGAGTACAGCCTGAACATAAAAGAAGAAACAAATTTGCTGTCAGGCACTGCCTGTTCCTTGGTTGAGAGAAATGATGAGCCATTAAAGGATGACTGCACACATGCGCACTCCGGGGTTTTGCTCTGGTGTCGGTTCATTTACAGCAGAAGCGCCAGAAGTCAGTGTTTTCTGTATCAGGACAGCTGCTTTCAGGCAGTAACTTGGAAAGGCCAGCACATCCCAGCACCTGAGCTGCGCCCGAGATAAAACCTAGTGAGTGACCACCTACCAGGCTGCTGCCTCCTGTGGTGGGGAGAGAATTGCTCCCCAGCACCTCAAAGGCCTTTTCTCTGCCACGTGCCTCATCTTCCCATCAGGGTGCTGAAGTCTATGGGGGGAAGCCGAGCACAGGAACTTGAAGAAGCAGAAAGAAGACATCAGGGAAAAAACCCTGGGGATCTCCTTGCTGAGATCCAAGTCCTCCTCTGAGACCCTGCCTGGTGACAAACCCTCTTACAGCTGCCTCCTGGTACCCCAGTCCTTTTGGCTGCTTAGGAATGGCTGGTCCAGGACCATGGTGTCCAAGCTCCAGCAGCACAGGTCAGCACAGGGACAAAGCTCCTCAGCTCTGACTCAGAGAAAACAGCCCACGTTGCTTAGTAAGACATAGCACAAAATAACATGTTTTATCACTGGCATCTCCATCCACCTTCAATCTATTCATCACTCAGGGACACGAGCCTGTCTGGATCCTTCTTGGTATCTGATGGTGTCAGATGGCACGTCACTGGCAACTCTTCTGCTCATCTCAGCAGCAGGCACAAAGCTAGGTGTTTGTCTCCAGAACAAACAAGAGGAGGTGAGGAAAAAGCAGTGGCCAAAACGGCCAAGCCTTCAAATTGTAAAAAACCACAAGGTGTTTTTTGCTGCTTGCTACAGGCACCATTTGCATCAGTGAAATCATAGGTCACAGACTGGTTTGGGTTGAAGGGAGCTTAAAGCTCATCCAGTTCCAACCCCCTGCCACGGGCAGGGACACCTTCCACTAGAGCAGGTTGCTCCAAGCCCCTGTGTCCAACCTGGCCTTGAACACTGCCAGGGATGGGGCAGCCACAGCTTCTCTGGGCACCCTGTGCCGGGGTCTCACAGTAAAGAACTTCTTCCTTATATCCAACTTAAATCTCGCCTGTTTAAGTTTGAACCTGTTAACTCTTATCCTATCACTACAGTCCCTGATGAAGAGTCTCCCCCCCGACATTGTGCCAGGAAATAACAGGGTATTTGGTTTTCCAACAGGGAAACCTTGAGAGATATGGGTAGGAGGAGGAAAGAAGACTGCCTTTGCAGCCACACTCAAGGTATCAGCCCTGTTCCTGCAGAGGCAGCTGAGGGTTCTCACTGGCACTGTTGCTGTTGGGATGAATGGGACACCCCTCCTGTGACCTCCCCACTGGGATGGGTGCCGGATGAGCTCCCCCGGGGCAGCCTCTTGAGAGCAGCAGTGGGAGACAGGCTTCCTTGGGAAGCAGGCAGAGGGAAGGCACCTCCTCAACATCCATCCCTGGGGAGATTCAGAACAAAACCACCAAAATTGCACACCCACCTCCCGCAGCAGCTGCAATGCGCATCCCAGAAGCTATGCTGGTGCACCCAGTATTCCTATTTGAAGACTGCTCTTCCCCTCCCCACCCTAGAGGCATTGTGAGAAGGTGTCGGTATTTAAAATGCTTTTTCGGGACTCATTTCAGAGCCAAGGGACTTTTGTGCATCCTGAAGAGAAACAGTTGTTGATGTCAAAGTTCATTCATAAATCACTGCTGTAAGCCTTTATCATAGAATCCCAGACTGGTTTGGGTTGGAAGGGATCTTAAAGCTCACCCAGTTCCAACCCCCTGCCCCGGGCAGGGACACCTTCCACTAGAGCAGGTTGCTCCAAGCCCCTGTGTCCAACCTGGCCTTGAACACTGCCAGGGATGGGGCAGCCACCTGTGGGTGCCCACATTAGCTCTTTATGTGGAGCTAATTCCAGTGCAGAGCAGCACCCCGCAGAGTCCCCCCATTTCTTTGCCAAGAGCTCCACCCGGTGGCCTCCCCAGCAGTGGCTTTCTCCCTTAGAAACCATAATTAAACTGAAATATTGAAGAGGAAGTAAAAAAACTCAGAAGCTTGGGGCTGTGCCTAGAGCTGTATGGACAAAGCTGGGCGAAAACCCTGTTTCCTGGAGAAAACCCAGGCAGTAAACGAGCAATGAACAAAATGTATTACAGATGTCTCGTGGAAGAGGGAAGGGTCTCAGGGTGGGTGTTGCTGGGACCAGGCGGAATGTGTAGAGCTGCAAAGGCTTTGAGAGAGCAAGCTCCGGTCCTGCTTATGACAGGCACTTGCGTGCTCTCCTCCATCACTTCACCTCCCAGGAGAGCATCCTTGCTGCTCCTGGTGGGCAAGTGCCACCACACCAAAGGTGCTGCGCTGCACAGCATCGTGCCATCAGCAAGCCAAGGCAGGTCCAGTACCACTGGCCTGCACAGTGATGGGCACTCACCTCTCCATTTGTACTCTCCCTTCACTCTCAGTACACATCCACACAGGGTGTTCCACAAGCTTACTGCATGTGTCTCTGAAGCTGTGAAGATCTTGAGGCCTGAAACTGAGCATTTGTCGTATGTTTCTCACACACTGCTCCCATGCTCTGGCTGGTTCCATGGGGCATGATCACAGAGAAGACCTTCCTGAGCACTGTGGGGCTTCTGTGTGTACCCTCCAGATGCCTGAAGCAGGAATACATTAAATAATACAGTCCCAGCAAGGGAGATGGCCCTGTGGGGTATAATTTACTACTACTGTTATTGGCTGTTAATGGAAATCTTCAGGAAGGAAAGAAAATGCACACTATTGAGATGGCAAAGCAGCGTGTCCATCTAACAGATAATTCCCTGTAGCTATGCAATGAGACCCACGTGCCAAAGGTAAGAAAGCTCCAATGTGTTTAGTGCAGTGCTCTGAGGAGCTTTGGTAAGCTGAATGGATCCGAGGGAAAACCAAAATGAGTACAAGAAAGCCATGCTCTGGCATAGGAGACCTCATCCAACAGGCAAGTGACCTCCCATGAAGTAATGATGTATAAAAAGACCTCACGAGAGTATGAACATGGAGGAGGAAAGGGTCGGGCAGGGCTGCTTTGGGAGTGAGCAACCTACACTAAACACCCACACGCTCAGCCTGGCAGCACAGCACCAGCTGACGGGCACGTTAGGGTCACACAATGTGCCTTAGCTCACAGGGGCACACAAACCACGTTCAACTTAAGCATTCAGCCAGCCTATGCAGCCCTCCACCTCTCTTTTTCCCCTCTCATTTCTCTTTCCTTTCCTGTCCTTTCCACTTCCATTTTCCTTATGAGTTCCCCCATCCCTGGCAGTGTTCTAGGCCAGGTTGGACACAGGGGTTTGGAGCAACCTGCCCTAGTGGAAGGTGTCCGTGCCTGTGGCAGTGACTTGGAACTGGATGAGCTTTAAGGTCTCTTCCAACCCAAACCAGCCTGGGATTCTATGAGTTAAGAAAAGATGGTTTCTATAGCCTGTAACCAGCCCAGCTGGCAGGTCATGCAGCCTTTGCCATGACAAACACTACAAACGTCTGATAAACCCATCCAGCATGTACTTGTCCTGTTTACCTCCTGGATGTCACTTTGCCTGAACACAACCACGTCATAAGAAGCCTTTTATTTTTGCTAAAATATCAAAGGTGCTTTAGTAGAGATAGAATTACCTAAAAGGCTCTTCACTTCAAGAGGCACTTCAAGACACTGCAGCTCTGTAAACTTCCATCATTTTAGTTAATTGAAAAATCCTCTCAAGTGTTTTGTACCATGAGCAGTTTAGTTTTGGGGGCAAGTCAACATCACTGGTAAAAATGAGTTAAGTACAAACACGTACAATCATTATGAACATATGATTGTCATAATGAATATGCAAGAGTCAACACACACATGCAGGCTCCTGTTGTGTAAAAAAATGTAGTGTCAAGCTTTAGTTCCCTAAAATTGCAAGGGCCCAATTTTGTAGAGAGATACTGAAAAGAGAAGCCTGCACTAATTTGAAACATAGAGTAGTATGACCTCAGTACATGCTTTTTCCAGGTTTTAGCAGCCATTCGGTGAGCATCAGCATAGAAATTTCGTCAGAATACAAAAACAAAAGGATGAACCCCAAATTATCCGTCTCATGCTTAAAGCTCTTTGGGAATTCATTCGGGTGTTTTTGTTTCAAACCACCATTCCTTTGTTCTTAAGAAATAGGGTGATCACAAAAGCAGCATTTAGTTTTAAAACACAGTGACATTATTGGATTTTTCTTTGATGTAAATGTCCTTGATGTCACCATACGTAAAGCAACATTTTCAACAGGTTACTACAGTTTCCCAAGCCATATCCATCCCTAAACATACTTTTTCATGTTGTCATTTTTCTGTCTGAGATACATATCATGCTGTAACGCTTGTCAGCTTGAATCTACAGCCACATCTATTTTCCAAAGCCACGTTCAGAGATTTCAGTCAAGGATGCAGGCAAGAGGACGGCTGCTCTGCGGCAACTGCAAAAACATTACTTGCTGCTCCCTTTCCCTGCGAATTTCCACAAGGATTGCTTTCAGTAGTAACATTTTGAAGAAAGGCATAAGATTTGTTTGTTTGTGAGCTGCTGTTTACACCCTCCTTACACTTCCTCTAGCGCAACAAGAGTCTACCCTGGAGGGTAGCTGGATGCTGCCCCAGGTATTTTAAGAAGGTATTTTAAGTAGCCTTCGTAGACCTCCTTTTCCTTGAAGCTCACAATACTGACCTAAGTACTTAAAGTCTTCACATAAAGTGCTACTAAATCTCAACTCTCAAAAGTATTTCTCCAGCTGCAAGTCCCAAGCTATAAAGGTCTGTATGTGCTGCAGCCAAACGCAATGGAAGGAGACTGGTGCAAAGGGAGAGGCAAGACCCAACTTGGAAACTGCTTGTAGCTTACACACAGCAGAGGGTATAGACAGTGAAATAAGCTGAAACATGCACTTTAGCATACATATCGATCCCACTGTAGGCTTGATCAGCCAACAGTATTAATACCTGTGAAAATGACAGCAAGCCTACTGGAGAACAGACCTGAGAATGCCAAAGCTTGTACCCATCTCCCAGGTGTTTTCTGCTCAGCTGAAGGAAGCCTGCCCTGTCCCATCTCTAGAGGAGTGACTGTGGAGTCAGCAACCTTGAGGGGCAGAAGGAGAAAGGAAATAAGCTGCTCTTCAAACCCATTCTGGGCATGAGCAGAAGCAATGAGCTAAGGTTTTGGCAAGAGAGACTCACTTGGCAAGAGGCAAATGAGGAAACACTTTCTGGCAGTAAGGAGAGCAAAGTACTATTACAGATTGCCTGAAAAGCATAAGAGATCATTTTCTTTGGACTTGGGATCTTTTTCTTCAAGTTTTTAAAGAACAGGCTAGCCAGTGTGGATCAGGAATGCCACAGGCATCTTACCTGGGAAGAAATGGAGTGGTGACCTCCTGAAATGCCTTCTAGCTCCTTAGAGAGTCATGAAAAACATCTAGGGGAGACTGCAGCAGATAAGTCAGCTCTTAGCCACCCCTTATGAGCCTGGGGTTTTCACTTGCCTGCTCAGATCTCCCATTTGTGACCTTTATCCCCTGCCCCACAGCCCCATGGCAGACCTGGGCCTGTGGCAGAGGGGCTCACAGCGCTGCATCGTGCAGGTGTGCGGTGTACAGCCCAGGCTATGGGAGCGCAAAGGAGGGAGCTGAGTACACGAGACCCATGCTCCTTGCACAGAGTCTGGCGAATCTGTTCAGTAAATAAGTCTCCTGACCTGAGCTCACCACTGTAGCTGGCTGGCTAGGAAGAGTGAGTAATAATCCTATCTGTACACTGTATCTATCAAACACATAATGCTTATAATATGCATTACTGTATGTGGCTATAAGTAAAAAATGCCACTTATTGTTCAATTTCCATCTGCATTTAAACTCATTAAGTCCCAGATAGAAGATATTTCATCTTTTGATTACCATCTACCTGCACTTTAGATACTAGTTACCATTCAACGCCACAGTAAGAAATATTTATGTGAGAATCACACAATGGTTTGGGTCAGAAGGGACCCTAAAGGTAATCTAGCTCCAACCTGTCAGCCTCCAGCAGGTTACACACTGGCCTCCTGTAAGATGTGAAGGGAAGCTGTCATTCTCTAGCAGAACTAAAGTCCACACAAGAGACCCTGAACCCAGGCTTACTCACAAAGCAGCCTCCCTCAGCCCTTTGCTTCTCTTCCTGCTACTCCTCCTCTTTGCTGCTACTTGGGATTTTCTCTTTGCATTCTTCCTGTTGAAAGAAACACAGTTATGAAGACTGACTTTTTGAACCCAAGTTAATTCAAGCTTCTTTGAAGATACTTTGCAGCAATGACAAAACAGCTTCTATCTCCCTGGCTGCTTCTAAACCCATCACTGACAGCTGCCCTAACCTTTCCCTGACTGAGGATTTCCTCTTGTGCTCTGTTTCTCTCCACTGCATAATTCCCTTCCCCAATTTCCCTCCCCAGACTAACATCTTCTAAACTGAACTTACTTGGGGGAATCTACCCAATTAGACAACGTAAGTCAATCAGGCTGATTGACAGCAGGATTACGTCTAGCATAATCTTAATTGTGAATGCAAACACTCGGCTGGAACAGATACCAGCCTCGTAAGGACTTCCTGAGGCTTAATTAGCTAATGTTTGTGAAGAGCTTTGAACACACAAAGTGCTGCATGAACACCAGGTGCTATTCTCACCATTCCTAGTAGTGGAGGCTTCAAAGCTGGATATGGCAAAGATGAGGTGAAAGGATTTCAAGGACAGAAGTGACCCTGACCCAAGGCTGCTGGAGACCACAGCTGAAGGAGCGAGAGGACAGATGGATGTCTGTCCCATCCTGGGATGCCCCATCCCTGGCAGTGTTCAAGGACGGGTTGGACACAGGGGCTTGGAGCAACCTGCTCTAGTGGAAGGTGCCCCTGCCCGTGGCAGGGGGTTGGAACTGGATGAGCTTTAAGGTCCCTTCAACCCAAGCCATTCCATGGTTCTGTGACAGGCAGGGCTTTGCTCTAAACACCTTTCTGCGCTCATGAAGCCCCTCTTGTCCCTCAGCAGGATGGCAGCAGCCCCTGACCCCCACTCCTCCACATCAGCCCTTTTCCCCACACCAGGATCAGCTCAGCTGGCAGACCAAGAATGAATCCTGGAAGCCAGCTGTCCTGCACCCCGTGCTCCAGCATCCCTCTCAGCAAGGAGTTCAGGTTGCTGTGCTTTTGAAGAAGGCCTATTGCAAAGCCATTCACCGAGGCACCAGGCACTAATGCCTAACAAATAATCAAGAGCTCAAGTTCATTAAGGCCTCTGAGGATCTCCAGAAGCATCACTGTTATGAGCAGTTAACGCAGATGTAGCAAAGTTTAATGCTAACAAAAAAGTATTTACACACTGCAGCAACACAAAGGATCTCTTTCCAAAGAATATAGAAAGTGTCACCCTGAAAACCTAAAGAGCTGTGGTTATATGGGGTTAAATATAAATCCTAATTTGCCAGTTGTATTTTTTCACTGAAAAAGACCACACCTGAACACCAATAAAATAAGTATAACGCTGATATACCAAGGAAAATAAAGATTGCTTTTTTCAGCCCACGCTGAACCTGCCTATTCAAAATTGCAAATGCATCTGCATATGTGCGCTGAAAAGCTTCTAGTTTGGGACTCAATATAGGTTGGACTGGTATGAAAAAAATATACCACAGAATCCAAACCCTGGTAGCCTGCCAATAAGGAGGCTCCCACTTCCAAAAACCAAGCTGGCCCATCCTTACCCTTCCCTCTATCAGTCCATTTGACATTGAAAACAAATTGAATGACAGCAAATCCAGGTTCCTTGCCAGAACGAAGCTGCTAAATCTCTGTTTATTGTCTTCCCAGAATCCGTCATACAGGATCTGTCCAAGAGTTCACCCAAAGTATCCTCCTGGTAAAGGCTCTGTAGTTGTTGGTACGATTTATAGCAACCCCATTGCTGATTCATTACAACGATGATCTGACAACACTATTTCTGATAGCGTGTTTTGGATAATATATTCCTTTTGGAAGGTGTTTGTGAAGGAACCTTTGCTGACGGCAAGTGCATAGAGGGCAAGTTTAAAGTCAGAGAAATCCGGTTTTCTTAAAAACTGGATTAACAACAAGCAGAAAGTATTTTAAATGGAGGGTAGGATCTTCAAAGCTGATTGCTGCAAAAGCATCAGTTGTACTCGTCGTTTCACAGAAAGGGATAATCTAAACCCCTTGTTTATGGCTTTTCAGATCCCACTCTCAGAGCTTAAAATTAATGAAAGAAATATTTCATCATAAAAGAGATAGAGGATCATTTTCAGTGACCATCGTATTCAGTGGTCTGTTTTGGCAATTAGAGAACATAGTCACTTTCCTGCTTACTAAGGATCTGCATAACTCTGTTCAAGTTTTCCTCAGATTTCTGGCAACCTTTCCCCAGGTGAACTGTGCACCTAACCACAGGCGTTGGAATGTTCTGATTTTACAACCTTACCAGTCATTTGCTATTAATTTCTGTGAGGCTTCATCTGTCAGGAGGGAGTTACTATTGTCACATTCTAACATCCAGCTCTAACTGCTTGTTCCTTGAACACCAACTGCGTGAGTTATAAAAGCATTTAAAAAAAATCTTCCATCAAATTCTTGTGGCTGAATAATTGCTCGGTTATTTATATGGTGCTGCAGTTTTGCTTAAATATCTTTTAAGGGATTCTCCTCCTGCCCTGTTGTTATGGAATTAGGATCCAGGTAGAATAATGCTAGTGGTTGCTATAGTATCTGCTTGGAATCAGTTATCTCCAGACACATAGGAATAACTGGGGAATCCTCACGGGAACGTTACACACCAGTAAAGGAAGAGATACTGGTTTTATTTCGCTCATAAAACTTTGTTAGATTTGTCCACAGCATTGATTTACTTCAGAAAACAAAGTATTTTGGAAAAAGTTACATTTTTCTTCAGCTTTTCCTCCTCTTTTTTTCTTTTTCACCACTTCTTTCACAACCTTTTTTCTTTCAAATGGTGAGGAGTTATTCACACAGCATCTCTCTTTCTTTGTTTAAAGCACATAGAAATAACACCCTATCAGGACATGTGCTGGTCTTTAACCAAACAGCCAACATGCTCACATTTTGAAGGACACACCATTAACTCCCATTTGGAATACCAGTCAGTAACACATCTTTCAGCCATCAGTCACCATTTGAACATTATTTTGGCCAGTATGTTTCCAGCCAAGCTGAAATGAAAAACATGTTTTCAACCCATTTAGCTCCATCCTTACACTAGGCACACAGGTTTCTTCTCAGCCTGGTAAATAAAAAGGTTATATGCTGAAGCATTACAGTGTCATTAACTGCCAACTTTGCAAGCTGGGGAGTTGCTAATGCTTCAGATCACAAAATCGCACTCTTTGAAAATCCAGCAATAAGCTTTTCTTGACATCTTACCACAGCAGTTAGCAACCACACACTTCAATTTTGCAGACAAATTGTCTTCCTTGCTGAAATTCTTGACATTAAACATCATCTAAAATGTCTTAGGCTGAGATTCTTCATGATAAATGCCTCCTTACAATACAGTGGTTGCCACTAAAATCTAGAAAGCTCTACCAACACAGCAATGGCAACACAGGAATAACCTTCTGTCCATGATGCATCACTGTTTCACAGTGGTTAGGAGTACCCCTTCTTCAGTCCTGCACCTTATCCAATACAGCACTCTCAAACACCCTCAGAAGTTGAGTGTTGTAGCACCTACTTATCCCTAGCAATGTACTGCATGGCTCAGTGTTCTTGCTAGGTCAAATACACCATGTCATGAACTGCGCTGGGTTGGAAAGAACCTTAAAGCTCATCCAGTCCCAACCCCCTGCCACGGGCAGGGACACCTTCCACTAGAGCAGGTTGCTCCAAGCCCCTGTGTCCAACCTGGCCTTGAACACTGCCAGGGATGGGGCAGCCACAGCTTCTCCGGGCACCCTGTGCCAGCGCCTCAGCACCCTCGGTGTAAATATTCTTATTGCTTGAATTGCTGAAACACTTTCTACAGGAACAATCCTGCATTTCTCTAAACTTTCAGATGGTTCCAGCTTTTTGTTCCAGTTTCAGAAAACTAAATACACTTCCAGTGGCAGTTTAAGCTATCAGCTTTACTTTTCTATTTTTGTTTTCCAATTGCTACGTTACCAAAACAGCCCTAATTTAAAAAGATAAAATTCTGCAGGAATACAACATCTGTCCGTAGCTCAAAGCAACAGAATAACTCAGCAAATTGAACGATACAAGGGGTCATCTTTTCTAAAGGAATAGCATGTAGCAGTGACAACTTTAATGGCCCATCTTTTAAAACAACATTGCTGGATTCTGACTTCAACTACCAGTGATACAGGAAACACGGGTGAATCCCGCTCCTACCAGCATAGCATTAAATCAGGTTTAATTCCCTGGATATACGTACCATTAAAATGCAATGCAATAAATTGGTGTGATTATCACATTTGTTTCTAACAGTTATTCTAGCAGTAGTGAGGAGGCTGAGGTCTTTTTAAGCACCAATAAATGAGAGCCTGTACCGATTCTCATTGGCAGCCACTTTATCACATGTGCTCACACCCAGAGAAAGTAGCTTCTTCAAAAATATCATCAACAGATTAGATGCAGTTTGATTTCCACTGTTTCATCTGATACTGCAGGCCTGCAGGAAATACTGAGTTTAATAACAGAACTGAAACATAGACAATCTCCTAATATGCTGTGTCCTTTGAAAAGCCACTTCCGGAATAACTTCATTTTCAACTAGAATGTCTGTTTCCACAAACAAAGCAGACCTTTTTCTAAACAAATCTGGATTTTACAGGATAAGAATTAACGATGGGAGAATTCAGTTTGGTGTGCACTAAGCTTCAATGAAGCTAGCTCTGCTTGTCACAATTACTCTAACATCATAGCAGACACAATGCAGTTAAAGGAGAAAAACGGTGTTAGAATGTTAGCTCTGGCCTTGCATAGTGCTGTTTTTAATAGGATCATACACAGCAGCAAAGAAAAACACATCTGTAAGTATTCAAAGGACTGCTGCATTAGGACAGGTCCACATGAAAATGAAGGTACACACACCACTTCATGAAATTGCAAACCTTCTAAAACAACCATTTCCCAAACAGTTAAATTGCCAGGAAAAATGAAAATCTCCAAATACTTGGCCACACAATCATTTCCCAGTTTATTGGAAAGAACATTGAAATATAACATCCACTATAGAGTTTGCCTCTACTGGGGCAACAGACAAAACAAACACTTTCCTGCTGAAGTCTATCATGTTTTCTGATTTAGAACAGGACACCTTCAGCCTAGTTGCAAATAAACCTTACTGCAGAACAAGTAGTGCCAATACACACTGTCAGTCCAGTTAAAGTGCCCATATTCCTTTCAGGAGCAAGAATGTCAACAGTAAAGAAGAGTGCTGGTGGGCTCAGCGAGGACAGAAAAATGCATGCCCAGCAACATAAAAAGCATTTTCCACACGTTGCTTCAATTAAGAGAAATCTAGGCAACAGAAGAAATGATAGGAGAAAGATTTCAGACTGATACTTACTTGTCTTTGGGAAGATCAGTTTAGAAGCACAGCAAATTTACTATATTCTCAGGCAGGCTGAATACTGCCCCAAATCTGGATACTCACACAGAAGCAAGCAGTCAGCTCCAGAAATTTCTTGCTGCTACTACTGGCATGGTAGGACCATAACCCAAAAGGCCCAAGCTCAGAGGACAACATCCCACTAACCCTCTTTCACCCTACAGCCAAAGATTGCTGTAATAGAGATATGGCAAACCCACCTATAATGTCAGTCAGAACAGAGATGGCAGATTTAATGGGGTTTGAATTAAGCTATTCCACAGAGGAGCTAAACAATCTTCAATGAAGGAGTCCCTGAATAAAAGAATTAAAGCGTCTGTGTCTCAGAGGAAACCAAGTCTCTGCTGTACTGCCAAGTTTCAATCACAAGTCTCTTGGGCACCCAATTTTAAATATTAGGGGACTAAAGATATGTGGAAGGACAAAATTCCTATAACTTCAAGCAACTTCAACCATAATGACTGGGGACGTGAACTCGGGGACGTGAACTCCTTAGGGCAACACAAAGGCAGAGCAAGAACGCTGGAAGCAATGAGAGAAAAGAAGGAATATCTAAGTAAGAAAGAAAAAGAAAGAGGAAAAACCCTGAGAAGCACCTGGAAGCTTTTTCAGCCTCCAACCTGAAGAAAGAGGGCCTAAAGCCACACGTCTATTAGTAACACCAACATAGAAGTTCCTCAGTGCTGCCAGAGCAGTGTCTGTACTTACAGATGCAATGCAGTGACAGTACACAGCACAGTCCATGTTCCCTCTGTCTGGGACCCAGAGAACTTGAGAGAAAAACAAAACCTTTGAAAAAATAATTACTTTTATATCCATTACAAGCAAATTCTCTGCCTTCTGCACTATAAGGCTGTAGACAGTTCTTAAAGGGAAAAAGGCAACTCAATCGCAAAACTGTCAGATTCGTGGCTGATAAAATATTCTTGTCACTTCAAACTTTATTCCTAAATTAATATATTAAAAATAAGATAATTACAAAATATAATGTTGCAAGTCAGAGGCTATTTTCCCACAGTTTCCTACCCAAAATATACTTAACAGAGAAGTTATTACTAGTACTCATAGACCAGATGATGCTCTTAGAATATTAGGTTGCACATAGCCTTAACTCAGGAAAGCACTTAAATCCATTCTTGTTTTCAGGAAAAGGGAAAATATTCCTCACTCAGGGCCTCCAAAGCAGAGGTATGACATATCATACAGATACTACTTGGGCATAGAGCAGAGATTTGACTGGTTTGTTTCACAAATTCTTGAACTCCCACAGCAAGTCTTAGTCCAGTATGTATTAAAAATAAGACAGTTCAACTGGAAGTGCAATTCTTGTTTAAGAGCCAAGTTGTCTCTACTTTCATACATCATTCTTGCAGCAAAACAGTCACAAATTGAAACAGAAACATGTTGACAGTATCCCACAGTTCGGGGTAATTCAGAAAGTTCACACGAATTATTAGCACTCACCAAAAATAATATTCTGGTTCATACAGTTATGAAAATGTTCTACTGATTCCAAAATGCTTCTGACATTCTCATTGTGAAATACCTAGGCAGAGCAGCAGCTCTGCAAATAGAAAATACCCTCATTTATTTCTACAAGCTATGAATTCAATGCTTATATCACTGATATTTTAACATCAATATTATTTGCCAGCACATGGAACTCATGGACAAAGCAATACAAAATGGACAACTCAAGTGCTTTTTGGATTTGATTAGTTAACCAAAAATTCTGAGATTCAAAAGCTGCTCCAGGTCATGGACCTTCTCAGGACTGGGATTTTTCCCCCACAGGATTTCTTTAAAACTGCACCTAATCACATTATAAAAACACATGCAGTAAAGCATCTGACACTTCCCCTGGGAGCTCTTCCCATAGCCAACAAGTTGTTGTTTTTCCCCAAGTTGCATTTTAATGTAATTTCATTCCATTGCCCATTCTCATGGAAGTAAGGAGAAGGAGTCCCCAGGGAAGGCAATGAGATAAAAACCCAAACAAATGCTAACCTACACTGAAAAAGCATGTAAAAGCAATTCAGCTGTGAAGCGTGTTGGTGAAAGGGGAACCATGAAGGTAAGGGTTAATTTAAGTCACAAAAACAGCTTCCCAGCTTTCTCTTCTCCATCAGCATGGAAGAATCACAGATGTATGAGGATGGCTACTAAGAAAAAAAAAATCAATCAGCATGAGAAAAAGCTTGGGTTATCGTTCCATAAATACATCTTTGGGAAAAGAACCAAAGCTGCCTTAGAGTTGCTCAACTTCTGACTTCCTAGAACAGGAAGAAAAGCTCTTTGAAAGTTATTATTACAGTCATGAGAAGGTATCAGTCAGGAGATCTTCCCAGTTCTTCTCCTGAACAAATGAACTACCACATTACACAGCACCACCATCGTTTAACAGAAACATTGTACCATCTATTAACCTGTCCCAAGAACACCCAGTTAAAGATGTTGCAAGGAGTATATCACTAAAACATGTGATTTAATCTAGAAGGATTTTTATTCCCTCACAACTTAATAAATAATATCTTGCTGCTTATTTAACATATCCTACAGCTAAAGAATATATGTACTTTTTTTTCTTTATTCCTTCACCTTCTCCATTGCTAGTAGGAATTGGTGAAAAGACAGATTAGAGAATTAGTGCAGGATGTGTATGCAGACAGCTATTTTGAAAACATTATAAACACAAAACATTACAAACATAAAACTCCTGGAAGATACCATACAAAAAGAGACAAGAGAAGAGTCATCACTAGTGTCAGCCTCAGAAGCAAACCTTTGTCTTCTACAACGGATAATACATTTTGTAATGTAAAAGTCCAAATCAGTAAAGAAAACTATTAGATACCCTCCAGGAAACATCCGGTCTCCACTGCTGCCAACAGAGAGACTCACAAATAACACGAGAGGGAGGTGGATGCAAATTTGATCTCTGTCCTTCTTCAGAATCTCAGAATCACAAAACCCAAAGGCATGGTGATAGCCAGCAGTAGCTATACACTGAAGGCCCAATTCATATAGAAAAGAAAACACAAATAATTGCTTAATCATAAAAAGAAGACTAAAGAAGCTTGAAGAGATTTCATGTGTCCTCATCAGCAACTTCCCTCCGGCGCTGGGCCCGGAAATGACGCTCGATATTTATTGTCACTTCCTTCTGCAAATTCCTGCTGTTGGTTTTTCCAGCTGTTCTGATCCAAGGGTGCTGAAGCACTTGTCGTGCTGTGTAGCGCTTCTGGGGATCCACTATCAACAGCCTGGTTATGAGGTCTTTTGCTGCTATTATGAAAGAAAAGGAGGAGAGGGGGAAAAGAACAGTGATGTGATGATGCTGACAGTTATACCCACACAAAACATCCATATTTTTATTTCTTATATTACCATAATGACTTTTGTGACTATTCCCCAGACATATTCTAACAACTGGATTTAGAACTAGTGACAGGAGATGTTAAAACTCCAGCATACGTTTTACTGATACCATTCTCCTCTTCAAAAAGGGAGGAGAAAGCAAAGGGAATTTAAACTTGAAAGCCTGCCGTAGGCATTATACTCACAGGAATTACCATTTCGCATCTCACCCCTCTAGGAGCATAGAAGTCATAGAATGCTGTTGAGCATGTTCTTTAAAAGACTGTATATGGAGAGAGGGGGTTTAGGGTTTCTGATTTCCAAGAGTGCACAGAAGACACTGTGCTAGCCTGCGAGAAGGAGAAAACTACAGCGTGCAGACCCACTGATCTCATGAGAAAATCCACACTCTGCTCTGCACAGAAAGGATTTCATTCTCAGCCTTTGAGATTTTTGTGTACATCTTTACAAACTAACATAAACCTGGAGATTCTTTTGGTACCTTTTTCTTCACCTCGTAAGCAAGGTTAAGAAGATACTTTCTCTTGCCTCAGAAAGGGAGCAATCCATTAAATCCATCAGACCTAATATTCAGATTCACAGTCATTGATAGTAACAGAGGACTAAATTCACATTTAAAGCAAACATGGGATCACATAAAAGACCTGTAAGACACCCCCATTGAGCTCACTGTCCTGAACAAAAGGGAGTTCTTCTCACTACTGAGAAGAAGTCTGTCACTTTCAGATCTGCTATGCATGCTGAATCTTACCTGCAGAAATATTGTCCCAGTATGGGGAAAGGAACTCATAGTGACCTAGCTGTATGATCTGAAACAGCTCGTCTTGATCACGGTCCTGACTGCGAAAAGGGGGAAAACCGCAGAGCAGAATGTAAAGAATCACACCAGCTGCCCACATATCTACTTCGAGCCCATAGCCTAAGGAAGAAAAGACAAACCAAAAGGCTGTTTCAGAAAGAAAACTCACAACTGCTAGGGAGCTGTTACTTTTTTATTCTGTTTTCCAAGAAACACAGAAGCTCTGCTCAGTTTCTCAAGAAGATGAGGTCAGCAGAAGAATAGTGGCTGGTGCACCACGCTTGCAAACTGAGCTGCTCTGCCTGTTAATAATTACAGCTTTCACAAAGTACCTCTTCTTCTCCAACATGTTTCACAAACACTGTCTCACAAGGCCAGTGTCAACTGGAAACTAATTGAGAAAACACAGCATGTATTCCTAAAACAGTCCTCCTCAGATTCCCTTCAAAAAAGCACTAAGAGAGTGCCAAGTTTCCATTGAAACTGGGTATAATTGGAGATGTGCAACCCAGCTCCACAGAACAAAAGACAGAAATAACTTTGCTTTAATCATCAACAAAACTGACTCCTCTGCAGGTCTGAATCTTTATGAATATGAAATCTCCAAAATACCTTCTAATGGGAAACACGTTTTGGCTTGTTATCTAAGTTTAACATGCACACTCACAATGATTTTGCATCATTAGGGGCCTTGAAAGGTTGTTGGGGTACAGTCATGGAATAGGGCTGACTACTCACAGGTAGCAACATGAACTTCAGCTCGTTTCCTAAATTCAGCAATTACCATCTATGATATTTTATGGGTTCTCTGCTTGGAAATCTGTGTTATATTATTGTGGACATTAATAACACAAACGTGACTGATGTCATGCTTGTGTTTGTCAAAAGCTAAAAGATTTCCTTTCACCAACCTGCTACCCTGCAAAGACAGATCAGTAGGTTGAAACACTCTGGAATATTTCCAGGATTAGAAAGTTCAGAGCGATTGTATTATTTATGGGAAATTATCAATCTATACACTTACCCTTCTCAGCAAGGATTTCAGGGGCAACATATGTTGGTGTTCCACACACAGTAAATATGGGTTTTGTCACCTGCTTTGCAAGGCCAAAATCTGCTAGTTTCAGTGTAGTAGATTTGTCTGCATTATGCTGAACCTATGCTCAACAAAAAAATACACATATTTAGTCCAGATGCACTTTAAGACAGAAAAAGATTAAGTAGTTAATAATAAACTAGAGAAGTTTATAAATGTAGTAGTTAATAATAAACTCATAGAAGAGTTTATAAATGTTACAAGAATTATATAAAGTTGTAAGTCTTAGAAAAGTTCTAATAATAGTGCCTTCGAGTAAAGCAACATCACATGGAAACAGTATTCTGATAAACAGTATTCAGAAAGTGGTTTTTCCCCCATATTCCAAGAGGGCGTGTATATTTAAGACGACAAGCAATAATGGAAAAAAGAAACTTTGCTCTACAAAGTCTGGCACGCTGCAGCTTCCAAGGAATGAAAAGGAGGAAGGTAAAATAATCAAGAGTCAATTAAATGTTATTATTTTTTCTTGGGAAAGTAAACTCTTCTGGGAGCTCAGGGAAAGCAACAAAGAACACTGTGGGCATCCATTACAGCCTACTAATCCCTTTTATCTTCTTTATAGAAACTATAAGCAGTCTTCTAATGCTGATTAAGCAAATCATTTTGGGGGGGTGGGTGTTCTGTTTTTGTAAGAAAAAATATTTTTCAATATGAAACTGAAAATCAAGTTTACTACAAACATGCAGTCAAAACTTCTGCAGCAGACAGCTTAAGCACCACAGCCCTTTCCTCTATGACATTAGCCAACTTCATGATGATGTTCTGCCATGATGCACTGTGGGCACAATAGCTGACAAAAATGAAAACTCAATTGCAAAGTTACCAGTTACTTTCTAGAGCAGCATCTATGTACGGGATCTATAGCCTAACAATAGAGGTAATAGTGGTATGATGCTACAACAACTCGCAAGTGAAATGCTCGACTTTATATGACTATGAGCATATAAAAATATGAGCATTAATATATTTTCCTTTTTTATAAATAAAGCTTTTACAATTATATAAGAAAATTATGTCAGATGGAATTTCAATTAATACCCTGGGTGCTACTGTACTAATACTAATAATACTGGCTTGGATGGGGCTTGGAGCAACCTGGTCTCTACCCGCAGCAGGGGGTTGGAACTAGATGAGCTTTAAGATCCCTTCCAAGCCATTCTCTTCCATGCCAGGCTCCTAATCTCTCATCACAGCACAAGGTGGCAACACTGCACCATCTGTTCTTCCAGGACAAACCCACTGAGCTTTCATTATATATTAACAGGACAGGTAGGAACAGCATGCACTGCGGGTGTATTTTCACAGCTTTGTAACAATCATTTTAAAGACAGCATGTAACCTGTCAGCATACCTGAAAACGTCAGCCCAGAACTCCTTGGCATCCTCACTAATGCCATGCTCAGAACAACTCAAAGTCAGCTCAGGCAGAGAGAGTATTCCCTTCATCCTCAACTTGGTACTCTCCAGTCTACCTTCCCATCACTTCTCATCACCTTGAGCATGTAAATTGCTTCACTGTAGAAGCAAAAGCTTGCTCAGCTTTCTGAAGCCAGACTACTTACTCATAGCAGTATCACAGAAACATACAACCTGCTCCCAGAGAAATCTAGCCTCTGACATCTACACTATGTGCTCTGTGAATCTGGGAGAACAAAGGGAAAATGGGAACATTAAACAAACATAGCAGCCTTACTGTAACACCTACAAGACAGCGATTTCTGTGTCTACATTCAAGACTAAAAAGAATGGTTCCAAAAGTCTGTTTAAAACCGTTGCCTTGTCTTACCTGCGTGTAGTTAATTGAGATAAAACAAGATAATTCAGTACACTTTCTGTAGACAGCCAATTTAGGCCATACAACTACCCATGTCCTTCAGCTGCAAGAGAAGCCAGTATCTGGTAGTCTTGGACTAAAGGCAGTCAGAATTGCTCACTACTCTCTCCGATACAGATGCCATAGCAGGATGTCAGAATATTGCCTGAGGATTTCCAGCTATCCCAGCCATACATCCAAAAGATTATAATACACTAATACAAAGCCAAGTTAATCTTCAAAGAAGGGATAAATTGATCTCCTTTTCTCCTGTATGCTGATGACTTCCAGTACTTCATGTTCCTGTTTGTTTTCATATCTACCTTGTGAAATCCATCAGTATTTTTAAGATGATGATTATAGCATTAATATTTCTCTGTATGCACATACATATGGCAGCACAGATTCTTCTTACAGCAAGTTAGCCCATGGGATGTTTTGTATATTAGAAATAGACAGCACTAAAGAAAAGGTACTGCTTATACATCTAAGATTCAGACATCCCTTGCTGCTAGCTAGAAGAATCTCTATCAGACTGAAAGCTCCTGACAGGTAACTAGTTAAACTAGTGTAACTGAAACGTACTCAGAAACCTCTGACATTGCTTTGTGTATATGTAAATAGCATCACAAAAGCAAAGTTAAAGGACAAAAAGGAGGTACTTGAAGTTCTCATATACATATGAAAACTTAGAGAAAAAGGGAGGGAGGAAACTCAAACACATAAAAAGTTATAACACATTTATGAAGCTGAGTGTTAAACAATTGCCACATAAGTATGCTTCAGAAGCGTACAAAGAGATGAGCACACAGTCACAAACATAACCCTGTCCCTTCCCCCTACAATGGAGCAGAGGTGGCTTTGTGTCATTTACAGCTATAACCTGCAAAACCACCACTACACTTTAAAATTAACTTCTCACAAGTCAAGAAATGCCAGCACCTGCAGAATTAAACAGTCCCTTCTACAAAACCCTTGCCAGCAAATTCTGCTCCTCCAGGTAGCACTGAAGAAATGACCAGCTGCTTTTGCAGGACCAAAATCATCCCATTGCTCATCCTTGGTGGCAAAGTTCTCCCTACTGAACACCTAGTCCTAAATGAGGTGATTCTGTTAGCAGATGGGAGGGAGTCGGAGCAGCTGTCTTCACACCAGCAGTCAAACAGATTTTGGTCTTGCAGTGCAAGTCACTGCCCTTCTGCCCCACAGCAATGCTGTGATGAGTGTGATCACTGTGGGCAGACACAGCAGTAAAAGAGGCACAGAGGGAAACTAAAAAGAATGATGGTGGACTGCTACAGAAGTTTACAACTAGAGGACAGTTCCATAAGAGGAGCTGTAGTGCAGTGAACTGACAACTAATCCCAGTTTCCAACTCTCTTCTGAGTCAATAATTTTACTGGACATCAAAGTGCATTTCCACCTTCTCTTCTGCAGGAATAGAAACAGTTTTTCTTCTTCCCCCAGCTTTCATGAAACTTAGAGAATTATTTGTTCCTCAGGTTGCTGCTTCTCTGTCAACTCAAATGGAAATGAGCCATTTGCCATGGAAATTACTATGTTCAAAAGTCATTATGAACAGAGTTGGATTCTCACACAAAGCAGATTTACAGTAGACAAACTCATTTCCTTAGTAAAACAGACCAAGGATCTGCTCTCTTCCATTTCCCATTTGCTGGAAAGAGTTGGGGGAAAACAGTTGACCACAAAAATAAAGGACAAGATTCACCTGACCAAAAGAAGATCTCAAAGTAGGACAAACAAGTCAACAGCCTGAAAGTACATCCCTATTTCTGTCCTCTGTGTACAAAGTCTAGGGAGACTAACTCAGACTTAAACATCTGCAGGGTAGGAATCTGAAGTGAAGCAAGAGGTGTCCCACACCCAAGGACATCCCTGCAGGATGCTGGCACTTCCAGCACTGTGCTTCCTCTCCAGAAGACTCCCCCCAGCCCCTGACCCACCAACAGCAGCAGATCAACCCCTGAAATTTGCTTCAATACTGTTTGTTACTGTTGAGCACTGGCTGATGTTAAAAATCAGTGGTAGGTCTCCTTCCTACTCTGCTGCTACTAGTCCAGTCACTCAGAGGAGTCAGAGGGAACACATTAAAAGGCTAGAAAAGCCAGAATCTTGCCCAAATTGCCTGTATTAGATGGCACATCAGCTATCCGACACTACCAAGAGCTTATAAACTCATATGGCTTGTTGAAACAGACTAACTTTTCGAAAGGATCCAATACAGGTATTCACAGCCAAATAGCAGCAAGGTGAAACTGGAACAGGTACAATTTTCCCTCCCACAGTGAAAGTGGAACCAGTGTTTGGGGAACACTGGTCTCCTATGACAAAATATCTACAGGCTTGGGGCCAGCCTGTCCTTGACAAGTATTTTCTGACAGTCAGAACATGCAACATGATTATTTCAGTGATACACAACATTGCCACTGCCCAGCAATCTCTGGTTTGCAGTGCTGTGAAATAAATGTGAAAACCATCAGAATGGACCTGTATCTTGCTTCTCTTTGCTTACCCGCATAGGATTATAGAGGGAAATGAAGCATCTGGTTTCAGATGTTTCAAAGGCACTAGCTTATTTTCAGCAAATAGGAAGGAGCAGAGCCTGGTTCATAATGGAAAAATCAGCTTCTGGAGAAAGCCCTGCGGTTTTCATTGAAGTTTTGGCAAAACAAGGCATGAAAGCAGGGCCCACAATCCTACCTGTTCCTGCAAATCGGCCATTTGCACTCACCAGCTTTTATTTACACACAGATCACGCACCAAAGATTGTCATCAGACTAAGCAGGATACATAGCAAAGCTTAGTATAGGTGCAATTGGTTAGTCAAAAGGTCTGGGAGCAAAAAGTTCAGGCCTAGCCTTGTGCAACCTCTGCAGGTCCTAGAGGCTACACTGCTGCTTTACTCCAGAAATTCACACTGATTTCTGCCCCAAATTAACTCCCTTAAACAACTCATCCAGCTCTGGGGCCCCTAACACAAGAGGGAGGTGGACCCGCTCAAATGAGTCCAGAGGAGGCCACAAAGATGCTGCGAGGGCTGGAGCAGCTCTGCTCTGGAGCCAGGCTGAGAGAGCTGGGCTGGGGCAGCCTGGAGAAGAGAAGGCTCCTGAAGGGGAGACCTTAGAGCAGCTCCAGTGCCTAAATGGGCTACAGGAAACCTGGAGAGGGGCTTTGGACAAGGGCCTGTAGGGACAGGCCAAGGGGAATGGCTTTAACCTGCCAAAGGGGAGACTGAGATGAGCTCTGAGGCAGAAGCTCTTCCCTGTGAGGGTGCTGAGGCGCTGGCACAGGGTGCCCAGAGAAGCTGTGGCTGCCCCATCCCTGGCAGTGTTCAAGGCCAGGTTGGACACAGGGGCTTGGAGCAACCTGCTCTAGTGGAAGGTGTCTCTGCTCAGGGGGCAGAAGACTAGGAAGCGGATGAGCTTTAAGATCCCTTGCAACCCAAACCAGTCTGGGATTCTATGAACTGCACAGCACATAGAATTAAATCAGCTATCACTTTTTTTATTCTGGCTATCTATGATTTTCTGCCAACAAATCAAATCCGATTCATTAGAGACTGGCAAATTCTTGGTATCTATCAGGAAATTTGGAACCCTATAACATACAATTAGCAAGGGAGAGCTGCTTACTGTTACAGTTCTACAATGAGTGTCTTGCCAAGTGCCAACACTGCAAACATTTCTCTGCATATTCACACATGTGAGTAACTCTATTGACTTCAGTACCGGATGCAGAGAATGTAGCCTCAGAAATGTGGTTGAAAAAAGAACTTTTCTCTTTGGCATGACGCTAGTATTTGAGCTGACTTTAGTGCTGGTTTTCACCAAAACACATTTTACTGACAGGTGATTTTAATCAACTGCATCATACTTCTGCTCCTAAGAAAATAAATGGTTGCAAAATAAAAATCACTGCAGTAATGGACAAAAAAAGTCTACTAAATAAATCAGCTAAATTAGCAATTTGAATAAATTTTGGTCTGTAAGGCCTTACGATTCAGTGTGTGCTTCATACAAGAAAAAACAAAATCACCCTTCATACCTGAAACCAGATTTCCAGAAAAATATAAATTCTCACTACCCCTGAGAGCGAGGTCATTTTTATTTGAGTTTTTATCTGCAAGCACTGCTATCTCTGCAATGCACAGGAGATCTACGTGAGGTAAACAGTAATGGTAATTTCACTTCAAAATTGTGTCTGTTTTTCCAAGCAGACCTGCCACAGCACATTCTCTCTTCACAGTATTTGCTTCAAAATATGCAAAGATCCGTAACTCTAAGGAAAATGAATTCAACTCCTGCTCATGTGGAATGTGTTTGCCAATACTTACCAAAAGATTCTCCGGTTTGAGGTCCCTGTGGACAATGTTCTTGCTGTGAATATAAACCAGCGCTTCACAGAGGTCAGTGATCATGACAGCAGCATCGTGCTCTGTGAATTTCACACTTTCTATGATGGCATCAAATAAGTCCCCTCCTGGGACATACTCTAGGATTAGGTAGATCTCAGCTTCTGTCTCATACACTTCAATTAAGCTTACTATATTGGGATGAGAGAGACTCCTGATGATCAGAATTTCACTCTCCATCATGTCCTCTTTCCCCTTCAACTTGGATTTATCAACAATTTTCATAGCATAAATCTGATTGGAGTCACAGTGGCGACATTCCTTCACCACTGCAAAGTTTCCATCCCCAATAGTTCTGCCAATCTCGTAGTGCTTTTCCACATCAGTTCTGTTTTTAATGGCATGCCTTCGGCTTGTGCTTTCCAATCCCTGAGCCTTGCTTTCTTCTTTATTCACTCTGCGCTCCCCTGTTTTCTCTCGTCGCGTCATGTCACTCTCTCTACATATGATATTCCCCTCTCTTCTGGCACCCTCCTCTTTAGCCCTTTGTCCCTCTCTGCCCTCCCTATGTGTTTTAGATGGTTTCTCAGCATCCCTTGTAGTGTCTTTCTTTAGCCAACCACTTTGGTTCATCATGCAGCTACTTCCGTTCTCTTCCTTCGCTTCCCGAGTTAGCTGCAGCCCTTCTACAGCATTCTTCTTGATTTTCACTACTTCCTTCCCATGGCTTTCATGTTTCTCCACATCCCTTTCCTTCTCAATGCTCCTTTTTTGCTTCTCCAGCCCTTCATTAACATTCCTAAGCAGGGGCTTCCATGCCCTCCTACAGCTGTTATCTTTCCAACCAACTTCCTCACCTTCCAGACAAGTTTCTGAAGATTTTCGGCAATTCCTAATTTTTGCATTTCTTTCTATGTGGTACCTCTGACATGCACCTGTGGTCAGGTCTCTGTTCTCCAATGAGGCCTCAGCCCGCCTTTCCCTTTCTAACTTCTGTCTGGCCTGCCTTTCCTGTTCACACTTCTCGCATCTCACCACCTCCTCCGAACTCTCTTCTAACCCGTCCTCGGGACTCCTCTCACGGCTGAAGTACCTCTCGCTTTCTCGGATCTTCCTAGAAGGCTTCACTCCTTGCTCTCCATCCCAGCTCTCTCTACTCCACTTTTTTTTTGTTCTCATTTTCTCCTCTTGCTTTGTCTTGGCTTGACTTTTTCCTTTATGTCCTACCAGTTTGGGAGACATGCCGTTGCTGCAGTTCTTGGCAATTTCTGTTTCATCAAAGCCACTGTCCACTTTGGAAGCCTTGTCGTACAGCCTGCTCATCAGCTTTTGGGACTGCTCCTCATTCTGCTGAATGGCAGCACTGGCAGCGTATGGATTTTCAGGATAAAGTTCTTGTAACACCACTTCCAGGTCCTTCAAAGTGAGGGGCTCTCTCCCCATCGCTATGAATGCATCACCTTCCCTGAAGAAGTCAGAAACACTTTGGATTTCTCTGCCTCTCAGATTGTAAAGCTTTCTCACACGGTCATTCTTCCAGCGTGGAAATCCCAGAGCTTCTGAAATGTCAGCCATCAGCTGTTCAAAGGTCTGGACAGATCTCCTGTTGAGAAGCAAGGTTATCCTTCTGAGTGTGTGCCCACCAGGTTTCACCACTGTAATAATCCTTGGCTTCACAGGACTGTGCTCTGAATGTATCGTGTGAAAACCATTACGGGGATTAAAAAGTGGGGACCTCTGACTGCTTTCATGCAAACATGCTTTTCCATAGCTTCCACGACCAAGAGGAGGACAAGTCCCTTGGAGCTTCCTCTCTTTTACTTTTGAGCTTGCGTTGTGTGACGAATGGTCAAACAAGGCCCGGCGTCCTAAAGCAAACAAAGAGCGGGCATATTATTAATTTTGCATCATCAGATCTTTCTGAGTAATAGCTTTCTACATATCAGTGCCTGTGACCAAAAAGAGGAAGGGTAGGCGCATTCAATGCTTATAAAGAACTTGAACTGCCACTAACGAGTAACTCCACATACACGCAACTACAAACACGTTTGAATTCGTGAGAAAATGTAAATGCACTTTGTGGCAGAGAAATGCTACTTAAAAATAATAATACTGGAAACAAATACATCCTTCTCCTAAATCCTTCCCATCTTCCAGAAATCCTCAAAAAAATGGAGTTACTTGTGCTGGGGATTGCACCCAGATTTTTTAGCATTCTCTTACGAATCTGCCTACCATGAACTCATGCAATTCCTTTCTGAACCCAATTACAATTTTGGCCTCTGTAAACCCTGTGGCAACAAGTTCCACAATTACATTGCATGAAGTAAAAGAAATTAATTACTTCTGGTTCAAAATTGCTACCAGATGGCAATGTGTGTGCAACCTTATATTCCTATAAATAACTATCTCCACTTTGCTTGGACCATTCATTAATTTTCTAGACTTCTATAACAAATTAAGTACATGAGATTCTTTTTTAAAAGCATTACTTTTGCTCTAATTTTACAGGAATTTTATAGCACATTTAATAGTGATGTAGTTTAACTTTTTTCCCTTAAAGGAAGGACATCAGGTTTTTTTTTTGTTTGATAATTGCAGCCCAATATTTTGGTTTGACTTTTTTATTCTAAAAATTATGTAACATGACACAAAGTCCTGAACATCCTCTGGGGACATGAAAAATTTTCCATCCAATATTTCATCTTAGAACAGCAACCAAAGAAAACAGCACCATTCGTTACTTGTAATTCTGAAAAGAACTGAGAACATCACACATGGTTATGGACAAACCAAGCTTTAACACAGTTCACTGTCTATAAACGCAACAGTAAGGTAAGAATAAAAATGTCCCCTTAAATACTCTGATTTCTTGTGCTTATTAAGATTAAAACTTGACTACAATGCAGTTCTTTTCAGCCTCGAGAAATAAACTTTCAGATTGAGATCACAGAGTGCTTCCAACTCCATTTAATAGTCTTGTAGTTCAGTTAGGAACAAACATCCAATAGGTATGACCAGGACCAAGCCGAAAGAAAGCAGCTAGAATGATTACCGAACCATTACAAGGCAATTCCTATAACAAACAGCTTATCTCCCAGAGAATCCCACCCATTTTCGTACATTACTATGATTACATAGTCACAGTGCAGTGGACAAAGCCACAAAGGAAAATCTGCACATATGAGCCTTCCCCTGGGCGCTAGGCTTAACACATACACGTTCAAGCATTCTGGCAACCTTAAGCCTACTACATTTTGGATTTCAGCAGCTGAAAAGCTATTTTCAATGTTTCAAGCTATGCATTTTTATTTGTCCTTTTCATCAAGGCATAATAGAATGAAGAGGAAATACACCTCCTCACCTAGAAAAACAAGCAAAAGGGAAAACATAGCAAATGCTGCAGCATTCACTCAATCTGCTGCCAAAACAGCGTATCCAAAAGGCCAGTTGCTGAGTGGGGAAAGCACATGAGGAGACACCACTACAGACCTCCACTCTGCTGCTGGCTTTGCACTATGTACCGCATCCAGCTCTGGGGCCCCTAACACAAGAGGTATGTGGACCCACTCAAATGAGTCCAGAGGAGGCCACGAAGATGCTGCGAGGGCTGGAGCAGCTCTGCTCTGGAGCCAGGCTGAGAGAGCTGGGCTGGGGCAGCCTGGAGAAGAGAAGGCTCCTGAAGGGGAGACCTTAGAGCAGCTCCAGTGCCTGAAGGGGCTCCAGGAAACCTGGAGAGGGGCTTTGGACAAGGGCCTGTAGGGACAGGCCAAGGGGAATGGCTTTAACCTGCCAGAGGGGAGGTTGAGATGAGCTCTTAGGCAGAAGCTCTTCCCTGTGAGGGTGCTGAGGCGCTGGCACAGACTTTTCCCAGAGAAGCTGTGGCTGCCCCATCCCTGGCAGTGTTCAAGGCCAGGTTGGACACAGGGGCTTGGAGCAACCTGCTCTAGTGGAAGGTGTCTCTGCCCATGGCAGGGGTTGGAACTGGATAAGCTTTGAGTCCCTCCCAACACAAACCATTTTGTAATTCTATGATGGATGCTTCTTAGCTGTAATACTCTCACCAGTTAAGCGCTGTGCGCCTCCAGCATGTCCTTTAACTCTTGGCTTCATTTTGTTCCCCTGCCAAGTGAGAGAGATACTTCTCCAAACAAATATTACGAAGAAGCCCAACTGCCAGCACAGGGATTGAAGACGTAAGCATTATATAAAAGCTACGTGTGACTAATACTTTGTGGTTGTACAAGTTATTTCTGTCTTCATTCTGCTTTTTAAGGATGATCTCCTTGCTACCAAAAGATGACTACATCCGTGCTAGTGATTTTTCAGCAGATATTTACATTCTATCAAGAATAAAGCCTACAGTGAATGGGGAGGTAAAAAAATATTTAGATTAATAATAGTCCTCTGAAATCTGAATCGACTCTAGAACATTCCTGGTTACCAGGAACTGCTGAGCCCTGAATTTAATCAACATTTCCAGGTTCTTGCATGCCCACTGTCATCAGAGCACTATCTTACTTACGGGAACAGCATGTGGCATTTTTACTGCTCATAATCTTGGTACAACATAAAACCTATGCTGCACTAATAATGACTTCTCCCAGCTATTATCACACCTTGCTATAAACCATTCATTTTAAGTGCCTGGCTGCACTGCTGATTGTTTCAATTACCCAAACATCAATTATGTTTTCTTTCTTCACTAAATGGGCTAAGCTTTAAACAGAAACCCAGTTTAGTTTTTAATTCTATAATTAATGGAATAAGAGCAGTTTTGTATAATTATTAAGAACAACACAGGAATGTGTTTTTGTCCTCTTTAAACTGGCTAAGTTCCTAGCCAAAAAAAAGTTTGACACAAGCCACAAGTTAATATGTAATCATTTTAGGAATAATAATAATAATATTGCATGTTTGTCTAAGATGAAAAAGGAAGTTACATGAATGCTTAAATCAACGTAGGAAGGAATCTCCTTTTCCTGAGAAAGGGTAAGTGTCAAATCCTGTTAAAGTGGTGGTCACAATGACTATATATTACATAGGATTTGTGTTATTTTCCAGTTATGCTATATTTAATTTAACTGATTCCCATCAACTAAGCCTCAATCTGTCAGGAAAGTGCACACCCTTAAAGCGGTAACAAGCATTTCTCGAAAGCCTTCAAAGGTCACACACATACACAAATGCTCCAGCTACAATTTATATTGCTTCAAAATGTTGCTTCCATATTTATATACAAGTGGGAGAGGAAGGCAGAGGGAGGTGGGATCAGAAACACACTTCAATGAGTCTAAGTCCTAGCAAATTATACATCAGAGAATAAAATGTGTTTATTCTTTTACCATCTTACTGAAAGCTAATCATAGAATGGTTTGGGTTAGAAGGGGCCTTAAAGCTCATCCAGTTCCAACCCCCTGCCACGAGCAGGGACCCTTCCAATAGACTAGGTTGCTCCAAGCCCCATCCATCCTGGCCCTGAACACTGCCAGGGATGGGGCAGCCACAGCACGGCTGGTCAAGGGCACCACTCATGCCATCTAAGCTGTGCAATTGGGCACCCAAACAAAAAACTGGGATTCACAGAGTGATACAGAGCTCCAGATGGTAAAGATGTGATGGTCTTGTAAATGATCACACCAAATCTCTAGGAAGCAGGAAGGATGGGACAATCAGGGATCTGAGGGCTCAAACAGGTAGCAGGAACAAGAAATTTAGCATCTACTGCCTGAAGCACCAGTGGTCCCTGGAGAGAAAATGGTTGCTGCAGGGAGGACAGCTTTTGTGGCTCATTTTTAAAAGTCAGTTCACAAACCATGTGTGATATAGTCACAGTCAGTCCCACTGCGGGGAGGAGGAGGAAGGCATCGCAGGGAAACAGCAAAAATTCCTCTAGAAGACCTTTCCTTGTAGGGTTTGGCTCATACTCTGCATCTGGAGTAAAATAAAGGGAACTGAGACGACTTATACTCTGAATAAGGTGTGCATACAGAGCTTCAACCAACCTACATCTTCAGGAATTGCCTCGCTACACCCTCTACACCACCAGAATAACAGGGTTTCCCAGAGGTGACCTATTCTTGCAATTAAAAATGGACTGCTGCCATTTGTGCTTCGAAACTTATCCCTTCCCTTGACCAGCCTCTAAGTTTTTGTTCATTAATTAAAACACTGCTGCTCATCTTGCATTCCTTCTTGGTTCTCCTGCATGAGATCGCACTTTCGGTAATTAACTGAATGGTTTATCCAGCAGCTAATTCTGCTATCAAGTCACAGGCTGCAGTGGAATTAAATTTTTACATGGAGTATTACTACACAATTTAAACCAGAAGGCAACACTAAAATAGGATCTAGTTATGGCATTACTTTCTGTGAATAAGATGGTGTTATTTAAGCTCTGCAATTTCTTTAGAGGACCTTGGACCAATAACCTCCACTTACAAAAGCAAGTGTGAAAACTCCCCAAAACATCAGCAGCATTCTTCATGCAAGTAAAGTTGCACATGACAGAAAATGTGTTTCTGGGAGGGTTTTTTACATATTGGTGCCCATACAGGATAAACAAAACACTGTTTCAAAAGGGAAGGAAAAGAACGGAACTAAAACTGTCTGGTTTTTCCTTATCCACAGCAATTTCTGCTGAGGGCATGCAAAACAATGACCATAGGGAATAAAAATAACCTTAATTGGAACCCAAACCATTTAATTCATGTCAAAGTATCAACAAGTATCTTAAAGTTGAGGGTGAAGAGCACGTCTGGCCTTTAACTCAGAGCAACCAAGTGTGTAGTTCACACAGGTCACCAGTGTGCATCAGCAGCTCGGTCCAGGATGCAGTCTGAGTCCTCTAGTTACATGGAAACAAAATATGATCACAGGCATCCTTTTACAGCAAGTAAATTTTACATGGGCATTATTTACAGCACTACTGTTGGAAAACACCACTGGTGAACTTCTCTCTCAAGAGCTGTAGTACCCTTTCTTTCCTTCCCTACTGCTCATCCTTGCCTCCCGCCATGCTTTATAGCGTTTTACTGTGCAGATTTTCATAGCATCCCAGCCTGGTTAGGGTTGGAAGGGACCTTAAAGCTCATCCAGCTCCAACCCCCTGCCACGGGCAGGGACACCTTCCACTAGAGCAGGTTGCTCCAAGCCCCTGTGTCCAACCTGGCCTTGAACACTGCCAGGGATGGGGCAGCCACAGCTTCTCTGGGCACCCTGTGCCAGCGCCTCAGCACCCTCACAGGGAAGAGCTTCTGCCTCAGAGCTCATCTCAATCTCCCCTCTGGCAGGTTAAAGCCATTCCCCTTGGCCTGTCCCTACAGGCCCTTGTCCAAAGCCCCTCTCCAGGTTTCTTGGTAGAAATGTTTTGGTTGAGTCAGGACTGGTTATTTCAGCAACAACAAAAGGCAGACAGACTGCGTCGGTTTTGTCCAGATTAAATTCTGAGTAGAAAGTTAAATTTCACAAGGACCGGTTTGAGACAGTGATGAACATAGCAGGACAGTCCTTGCTAGTTCCAGTCCAAGCCAGCTCCAAAGGCTCACACAGAGGTAACAGCCTCAAGCTGCACCAGGGCAGGTTTAGATGGAGCTGAGGAACAATTCCTTCCCCAGAGGGTGCTCAGGCATTGGAACAGGCTGCCCAGGGCAGTGCTGGAGTCACTGTCCCTGAAAGCATTCAAAAACCGTCTAGACGAGGCCCTCAGTGACATGGGTTAGTGGTGGCCTTGGCAGTGCTGGGGAAACACTTGGACTTTATGATCTTAAAGGTCTTTTCCAACCTAGCTGATTCTATGGTTCTATGGTCTGCTCCTTTGCTGTTCTTCATAAAGGATACCTACTTGATTTTGTTGTCACCATATCAATTCACCTTGATTTTTTTTTTAAGAATGGGAAAAACTACATGCACATGAACAGGTGACTCTATTAAACAGACAACATTACCGAGGTCATCCTTAAGACAAGACAAAATTAGAAGTTGTCAGCATGACTTGAATTCACTTCCTCCCTGCATACAAGGTAGCTTAGAAGTGCATACAGTTTTTCTTGTGTCTACACCAATGTAGAGTGGATCCTCTTTTACAGATAAAATGGAATTAGGATTGTGCCGTAAAAAAATCTGTAACTGGAAGAGCTGAAAAGTGTGTAGTGAAAGAATATAGGAAGAAGAATAGTTTCTCTGCATAAGGCAATGCCGACCTGAAGAACTGGATTTTCTCTCAACCAATTCTACAGTGTTTCAAAGCAGTCAACTTTATCTGTATTTCTCAGAGAAGATTACATGCTGGTGGCCAAAACAATATCCTAAGACCTGATCTGCAAACCTGCTCAGTGCTCACAGCTGCAAGAGAATGTACTGGAAGAGTACTTCAGACACAAGGTAATACAACACAACACGAAGACCATCCCAAAAGTCAGGACCTGGGCATCTCAATTTACATTCTTCCACAAGTCAAAGTACTTCTCACTTTATTTTTTGGACCTGGACTCCCACTGAATGCAGTTCATATGCTCATCACAGAGATGCTAATCCATATTTGTTGCTCTAGTAATAACCACGACAGAAAAGCCCATGAGTTAATAAGCCTGTGTTAACAGCAGGGTTCAAAAAGCATGTGTGGAAGGCCACAAGCAACCAGGGTAAACAGAAGTAGATGCTCATTAGGTAAGCTTTGCCCATCATATGCACTGATGGAGCCAGAGTCCCTGGGGGAAAAAAAGCAGCATCTGAGAGTGTAATTAATGTTCATATCTTAATGTACAGGAACATGGGTTGGGGGGACAGTGCTGCTAACCAATAGTCATAAAGGCCTGAGTTTGTAACCTGAATAATGTTAGATTATAAGTACCTGGCCTCATAGAAATACATTTTTTTAATACATTGAACAAAAATATTGAACAAATGTTATGTGGTTAGAATACATTTGATGGTAAGGCAGTTATAAAACATACTATGCCACAAAATATTAATGTAAATCATGTGGTATTATTATAAGTAATTATTACTAAACAAAATGAAATAAGCACAAAGTGTATTTTATCTAATTACATTAAAAAACACATCATGGTATTTGCAAGAATTCTTATCTGCATTAGCTGATGGTGCAGAAGGCAAACCAAACCATCACCTAAGAACAGTTTTAACACTGTCACAAGGAGGGGGGGATCAGTTTAATTTCTATAGCATTATTTCTGCTACCCTACTAGGCATCTCCAGCCATACTGGAGATTCCAAGTTCATTATCTTTCACAATTTCACATCAAGCAAGCTTAAAGGAAAGAATAATATTGCATGTGAATTTAACTGTCAGCCCTGCAAACTCAGCTGTGTGTCAAGTTACGTTCCTTCTGTCCCACAGGTCACCAACGGGAGTAAAGTTTCTCCTGGCCAAATGTGTCTGGTCCCATTAAGTGAGCACCAAAGCATCAGCTGCGAGGAAAGCAAACATCCTTAGTGGTTTCTTCTGGAGTACAAGAGTACGGGAGATAGCTCCCTGCCCTCATAAAGGCAGGCAAGACAACTTCCCAACTTTATATCATACACCATATCTTCAACATATCTGCTTTTTATTTCAAGAATAAAATAAATATGCATTATATCATGGAAACTTCTTCAATTTCTTTCAGTTCCACAACTGCCCATTGCCATTCTCCCCCAGTCTTTCACTGCAGAAAGAAAGAAAAAGGGGCTCTACTCCCTTCTCCCTGCCCATTTCTCTTGCTCCCTTTTCACTGCCAGTTTTGGGACATAGACGTCTGAGTTTATAGGAGATCCTAGACGGCAAAGAGTACCCGAGCAGCTAAAAAGCAGGCAGATGAGCAGCACTGTCTGGAGGGACAGCCTGGGTGGAAAACTGGTTGGACTTCAGCGGAGGGCGGGAGCCTAAGGGATGCCCACACTGGATCCCTCGCTATGGATCAATAAGCTCTGGATTTTTCCACCTGAGGATGCATGGCACCTCTACGTCACCCCCAGCTCCACAGTGGGTGAATCCTGCAGCGAGATGCATGTAGGAGTCTCACCATGTAGCAACATTTGACATTATTTACTGTATGAAAACCACGAGGCATAAATGACATTTAGCAGCCCCCTTTCCTTCTTTCTCCTCAAAGATAAACTCTGGGTTTTCCTTGTCTCTTTTCTTAACCCGTTTCCTTTGCTAAATGTTCAGAGCCCCCCTGCAGCCTGCCCTGGCCCTCTCATGTCCATGGATGAAGCAGCAGGGTCCAGACTCCTGCAAGGCAGCCTACTTTGCTCTCTCAGCATTACTCTCCCTTTTCCAACCTGGCAACAGTGGTTGGGCAAAAATTACCTTCTCAGGAGCTCACCTCCCTCCCCTGCGGGCTCACAGCCACCCCACTGCACAGTTTAAGGTTTTCTAAATCAAGCCATTTGTAATTAAAAAATAAAATATTTACAGCAAACACAGATGGCTATTGCCATGTGGTAGTGTTCAACTAAGCTGGATCACCCCCAGAGCAGCAGATGAAGGTAAAGCTTTTATGTAGTCTGGTAATGAGTCACAAGTGCCATCATTTTTACTTTTTCTGGTTTTTTTTTTTTTTTTTAAGAGCAGAACCCCACTTTCATTGTCTTCTGACATTTTAAGGGCAGCAAATTAAAAAGCGAGCATGAAGAAAGCCCTTTGAAGAAGTATACAGATGCATAATCTGTAAAGACTAAGCGAAATGTAAGAGTGCACGTGAAATGAATCAGTGCCTTTGGAGGTGTGAGGCTCAGTTTTAAGCTGTTACCCTGCATAAAACCAAAAAAAGGATATTATGAAACTGCTCATTTGTTTCATTTCTTTCAAAGATGACAGGCTGTGTGTTTTGTTGGAAACAGCCATGGCTGCTTTCTGAAGTTTGACAGCTATAGGGTCTGCCCCAGTAACCAGGGAAGAGAGCCTGTCAGTCCAGGACCTTCCATCAATAATAATCCTTCAGGAAAGGGACAGAACTGACAGAGGGAAACAAAAACATCTTACACAACTATGATATTTGCCAGGATCCATCTGGCAAAGTCCTCCGTGTGTTTCTCAAGGCTTAGTGTACACTTTTGCATTGATGCTCTCGACTCCTGAACTACCGTATATTTCAGATGAATTATTCATGTTTCAGCACAAAGTAAGCTTTCACCGCTTTTTAACCCTGTTAGCCAACGTTGCCTCAGTCAAAGGAGCAGGATTGTGTTTCTTCTTGTGGGAGATTTTATTTGCATTGCTTCCCAAATCTCAGCTTGATGACTAATCAGTTGCAACTGAGCAAACCCACTGAAAATAAGAGAGCTTGCAGAGGTGTCACTGAGGGTTTAATTAGGCTTTCAGATCCTTTATTACCAATAACCTTGTTGCATAACTAAAAGAAAGACCCAGCCAGAGTCTGATTCTCCATCTGGTTTGCAAAAAGGAGCAATTACCCAAAAGTTTTGTTTGGAAACTTGGTACATTTAAGAGACGTTTACTCGGGTATAAATGTAGAATTCCCTACCCATTATTACAGAACCACTTTTGCAGAAGAGACTCATGTATTAAAGTCTACATTGCAAAATAACTTGTTTTGGAGAACTTCTAAAAGACAATGGGTTTCTCAGGGAAAACTCTAAGCCAGTGCTAATTAGGCTTAAAAGCACGATGACAAGCACAAAGATCAGGATTTTCAGATCACTAGACATTTCTCAGCATCTCCATTAACTACACTATTTGGGGTGACAAGAAAAGTAAGAAATTGGAGCGTATGTGCAGGCTAGCAATACTGATTGAGTGGGAGATGGTGTTTTCAGAATGATTGCTGAGAGCTTCTTCTGAGAATATATGACATAAATAATTGTTTTGCATTCTTACGATAATTAGACTGAGCAAGCTATACCAGCAACAGAGGGAAGATAGCAAACGTGCCTGACTTTCGTTCGCATTACCAAAACTCCAAATTGACATTAGAACCAATCAAGGCAGTAGCTCCCCCTCCTTTGTTTTATCGCTTCCAGTATTTAGTGCACACTCCAAAAGGATAGACCCCATACCCTGAAAATGAGAAAAACCTGGAAAACAGTATACTGTTACAAGTGTCACATTCATCTCTTTCAACTACTACTTTTTCAGCTCTGAATCGAGTTGCGCTGAAGCTGATTAAAAGATTCGCATTACCTTCACCGAGATCTGGATCTGATCTAACAGAGACTGCTAAAGTCACCATAATGTTTTGATGCTAATTATATTGACAAGAAAATCCATAACTCTGATTTCCAATGTTATTAAATGTTCAGGAATCAAGTCAAAGGAAAGGAGGAAAAGCAGCGACAGAAACCAACTGAATTCACCCTAGAGCTGTTGGAAAAGAAAGAAGGACCACCAGCTTCCCTGATTTCTACACAACTATAGATATTTCTGCAAAAAAAAAACAAAGCTAAGTAATCTTAGAAATGGGGAAATGAATCCCACACAACTTCCCTTCGTCACCACATGCTGAAAGTCCCACAGATGCCAAAATTGTGACGCTCTGCAGAACACGACTAGAAAAAGCAGCAGCGCAGACAGATACAAAGCAGTGACGCTGCCAGGTAAAGATACTGTCAAAACTAAGGTTAGCATGCCCAAGGTAATTAACTTGAGTAGAAATTCCCCTCAAAAAAAAACCCCAATAAAGACAAGGTAAGTTTTGCACAGTTGAAATTTACAGGCTTGAACTGCTGCCAATATCTTGAATTAAAACTGAGTTACCTTTGCTGGCAGTCTAAGTCCAATTAACCAATTCAGGTTAATGAACCACAGATGAGATTTACTAGAAGCTAGTTCTCAGCTGTTGTGTCCTAACATCCTACACAAATTTTCATGGCAAGGATCATGTCATTTCACCACACCCATTACCCTACAAGAAAGAGACTCTAAGCCTGCAGTATCCATTTTATCCAGATAGCTGCAGAATGCCTCCCTGAGATAGAAAATTCAGCCACCTCCTGAGAAGAGCATGACGGAGTTGCTATAATAACTGCACTCCTACCACATCATGTAGCTGTAATATGTTTTGTAAGCTTGGTTTCACTTGCTGGCTGTTTGGGGACTCTGCTGGTTCTCAACATTTCAAAGAGTCAAAACTGTATTTAGACCATATAAAAAAACCAAAACCACAAGAAGTGTCAAGAGGAAAGAGGGTGGCTATAGAAAAAGGAGACCAGGAGGTGGGAAGACAAACTTGCGTGCAAACAAGCATGTATGTAGATTTCTATTTCTATATAAAGCTAGCAGTAAAAGCATGCATGATGAACTGCAAGGTTTGGCAATAAACTGTTAAGATTATCCCCTTACACAACACAGGTTGCAATCTAAATGCTCAGGAAGGAAGGCAGAGTTCTGTTATACTGTTGCAAGGGGTTGGTTGGTTTGTTTTAAAAGGAAACCTTTCAGTACAGAGTGCAGCAAAAGTTTCAGCTTATGTGTCCAAACAGTGTCTCACAACCTGAAAACTGTCCCATTAGCTCAAAGCAGTCGCCTGTCCAATCCTCCTGACATTGTGCACCAAACGTCCTCCAAGGAAGGCAGAAAATAATGCTGTGCAGTGAAGAGTTAGGGAACAGCTTTCCTATAAATATCTGTTATTAAGCAGGAACAAACACAAGCAGTATAACTACAGAAGTAGGGGTTACAAGGGCACAAACCAGCATTTTCCCACAGAGAAGTTTGGCTACGAGCATCCTCATGGGACTCTGAGGATACACCGCGTAGCTCCAGCTGTAGTAATTCCCCAGCTGAAGGAAAATTCATCCCCTTTAAGTGTGTTTAACACACGGCTGTGCAACACCTTAAACTCCTTACACCGCGCACTATTTACTTTCTTTGCTGCTCTCCGAGCAGCCCACGAGCATCCGTTCCAAGCGACCGATACTCGCACCGACTATATTAAGAGCGCAAGTTACTTCTAACCTTCAATTTATATCGCAGGTGATATAAAGGTGATATAAGGTGCGTGCCTTTCGGAGTAATAAACACCGCCTTCTCCCTCAGGCTTTACAGCTTGCTCTCGTGTACCTCGCAGAGCTGCCGAGCACAGGCAGCCTGAGCGAGCCTCCCAAACCGCTCTCCTCAACCCCACCGGGGAACCGCTCCTTCCCCCGTCCCTCTCCATCCCCATTGCAAGCCCAAACGCCACCAAAAGCTCGCCCCGCTCACCCCAATCCACACACACGCAAGGACCGGGGTTAGGAAGTTTCGCCGCCGCCGGAGCCGCCTCACACCCCCTTCCCCTCCCAAAGAGACCCCTTTTGGGAAGGGGGTGTCGAGCGACGGGGCGCTTACCCGCGCAGTGGCCGTAGGGGCAGCAGGAGCCGGCGGCGGGGTGCAGCGGAGGAGGCGCGGCGGCCGGCATGGCGCGGGGACTCGGCTCGGTGGCTCGCCTCGGCCCGGGGGCTGCCCGCACCGCGCCCCACCGCAAGCGCGGTATCTCCGCGCCGCCTCCCAGCTGCCAGGGCAGTGAGCGGGCGGGGAGGCGGCGCCGCGGGACGGTCACACGAGCGGGCACACCTCCTCCACACCCCGCCCGGCGCGGAGCGGAGCGGAGCGGCCCGCCCAGCCCGGGGCAGCCCCGCGGGACGGCGCCTCCCCACCGCCATCACCCGCCTGGCTCCGAGCCCCTCTTCGGTCAGCTCCAGGCGGAGGCGCCGTGCTCCCCCCGCAGGAGCCCCTGTGTCCCTCTCAGCCGGGCGCCCGCCGGCACGGGGGTTAGTTGTGTGGTGGGGCTTCAGGAACCCCGCGGCTGGGCGCCGGGTGGTGGGATGTGAGGCTCAGCCTCAGTGGGGACACTCTTCCATGCTAAGTAGACTTGGTAAATCACAGGATCAGCCAGGTTGGAAAAAACCTTTACGATCATCAAATCCAATCATTAACCTGACACTGCCAAGGCCACCACTAACCCATGGCACTGAGGGCCTCGTCTACACGGTGTGTGAACACTTCCAGGGACGGTGACTCCAGCCCTGCCCTGGGCAGCCTGTTCCAACGCCTGAGCACCCTCTGGGGAAGGAATTGTTCCTCAGCTCCATCTAAACCTGCCCTGGGGCAGCTTGAGGCCGTTTCCTCTTGTCCCATCCCTTGTTCCTTGGGAGCAGAGACCAGCCCCCTCCTGGCTCCATCCTCCTGTCAGGCAGTTGCAGAGAGCGATAAGGTCCCCCCTGAGCCTTCTCTTCTCCAGACTAAACCCCCCAGGTCCCTCAGCCGTTCCTCATCACATTTGTGCTCCAGGCCCTGCACCAGCTCCGGTGCCCTTCTCTGGCCCCGCTCCAGCAGCTCAATGTCCCTCTTGGAGCGAGGGGCCTAGAACTGAACACAGGGTTCGAGGTGGAGCCTCACCAGTGCCCAGTGCAGGGGGACAATCACTGCCCTGGCCCTGCTGCCACCCTGGTGCTGGTACAGGCTGGGATGCTGCAGTTCCCCCAGGAGAATGCTGAATGAATGAAATCATTCAGTTTGTCTTCGATTAAAAAACACATGAACAAAGCACACGTCGGGCACGTGAACAACTGGTTGCCCAATGTCTTTGCAAAGTCTGAGAAGGTAAGGAGGCATGAGGAGCTCATTTCATCTTCCCCATGCTGTCCAGGCTGCCCATGGGATGCTGGCTACACGATTGGCACACATAGCAGGAGCACATCTGAAAAATACATGAGAGTGAAGTGTCAAGCCATAGAGCTGGTTTAAGGATTGCATAAGAAGTCAGACTGCTCACCATATTACGAAGGAGATGCAGTTTGCTAACAGCATGTACATAACTTCATAGGGAAAACACCAGGAATTAAAACGCCCTTTAATCTTGTAAGGGAAAAGAATATATCGAGTCAATGTCTAGAAGCTGAATTAGGAGAAATTCAAATTATAACTGTTATCAGTGGGAGTGAGTAATTGGCACAAATGATGAAGGGAAGGTTTGTTTTGTTCTCTGGAAATCTCCAAATAAAACAAGATGTCTTTGTAGATAATATACTGTATCCCGATAGAAGTAGTTGGGTTTACCACACGTATAATTGGATAAAATCTAGTGGCCAGGGATATGTGGTAAATCAGACTGAAAGACCCAGTGTTCCATCATTCTGGCCTCAAACTATATAAACAGGACAAAGCAGAACATGCTAAACAGGCCCGTTATACTCTGATTTCTGTCATTTACTGATAGTTTTGCCCGTCTGCTCCATTTAACTAACTTGTCTGCTATGATTTCACTTCCAGAGTATTTCATCACTTTTCAGGCAACACCGTCTGACACAAACACCTTTGTCAATGTCTATCTTGGTCAATATTTATCCTGAAATGCATTTCACTGTGCTTTGTAAGAGTTGAGTGTAAAGACACAGATAGAAAGCTCAAATATCTTTTCTGGCTCTTTGACACAGAGCATTTATATTTTGCTAGACAATCTGGTGAATGAAACCACGTAAAATAAAAGCGTAGACAAAAACTGTCATGTAAACTACTCAAAACCCAGGTCGTCAAAACCTGCAACGCATCGTGTAACCAAGTTAGCAAGTCATTATCTAAAAATTCAGCATAACTTCACTTGCGCTTGAAATCTTCCAGTTTGTTTAAAATTTCAAACCTCTCTAGTTCCACATTTATTTTCCTATTTTTGCCTCACCCCATTGTCTAGAGCTTGTTAATCCTACAGTCATCATTATCTGTTTGCCCGACTTTGTTTTCATATAATAGGTTTTCAGGATTAGAACTGCCTGGAGGAGCATAACTAAAGTAATTTTTTCCCCATGCAGCTTGTATGGTATAAAAGGCTACCGCTTCTATCACACTCAATGCCCATGCGAAATCTCAGCTTCACTGAAGTCAGTGGAAGGTGTCTTCTGCTATACCCCATCCTTCACATGTTCTTTATGTGCTGCAACTAATTCCTGCAGTTCTTGGCATTTCGATGACTTAACACTGTTTTAAGAATAAAGGTACCGTGTTTGGTTCCTGTCACTGTGACTCCTCTGTCAGGTTATTCCACATTTCTCTGCGTGACCTTTTCCACCTGTAAAATGCGGATAATGACACCAGTTAAAGGGATTTGCTGTCTACAGATGCAAAACCCTTAGAAGAGCGAAGTATCAATCCTGATTATCTGGTATTACTCCCTGCAGTTGGTTTCCAAAATAAGAATGTAACATGATTCAAAAGTCAACACTAAATTGGTAGTACTCACATCTCTCACCTTAGAATGAAAAACAGATGAAGAGTGAATACAGATGTCTGAAGACATCTCATTCCTACGTGCCTCTGGAAATTTGTCACCTCTCTTTTCAAGTGTCAGTGAAGCTGGTTTCCCTGTAATCCACTTTGCCATCAGCTGGTGATCTTGCTTTTCAATAACAGCCTTTAAATCTGTGAGAATGCTTAATTTCACAGGCTGAAATCACAGGCTAATGACTAATTAGTGGAGAGCTGTCAGATACCCATCTCCGTGTATTGCACACCCGGGTCAAAAGTAGTATCTACATATGCCTACAGCTGACAAGAGGTATGTTGGTACGTCCTTGGAAATGGATGTTCAGTCTCTTGTAGGAAGAAACCCTGGTTTCTTTTGACCTTGTCCTCAACTCAGTGATTTCTTTCTGCCTTAGAAATCACTTGTTCTTTCTCTTCCTTTCCGCTTCCCTTGAGACCCAGGATTCTGCTGGCACCTGCTTGATTTCAAGGACTGTACTTATATTAAAGGAGATGTGTAGAACAAAAGATCCTACTGACACTCTTGAGGAATTATTCTCTCTAGATGATCATGCACCAAGGTTGCATTTTGTTTGCTTCTTGTCACATTCTTTAGAAAATATCCTTAAAATAAAATCTACATTTTTTCATGGTGGATCTATGAAGTTGTACCGCAAATGTAACCATCCCTTCCAGCATTACAACACATTGTTTTGCAAATGATAAATCACCTGTACACATTTACCATATCAAGTGAGGAAAAAGTAGCAAGAGCAGAGGAACAGCTAAGCTATATTTGTCTGCCTCTGTTCTACGTAAGTTAAAAGACACTATGATTGCCCGTTGGCAAGAAATAAACAGCTACTTTAACCTTAATCAGTTTATTCACGAAGTCTGATGAGAGCTGTCTTCCTAATGTCCAGAAATATAATCTAGAATATTGAAGAAATCGGCATAAAGGTAGCAGTTGCATAATGTGGTTTCAATAATAAAAATGTTAGCTTGTCATTTGTATGTGGAAGTCATTCATACCCGGTGAGTTTCTAGCTTGCTCACGGTCCTTGAGGAGGCAAATTAGGTTTAAAGTCTCAAAGCCCAGCACTGTAACATAATCTGTCCTTAGTCTATAAAGAAAAGTGTGTATCCATTTCAGATGAATCTGAATACCCCACGTCACTGGGATACTGCAAGAACTAATACTGTAAATAAGACACAACTTAATATGGCTCCCTTTAAAAAAAGAAATCAAATGCATTTAACATAGAAATAAAGACAAAACTCCTGACCTTTACAGAGGACTAAAAATAAGACTGAGTTCTCTCCAAACCGTGTTTCTTTCCCATGTTCTATGGGTTGAGTGTATGAAATACAAGGGGAAAAAGATTAAGGAATTAATCTGAATAAAGGTGATAGTAGGTAAGAGCCAGCTGCTGTTGGAACTCCAGAAGGAAATTTTTCAGACCCCCTCAAAAAGAAGTCAAAAGCCATCACTAAAGTAAAAATGGCAGGCATTATTCAAACCACAAAAAACAATATAAGCAATATATATATATGAACAACACAGCTTTTACCCTCCACCCTCAAAAATAAATAGATAAAAATACAAAGAATTTACATCCATTTACATCTACTTCTTAGGTGTATGCTAAATGTAATGAAGAAAATAGATTCCAACAGAAACCAAGCCCAAACACCTGACCAGAAGCAAGAAGATGCCTCATTTTGCCAGAACAGTGATATTACAGTTATTTACACAACAACAGCACTGAACAAATTCACAAGAACAAGAACAAGATCAAGATCCAAAACATCCTCAGCCTCAGCCAGCAAAAAAGCAATAACTTCACTGAAAGCAATAACCAGAAATACTCCAAGCAATAACCAGACTTTGGCAGCTTATTACCTAACCAAGAATAATGACAATGAACATAATTCTATACTTCTTTCGAGAATTAGCTTTTTGTTTAAAGAACATATTTAGATTTAAAAACCCCACTATAGTTTTACTGCGATAAGTTGTGTTATCTTCCTCTAACATATTGCCTTATTTCAGTTTCTAAGCCATAAATACACTTAATCAGTGTCAAATTCAGATAATTAGAAGCCTGCAATGGAAAAGGGCATTGATAATAGGTGTATTATAAATGGCAATGTTTTGGTGGTGTGCAATAATTCTTAATGACTTGTTCTAGACTGTTAATGTATTATTTTAAGAGACACTCATTGGTATCCAGTGACTAGAAATGGTGGCTGCCTGATATCCCCTGACACTCCAGATTTATGCTTTACCTGTGCTGAAGTAATACACAGGTATTTGTATTACTTTATGACTCTTGCCTTCTAGGAAGACTCACAGAACGGAATGTTTGTCATTAAGACACTTCTCAAAAGAGGCTTTTTGTATATTAATAATGCCTTTCATTCAAGTATCTCAAAGCTCATCAAAATTCAGTGAAATCTCACGCAACAGTTTAAGGCACGTAGGAACTTCTTGAGTACGTGACCTGATCAGAACCTAGAGCTGTAGCAAAACCAGTTAATGTACCTAAACTTCATTTTATTTTAGTGTCTTATATGAATATTAGAAGTGAGAAGATTGGGGCACAAAGAGACTCAATAAGGGTCACATAGCAAGTCACAGAAATAGAAACAGGAATACAAATAGAAATAGAACCCAGACCTCAACCCAGACTTATTTACCATTGTTATTACATTATTTGATGCTGGGTGCATTTCTTGAAAGTAGCTTAGGTATTCAGACACCTACATACACACATAAGCTCCTTGAGGATTTTTAAGAAACTAAATTCCCTAGCTGACAGCATAGCTTTAAAAATATGCTCCCTTCCTTCCTTCCTTAGATGCTTTGAACATTCTCCCTGCTGTGAAAACTTCTATTCGCTATGCGTCAGCTTATTTCATGCATCATGTAAAGTGAATAGGAACCTTAGATGATGGGAGACACTGATTTACATTGCCACTAATGGCTCAGACAACAGAGAATTTAACTGCAAACAGTGTGAGACAGTATTTGTATGGGTACATGTTAAATTACACAATTTGCAGTGTTTGGAAGCAGACAGTTTATAGTTACTAATCATGTCCATATTCTAGAACTTGAATACTACCACAAAAATAAAGATGGACTGGAAAAACAGATCAGTAAACCAGAAATAGCAGTGCCAGTCTGACACTGTCTTTTACCTCAAGGTCATTTAATCTAACACAGGTCAGTACTAATGAACAAGCCTGACTTCTGAGTGCTGCTGACAAGGCAAGAGAGACATCACTGATTTTCCAGGTGCCTCTTCAGGTAACTCAATGGGCAATATGTGTTTCTCCTCCCATGTTCAGCAGCCGAGTAAATTCATCTCCTCACCTACTGTATTGAGTGAAAAGGCTGGTACAAGGAAAGTGTTTCTGTTTCCAGGAGTGGGTGAACAGGACTAAATTGGGGTATACGGCCACAGCCTCTCATGTTCACACATGCAAAAAGGAGGTGCTCACTGATATACTGCAGTCAGACTTCTGCAGATCTTAAATTTATTCTCACTTGAAGCTTATCTTTTGTAATAAGGACTTGTCACACAGGCAATGCCCTGGCTTACGGCTGGTGGGAAAAGCAAGACTTTAAAAACTGCAGATTTGATCTGAGAAACCTCCTAAATAACACAAAACTTGGGCTTTAGCATCATCATAAGAAACATCCCATCTCCTGTGCCTTCATTAAGAACACTTGAAACCTGTCCTTTGCTCAAGATCCAGCCTAAATCATAAGTGATGATTTAGATTATGATTCTTAGGGAAGAAGCATGAGGAATCCATATTTTCCACCTCACTCATGAATACATTCCACTGCAGACAAAATGCAGACAGCAAACAGGGCACTATCATGGTTGCTTTGTGCTTGCTTGCAATAGCATCTTCCCATTTCTTCCTCAGGACAGAACTTGTTGCTTCCCTTTGCTTTCGCAGCACTGACCACAGTGGAATTCCTGATGGCCTTCTCCGTAAGTAGCATGTATGACACAAAGGGAACTGAGGCACACAGGGATTCAGCATTTAGCCGCCTCTCCCCAAGGAGAATTCAAGGGATCAGCCTACATAGGCAGTGACCTCAGTGGGACCCCTCAGCAACCACATCAGGCAGGTCAAACCATCTGGGAAGACAGGCTATGGCACCAGCCTGCTCTTACTTTACCCTCATGAGAGCTGGAAAGAGCCAGACCTTTACACAGAAAGACGAAGCTCCTGCAACAGGAGGTTATCTGTTGCTTTGTACCCAATAGGGAGGAGAAATCAGAGCACGTAACTTACCTTCGCTTGTACTACCCTTACCCCCAAAAGATTGCCAGTTATTGAATCCTTTCACAGTACAGTAATACTGAGAGGCAATGATGTAATGTGGCATATCTTTGCGCCTGGAATTACATAAATGCATTCTGATACACTGGTCTACCAGTCATGAACTGGGTCCGAAATTACACTTTAATTAACTGTGGTTTGACAGTTATAACAGGAAAAAAGGACAAGGTTAAAGCATATGGAATGAGACTGTTTCTAATGGATCACAACCCACACAAGAAGTTAACATATTTTTGTTTGTATGACTCATACAAACCTTCCTTTTATATCCACAGGAACCTGCGTTTAGCTATTTAGTTCAGAAGAAAAGGAAATAAAAACCATTCAGGATCCAAGTCAGTGACAAAGAAAGAAAAGTCCTACAAGAAAGAAAAGTCTATTAAATAAAAGAATGTTGTGGGGAAATGTATTGTACCACTTTGACAAGGCCAAGAGACAAGCCAAGCCTGTGCGTGGCAATGACATGGAATGTTCATGCATTGATGTTAAAGATAATGTAAACACAAATATATTTATAGGGAATATAATTCTCATGACAATTCATGAATGTCTGAAAAGCCTGTGATGAAATAGAATCCTTGAAACCAAATTAGTTTTTTTCCCCTTTTTTCCCCTTGTCTCAATAAAGATTTTAGCAACCTCGCATGAAAGTGAATGAATACTGCCCAGCAATATGCCAAGACACAGCATACTTCAAGTGTTTTGCACAGTTTCCCCTATTTATGAAGTATTTATAATGTTTCCTTAAAACCTTTGGGTTTTGTAACACCATATTAAAAAAACAACCTCTTGTTTGGGACCTCGTGACATGGCAGGGGAGTTCAGTGAAGAGATTCCAATGGGCAGGCAGCAGCCTGAGCTCTATTCTCAGCACAGACAACACTGATCTGCCCTGGAGCCAGGCACAAGTCCCCTCACTTCATGGCGCCAGTCCTTCCTCTTCCACTCTTTGCTATGACATTTTGGTGGGAAGGGATAGCGGTTAACTAGGGACAGGATTATCTCCTACGGTATGTAGATAGGAAAAATAGTAACTTCAGGCTCCACTTTCAGCTCGATATTACTGAAATATAAATAACAATATTACATTGCAAAACACCCTCTAATATTTAGAGGAAGATGGTGTGTAAAAACGGTCACCAGCTGTTCCTTTTCTGCATGCTTAGGACGACTGGTGCCACTCCATGACTTTTGGGAGCCCAAAATTAGCTGTTTATACTGGACTTTGATGGACAGGACACCAAATCAGCAAGAGAGCCAAAATGGGAGAACCTGTTCTGGCAACTTTGTTTTTATTCTTTTTTAAATTAATCTCACAATATAACAGTGATTTTTTGAAGCCTGAGTTGCATTTATATGGGAATTCGTGCTACTGTAGGAAAATACTCAGTCCTGCTGATTCAGAAAGAGTTATCTTGAAAATATCAACCTTACAGGTTGAAGAAGGAGCAGACAAATATGCAGTGAACTGTTTTAAGCCTGAATCCCCAAGCAAGAAGGACCAATAATTTTACCCAGTAATTTTGAAACCACTGCCTAATTTCTACCAAAATTGACAAGAGGTTGGGCATTTGAAGTGTAACTCTCTTGTACATAAAGCTTAAAGCACACAACAAGCCAAATTATTTTCTCTCAAGAGGGAAAGCAACTAGGATGGAACTGCTCTTCACATATGCAACTGATGGCAACCAGCTGGCAGTCGAACATGGGTAGTCATCCATGGATAGCTTCACATTTGCCCTGGCCCTGTTTTTCAGGGCTAACATCAACAGCTGCTGCTGCAAGAGCTCATGGCGGGGAGCTGACATTATTAAAATTGGAAGAATGTGCAAAGGGGCAGATAAAAAGCTGGAGGCAAAGGACATGTCATAGGAAACCAGACCGACTTGCTTAAATATCACTGATTTTAAGACAGGGCCACAGCACAGGCACTGTCAGTTCTAAAGGAACACAGTGTAATGAGCACACGGCATTCATTTTGACCCCTCAGGGAAGCACTTTAAAAGTCTTGCCACCTTTTTGTGACAGCGCTTCCCTTTGCTTCCTGTGCCAATATGCAGTATTACATTATTTGCAAGCTTTTGAGCTCTTCATGCATTGATTTCATTACTTTCCTGACTTAGCCTTGCAAAACAAGAGTGCAAGAGATGCATGTAACTGGGCAAGGTGAAAAATCATGAGAAAGAATGTGGTTTTCCACTGGCCCTGATGAGCCTTGCTCAACCCCAGGGAACACAAGGGGAAGCTGAAGCGCTGAAAGTGCTTCTATATAGCTGCCAATCTGCCCCTACCCAAGTAAAGGAGAAAGCTGTAAAAGGCAAGAGCAGGCAATTAAGTGCTTTATTAGGATTTTGATGGAGATGGTGTTTCAGCACACAGCCGCATGTCAGCAAGCCAGTTGGCGTGGCAAGAGAAAGGGGAGAAGTTGAGGGCCCTCCCAAACCATGGCTACTCAGCCAAGAGGAATGTGCCTGGCACAGCCTTTCCTCTGCTATGTGTCCTTCAGACACAGCAATAAGCTCCTTTAGAGGGAAACAATCTCCTTTTCCTGCTTCTACCCGTTTATGTTACACATCAAATGGTATGGGCACAATCCCCCATTCCCCCTGCCAGCTCAGTCAAATCATGGATGAAGTATGAAGTTTACAGACAATGTTATGGAGACTGATGACTACAGCCTTTCATTTATACTTTTCTCATTTGCCAGTGTTCCTCACAGTCTCTGTCTAAACCAAGGAAAACTAGGCTTGACATTTCAATGGTGAAAAGGTGAGAAAAGAAAAACAGGTGGCAGTTTCGAAGGTTGTTCTCTTCAAATCCATCTTAAATCCATTACAGGTCCACTTCATGAAACTCCATGTATTTGCTGGGAAATATGCAAAGTCACCCAAAAATACGAACTCGCTTCAAAAATGTCCCCTGCAAACAGCGCTTTTCCCTCCATTAAATGATCCATAAGTCAATCTCAGGTAAGGAAGCAGGAGCAAAACAGTTCAAAGTAAGCAAATGCTTTCTAATCCCTCTACACTTGTTAGGAACAGGCCTGAGTGGAGTATTTGCTCACAGCCTGAGAGCCTGGGGACAATACTTTGCTACCCAGGCAACTTATTCACATCATCAGTAAAGCCCTGTGGATAGTGTCTGCAAACTAATCTGAATGAAAAATCCTGCATCTCACCAGCTATGTCATCTATTTACTTAACAAGGTACAAACACAGCAGCTGTCTGATGGTTTCTGTAAAGAAAGGGGTGAAGTTTACAATGATAACTTGATCGTAGTTGTCAGCCAGTGCTTTATCCTGCCGTGCCTGTGCTAAAAATCACCATAAGAGTGTCAAACTCACTCCAATGATGCATTTCCCTTAGGTGAAGCTGGTGCTGAAATGTGGCACACCTTAGAGCTCTGTAAAACTGAAGACGTAGTTCAAAACACTGTCATTGTACCAGAGAGGAATTAGAATTACCTGTTGAGTTTTGCCATGAAAGATGAACAGCAGAGCGAGCCAGCCTTAATAAAGCTGCAAAAACAACTAGTGCCTTTGCTGAAACCAAGCAGATGAGATGCTTTTATAGGTAACTTTGCTCATTTAGGGGCAAACGTAAAGACTCCACTCTTTAAAAGAGAAAACAGGCGCTCCCTGTACAAATTTCACCTACTTCAAGTAATTGACTGGAGCTATCCGGAGTTTCAGGTATTTTTAAATACCGAATGTATTAAATACATAGGTCATACATGTGCTGATGCACATTGGTCATACATCAATACTGTCCAGCATGTAACGAAGTCCCCAGAATTGGAGCTGAGGAAATGAATGCAGTCTGTGCAGAGCTGTCTTTAACAGTATGTTCTGAGAAGGGTGCAGCTTGCTGTTCCTTGCCCTTTCCACTGGGAGATCTAAGGAGGCTGCACAGTATTTTGCTCTACTCAGGGCTTCATGTCCTGCTGTAAAAGCATGAACTGAACTTGAAAATCGAGACTGTAACAAAAAGTTACCTCTCCAACCAGTCGATAAGGGAAGGAAAAGCACCATGTGAACAGATTCTTGCTCTGTGTTCTAAACTTTTCTTTTTAAGGCAGGAATGGGAATTTACTTGTTTTAGACATTTAAAAGAATAAATTTCAAGCACATTTCTGTGTTACAGTAATACATTCATCTTCAGTGCAAGGGCATAGAAAATATCTGGAGGCAAGATTAGCAGCTTATCTGCTTTGAATGTTCAGTGAGCGCTCTGAAGGAGGACAATTTAGAGAGAATCACGCTGTGGTAAACACTGAAAGTTTTCAATCAGAATTTGTTCAGAACAGAGCCTGTCTGAGCCTGGTTTGTTTTTTTATGGCCACTTTTCCAGGGTAGAATTTCAGGGGAAGCTGAATCTCTCTGTTATGAAGTCAAGGAGTGGGTGCTGTTAATAACTCCAGTAGGTTGGGGATGATTGCACATGACTTACAGCCTTGTTTATTCACTGCGTACTTTTTTAACTGACATGGCATAAATCCAAAGGGAAACAATTAGTATCCATGTACTGAGAAACAAGCAGTGCTGGCTTTTTCGCTCCTCAACTCTCCAAGGAGTGACCAAGAGCTAGATTTAAGAAAGAGTTTAAAGTCACGCAAGTGAGACTTCAGTTCACCAAACCACATGCACATTCTTGAGCATGTCACCTTCCTCTTGCCCACCTCTAAATGCTCTCTGCACCTTTGTTTTATCCAGAAGGAATTTAGTGTACAATGCATAACCAGTGAGAGATGAGCAGGATTTATCACCCAGTGACCCCACTGCTAGCCTGTGAGATCTTGGTCCCTGTACCACCTCCTTTTCTCACTCAGTAAGTCTCTTAAGGACTGTCTGCATGAAGGGCAAAAAACAAAAGGGCCAGATCCAAGAGGGAACCTTGCCTCCAGCTTGGTTTGTGTCATGGTCTCAGTGTGGGAGAGGTCGAAAATTCTGGGTAAGGAAGAGCCTGACTGTGCTCCCATTCTGTGTCCATATGCTCCCACCATTTCAGTGTTGTCTTCATGGGGGAGCTTCAGGAAACACTTTGGAGGGATGGATCTCATGTAGACACCACCAGGGCATCTCAGAGAGAAACTCATCCTTCTCTCTTCTATTTCCACATGCCTGGCTTGAGGCAGCTGCACATTTGAGCTGATCTCATAAGTCAGTGTAATGGCTGCACTGGATCACATCCCAGAGAGTTTTATTCTCTACATGAACCGCATGTATTTCTGAACAGAGGATTTTGGATTTCAGTGAGGAGCCAAGCATCTAGTATTTGAGTGCATAACACACTTACTGGACACATTTGCTTTAATGTGCTTTCACTAAATAGAAGGGAGAGAAAGATGTACATTTGAGGTCACCACATAATTTGAGGTCATCTATTAATTGTTCATTACTCAACTGGTACCAGAAAGAAAAGCTAAAGAAAAAAATCAAATTCACAAACACAGCTATCACCAAATGCACTCAAAGCCTCCCAGAGCTCAAAGAGAAAGGTAACATATGGGTAAGGCTGGAGAAGCTAATTTTAACATGCTTTAGTTCAGCAAAGAACACATCCTGATTCAAAATGTAGCTTTATTCTTATCTCACATTTGTTATACTTAGTTATTTTTCTGGAGATTGATCCTCGCTTTTAGCAATTATTAAGACATGCTGTTTTGCAAGTAAGTGAGGTGGTTTTACTAAATCTGGTACTTTTGCTTTGGTAACTAGAAGAATGTATAATGAGGTAACTTAATTTTTAGACTATTCTATTAGAAAAACACAGATAACGTTTCTTGTTTCTAAGGGGATTCCTTTTTAGTCATGATTGGAGTTAAGCTAATTTGGATGGAAATTTCAATTACATATAAAAGGCAAACACTCCATACGCTTTAATCAATTAAACATAATTACATGGAATACTCTGAATAATGACAGATCATTTATTGAATTATAATTTGGAGTTAAAACTGTTTGACTCAGGAATTCTACGTAGCCATCTGTCTTTCAAGATACCCAGAGGCAGAGGAGGTTGAACTCCTCCTCTTCAAGGTTTTGTCATTAGCTTGCACATTTTCTTCACCCAGGTCGTTGACAAGTGTTTCATAAATAAATCTGATCTGCAATGTACATTCTCATGGCAATATTCAGGTCAGAAGCTGGAAACACATTTTAGTAGGAAACATTCCTGACAGTGGACCCAGTTGTGTGTCTTTTTTGAAGCCACCATTGTTTTATTCTGTCGGTTCACACAGAAAAATAAACCATCAAACTTGCATTTTAGTTTCTTTGTTAATCTACTCCTGGGTTAGTCTAGAAATGGGTCAGTTAATGCTCTTGCTTTCTGCTTAAGATACTTTTCTTAGAAGTGGAGCAAAGGAATTCTCTAGCTTTGCTTATACAGCTGGTTTTGCTCAAGGCTCTTGATGTCTTCGTATCAATCAGCCAAGACTAACATTTGTGACAGAAAGTAGGATAGAGACCCCCAAAGAGGGACAAAAATATCAAATTATAAAGCAGCTGTAGAAGATGCAGGGTTATTTCCCTTCCAGGTCCAGTGCAATACCTTGCTTTATGAGTCAGCACTGAAGACACAAATAAACTGCAATTATATAAATAGCTAAATGATGAACACCAGATACTTGCAGAATGTGTTTTGCTGCCCTGGTTTAGCACTGCAGGAAGAAACACAGGACTGATTGGTCTGAGATACCATGGTTAAAAAGCACAAACCCAGGAGATGAACCTATGGCTTGGATCCCTTACCAGGCAGCCAGAACGCCTCACAAAGAGCAGCCAAGAAGCCCAACGTTCCAGAACATCAGCTCCAGCAGTCCCCCCAAATACAGAAACAAACACTTTCTAGAACCCGAGAAGGAAAGCAAGAGGTTCAGTGCCCTGCAGCCTTCGCCAGCAGGTCAATACAACCAACATCCAGTTGAACTGCCAAAAGAACAACCTTTCTTTGATCTCCTACTGGGTGAACAGGTCAGAGAAGTTCAGGAGGTCCACTTGAACTCTGCTTACACATTGAGACCTGATTGCCCTGCAGTAAGAATTGAAGCATCTGACTCTGCTTTTGCCTGGTTTCCTTTTATACTGTAATATAATGTAATATAATGTTTATAATGTTTGTGCAGATGAAATTAATCTGAATTTTACCACATTTATTTCACTTTCCCATATGTGTAAAGATTAAAATGTGTCTTGAGGCATTTATGCTGGGTGCAAATATGCTCCCATACTTACTTGCAGGGCATGGACAGCAGAACTTACAGATCTCTGTGAGCTCATGTTTATACATCTCGCCCAAGTATCTTCATGTAAACATGGCTTTAAACCAGCAGCCCTTTTTTGAGGAGTTGTGGGGAGCTAATGTATTTATAATGCAAGACATTATCAGAGATGCTTCTCTTCCCATTTAAAAACAAATCTTGAGGTAATTTCTTCATAAGTCAGGTGTTGCAGGTGGAAGCAGTACAGATGCTCTCACTTTGTGATTCTTTCCCTGCCATTCTCAGATGAGAAATTTTCCAGGTAAGCTTTAAATTTCCCCAGTTCTAATGGAAGTGACAGGTAAATTAATCCTGATCAAGGAAAGTAAATGACAGCGTATTCCAGGGGAAGGCTGGGTCAGGCATGTACAGGATTGTCCATGTTAATGCCAGGGAGCTAGTCCAAGTCTGAACAACATATAGGGACTGGGAGCAGAAGATGCTACCAGCATTAATTTCAGCCCTACGATCAATATTCTTGTGCACCTACAGCTCATCACACACTCTCTCTTCCTGAATTTCTCCATCTCTAAATAGGAATGATCAATACGCGTCCACTGGGAGATCATAGAGCTCAGCTGCCTAATGTTTGTACAGCATTCTGACAGTCCCAGATGGAAGCTGCTCCATGGAGAGTCGCCTCTACCTCCTCGATGCACTTTTTAATCCACCCTCTGTTGTCGACTGGTATTTGGTGCTCCCTCCCTTGCAGCCGAAGCAGAAATGACAACGTGCGCTTCCAAACCTCCCTCCCACTCACCTCTCCTCCATCTGTCGGAGAGAGGGATTTTATTTGCTGCACAAGTGCTGTCTGGCTAAAAATGAGAGCACTTTTTACAGCACGATCCCACTCTCTCCTCCACACACACCCACTGCCCAAGTGCTTCATGCTGAGGTATGACATCTCTTCTTCGCTAGCACCCAGTGTAAGAGGAGGCTTCTACAGCACTCTTCATTAGGTGCTGACTAAAAAGCTGCCCCAAAATCCCACACGGTGTTCACTGCTGATCACTTCCACCCTAACTCTTGGGGATGGAATGGAACAGGGGATATCCGACAATAAGGACTGATTCTCTTTCCCCTGTCACAAACAGTCCAATGCAGTCATATCCCCCACTTTCAAGGTTTAATCCCAAGTCTCGTGACCAATTGTCATTTCCCTTTTAATACCTGGCTCCTAGAAAGAAGTGCTCACTACAGATTTTCTGTCTCTTTGTAAGTCAAGCACTCCTGGCTCGGGAGGAAAATTAGGTTTTGCTGAAGACACTCTAAAAGACTCAGGAAATAAAGGCAGACAGAAAGCATCAAAAATCATTAAACACACAATGCAATCTTTTGGTTTTAAGCCAGTGAGCAACACTTCTACATCTGTGGAACTGGCACTATGAGGAGCAGGGAAAGCTTGTGCTCATGAATACAGGACTGTCCACCACATGGAATTAAAGCGAATATAAAAACCTGGGTTCAGACAGGATTCTAGTCCAGATCTCAAGGTCTCAGCTTGAGATACTGTTTGAAGAGAAAGCACGAACGTAATTAGATGAAAAAGGTAGATACTGCCTTATTTATCATTGAGGCCAAATCTCCCAACTTCATTCTTATTCTGAATATTGCAGCCTTCATAAAGAGAAAGCTTTGTACAGTTTGGGACTTAACTTTGAGCCTGAATGGTTAAAAGAGGTATCTTCCCAAGTACGTGTAACTGTCAAACTAGGTACAAAGGTAATTTTAGTCCAATTTTCATCTAACTTGCTAGCAATCTTTGCAGAATGAGTACAAAATAGGGATGGCTGGAAATGAGGGTCAGACAAGAAGTGCCATATTCTCTTATCTCACCCAGATTTTGGTTAGCAAGAACATAGCGATAGAGGTCCATACCACAGCTTTGAACCAGGAAAGACTATGTCCCTTCTTTCAGAAGGATGCAACTTCTTCAGATTGTGCTCTGGGAATTCCTAGCAAAAGCCTTCAACCAGAAAAGCGGATGCATCACTGATGTCAGTTAAAGGCCCAGGCTATATAATACCAGGTGATTGCAGTTCATGTCAGCAGCTCATCACACCTAGAAGGGAAGGTTTTGTGGCTGGGGAATGGTGACTAGTCCCAAGCGGTGGCCCCAGCCTTGGACAAGCTTCAGTCAACCCTGACAGCTGCCCAAGAGGGATAAAGCTTCTCCTGGCCAAAGGGGGCTGTTTCTAACCGAGGTCCCCAAAACACTACTTATGAAGATTCAGCATCTTCCTCTTGATGATTCATGAGCTACAAGAGCTTCAAAGAGATCCTCTGACAAAAACAGGCGGAGATGGTCATTTCTAAACCTACACAACGTGAAGTGGGCAAGGTGAGGGGATGAAGGACTTAATGTCCTTAGGGCTGGTGGGGGAAATAGGCAAAAACCTCCTCTCCACACCCATGTTCACTGTTCAGTAACAAACAGCAATCTAATTGTAATTCCCAACACAAACACTATTCCACAAAACAATCAAAGTCTTTTCTCTCCCCCTACACCCAGACTGCTGCAGAGCAGGGAGCTATAAATACCCCATCTCACAGGTACAGCTCATTGCACTAGAAGTTTACCCCTTTGTTAAACATCAGACTCCTCCAGCCAAAGTAAAGAGAGGTGAGAAACTGAATGTAACATTGGGCAATTCCTTCCCACGAGCTGGTGTTTAATCTTGTCTGAGCAGGATTGAACAGCAGACACATTCAGAGCGACAGGGTCAGGAAGAAGTGAGGTTCCCAAGGCATGTTATTTACAGAGACAGGCAAAGCAGCTTGGAAGCTGACAACTTTTTTTGTTCCTTACTCATTCACTTCAGCTCGATGCCTCTCTTCTTTATGCAGGTCTCCAGCCAAGAGTTCCTTGTTAACTGCTCCAAGTGTATCTTTGAGGAAACCTGACCATGTTTTATGTAAGAGCTGTGGAAAACGTGGTTCTGCATGATTCGTTAAAGCATTTAAATGCTTAGTATGTGCCCAACAATCATGGTTCAAATAAGTACAACAGCACTGCTAACTCACTCCAGCACTGTCCAGTGCAAAATTATCACACAAGAACAGCAGTTGTCCTAAAATCTCCCAACTCTAAAAATGGATGGAGTTATCTAAGCAATATTAATACCTGCATCTGATGGACGCAAGAGCAGGAGCAGCCTTATCAGCACAGGGATAGCCTGGGAAACAGCATTCCCTGCCTTGAAGGTAATGTGACTTTGAACTTGACCGAGTAAAGGAGCAGACTGACTCAGGGAAGAAAATGGGTGGGAATAGCAGCAACTGGCCAATATCAAAACAAAGACACCTGGCTGCATCACCCATGGTCTGACCCAGTACTTCTATTATCCACCCAGAACTGCCGTGTTTTGACAAGCTTGAGCACCTCAGTGCGTTACCTACCTCTGAGTCCAACCAGGATCCAGAGAATAGGCAGCTCTTTCTCTTAGTGAGTCCAGAGGAGGCCACAGAGATGCTGTGAGGGCTGGAGCAGCTCTGCTCTGGAGCCAGGCTGAGAGAGCTGGGCTGGGTCAGTCTGAGAAGGCAAGGCTCTGGAGAGACCTTAGGGCAGCTTCAGTGCTCAGAGAAGCTGCGGCTGCCCCATCCCTGGCAGTGTTCAAGGCCAGGTTGGACACAGGGGCTTGGAGCAACCTGCTCTAGTGGAAGGTGTCCCTGCCCGCGGCAGGGGGTTGGAGCTGGATGAGCTTTAAGGTCCCTTCCATCCCAAAACCCCTCTGCGATGATCTTAGTCCAGTAAAGCACTCCCCAGGTTTCTTGCACTCCATGGGCATCCCCATAGTGTGCACTCTTCTGCTGAGACATTCACTAAGTGCAGGTGTGAAGGTTTTCATCAACACTCAATGCTCCAACAGCAAAGGTAGAAGCTCGGCAGCAACAGCTGTGGTCCCCTTTCATACAGGGAAGGGTGCTTCGGAACTGGCTTTCACCAAATCATGTCATGGGGATCGCTGGCAGGAAAACCTTTGTTCTATTTACACTGAGACAGGAGGATTTCTTCCCTCCTGTTTTCAGTGAGCATCAAGACCAAAGGCTTCCCTTTAGGAATGAAAGCAAATTCTTAACAACCAGGAAGTGTTTAAATGTTTTCCTGAGCCAGTTTGGAACAGCTGATTGTTAGGGAAGTGTTCTGGAATCAAACAGTGGGCAGCATTATGAAACAATGCTTTCAAGAGGAGAAAGGGTGGAAAGCACCCATCCCTTACCCCCACTACTCACCACACAGTTCTTTGCATTAATATGAGGTTCAAGCATCTTTCAGAGCACATCCCTGTCTTTCAACTGCAGCAGATAGTTTAGTCTTCTTTTTCATTTCGATGTCACTTTTGTATCACTGGGGAGAGAGATTTTAAGTCACCAGTTCCTGTGATTTTGAAGCCTCTTCTTAATCCTTTTGAACTCAACATGGCTTAGACAGGCAGAAGTGGGTGGATCAGCTTGACAGCCTGCAGCCACCACTACTCAGTTCCAAGGCCTCAGTGCAATACGCACCTCACATGTACCAAGGCTCTTAAGCCCTTCGAGTCAAAGGCACCAGCCTGTGCCAGAACACTGGAGCTTCCACCAGGGTGAGAAAGGTTTTTAAACAAACCCCTCCCAAGGGTGTATCTGGACAACCCCTTTTTGCTAAATAAACATTCAAATAGGATTAATGCACACAGAGCGTTAGTATCTGAAGAGACTGCCATGGAAAAGAAAGGTTTATGTTTATTTATGGATACCATGATAGGGGAAAAAAAACCTTTAAGTACTGATATTGGACTGGAGATCCAACTAGAGTTCCCACTTCATAGAATCCCAGATGGGTTTGGGTTGGAATGGACCTTAAAGCTCATCCAGTTCCAGTCCCTGCCACGGGCAGGGACACCTTCCACTAGAGCAGGTTGCTCCAAGCCCCTGTGTCCAACCTGGCCTTGAACACTGCCAGGGATGGAGCATTCATCACTTCTCGGGGCTCTCAGTGCCTTCCAGTCAACCCCCCACTTCCAGTTTCAATACGAGATGATGTTCTATGATAGGGAATATCCCTGTGGCTGGTTCAGGTCAGCTGTGCTGGCTGTGCTCCCCCCTGGCTTCTTGGGAAGAGCATGAAAGACTGAAAAGTCCTTGATCAGGGTAAGCACTACTCAGCAACAACTAAAACATTGGTGTGTTATCAGCACATTCTCACACTAAATCTGAAACACAGCACTGTACCAGCTACTAGGAAGAAAATTAAGTCTATCCCAGCCCAAACCAGGACACTACCTTATGTTGGAGCCACCAAACTCCCAGAAGTAAAGCAGCATCAGTATGAAGTGATACTCTGGGCCCAACCTGCAAGCTTACTGATGCAGGCAGTCACGAACAGCTTTCAGGAAGCATTCAAAAAATAAGACAAGATTCAAGTGATTTAAAAAATCTTATAGGTTTTATAAAAACATTATTATACATTACAAAAAGTCTTTTATCAATTAAACCTTACAAAACACTTAAAATGCGAATACTCTTTTAAAGGCAGATTATCTGTATTTCAATATGTACAGGGAACAGTCTGTATCAAAACGATGAAATAGAGGACAATCCATAACTTTCGTACTAAGCCAGTTAGAAGTATGTACACTGACAAAAATAGGAATGTGTTTAGAAATTACTGCTTTTGCCTAGAAAAATAGAAGAGAGATACTGTAAGAACCCCACCTGAAGACTCAAGAGTTTGCGAACATCGAAAGACTCAGAACACAGCTGGTTTACAATGGTAACCTAAAAACATTGATTAAAACCTCTTAAAATCAGAGAAACTATCCTATTGTTCTGAGTGTTCCAACTCAGAAGAATGATGATGTAAAGTAACAGGGAAGAAGGAAAAGAAGACTGAGTGGGAAAATACCCTGAGGTAAGGCAGAAGCGTTCTTATTTCTTCCTACTTGCTGCTTCTTTGGCTTTTTGTTACTTTCAAGCTACCACAGAGGTTTGAAAGGAAATTTGTCTTAACAACTACATCATCTCCACATAGGTAATTATTCTGACAGAATACAAGTGACATAAACACAATAGCATATATTGCTCTTTTCTTTCAGACTCTTCCCATTTCTGGCTCCATCCCTCTATTTTTCTTTTTAACATCTTAATTCTAGAATTAAGACTCAGGAGGACAGAATAGCCACCTGCATGTTTCTTCTAATTACCATTTCCCACATCTTCCTTTTTTTCTTGAGGGTTTTTTATAGACAAGTTCTTCAAAAGCCATGCTTTCATCTTCCACTTCATTTTCCAAGTCTCTCTCATGCACAAAGCCTATATTAAAAACAAGAAAAGAATGAAGTATGGAAAACCCCGACACCTTTTCCTCTTGACAGTATGCCAAGCTATGTCATTGCTCTTTTATGTTGGCAATATACCTTCATATACAATGTATAATCATGTTTAAGAAGTATTGGGGCTTAATATGACAAGTATTTAAGAGCTCTGCTAGGAAGCAGAGACTGCTGAGCCACTTGCTGCACTAGTAATGAGTTTTTACACTGAAAATCTGTTTGAAACCTGTGTAATTTGAAAACCTACCTTCTTCTTTTATCTGATGAGAGTCCATTTTCTTCAGCCACTTATGAGCCTCATCAATGGTGGCAATCAATTTGCTGGCGTGTTTGGTTATTGTTTCTTCAGCTGAAATGGAGCACAATTAACATTCTGTAAGAAACAGCTAAGAGATGGACAGCAGCTAAAAGCCAAGCACAAAATGAAGTTACTCAGAGCTGTCTTTGTGATGGTGCTGCAAAGCAAGAAGTCTCAGTCACCACTGATCTCATGTGCAGGGAAATTCACGACTGGGGATGAAGGTGCTGTATGTATTCCTCCCCATTCCGATCAACCTTACTAGCACTAGCAGAGGAGAAGCTCTGCATCCTTGTGCTGTCCCTTTTAAGGTACACCTGAAACTCCCGAAAATGTCCTGGTTTATCTGTTTTGGGGTATTTAAGTTCCTGGTTTTCATTATCCTTCTGAAATTACACAAGTCAAAGTCAAGTATCACCCCAAGATGCTGCAGCCTTTCCTTAACTGCACCATCAGGGACTTGAAAAATGCTTGTTATAAAGTGAGGGAAAAGTAATCTCAAAGGCGAATAATTGCTGTAAATATATTTTCACCAAGTGGAAGAACAAGGTAGCATTCATCAAGCAGTTGTCATAACAAAATCAACTATTACTTAACTAAGCTTACTACATCCATCATATTCATCACTACCGTGGTTCACTGAGCAGAAAGCCAACTAAATAATAAGAAAAACCTTATGGAATTCATCCATATGGTAAAGCTTTCCACTAGGAGTGAAGGTAAAGCTGACACACGAAGATCGCAACCAAACGTTTAGGTACAAATTTAACGTGGCTCACTGATCAGAGCTGATGAACATATCAAATATTACAGTTTTTCATTCCTGTCAGACATCGCAGGCAAAGTGATAACTTGATGGGGTTGGTAGATTTCTACGACTAAAGCCAGGAACAATGTTTTGATTTAAGATGTCACTTTCCCACAGCAAATACTCCAAACGATTTTGCTCCTAGGCCACTCGCTCAGTAATTCAATTTTGCTTGCAAAAACCAGCTTGGAATAATGCTTTAAGTGTATGAGTGAAAAAAAAGATAATCAAAATGTGTATCTCCTGAGTACCATAATCTATTGGACTTAATACCAGGGTTGCCTTTGAGTGTCTGACACCCCACAGACTTGTAGTCAAGTATCCACTTCTGTTCAGCCCTAGCACAATTACAAGTCCAAGGGCAGACTGGTCAGAGGTATCCTTCACCAAAGACTCCAAGTACTTCCAACACTCTACCCCTGCATATCCAAATTACTATGGCTGGCAAAACAAAATAAGTAGAAAACAATAGAAAAATCACTAAAGATTACCTGGGCTAATGTAACACACTGCTGTAAGAGTGGGTAAATTCAGAGAACACGGCACATCCGATCATGTAGGTAAAATTCACGTTACTAAAATTCATCACTATTCACTTGACTTCTACGATGTGATGTATTACTTTGTGTTTGAAAGAGGTTAGAATGTATTTAACATTTTCAACTGCCTCAGTTCTTCTTTTCCTCAGCTACCTGAAACACCTTTCTCTTGACCACATTAAGATTCTCAAATGGAGCTTTGCCAGGTCTAGAAGTTTGGCCACAAATGACACATCAAAGTTCCTACCTTTAGCCCAGGCTTTTCTCTCATAGATTTCCTCTACTGCATCTGAAATCTTCTTAATATTCTCTTTGATTTTTCTCTGGCGTAAGTTGGAACCTTCTTTATATGCCAAACGGCCTTGTGTGTAACTCTTTTCCACAATGGCCTCCACTACTTCCAGTCCATCACGTATTATCGGATCTATCTTCCTCCTGAAAAAGTCGGCGTAGTATTTGTAGGCAGCACTGTTACTCCTGTGTTCCTCTGTGTTTCTGTGCTCTATGTAAGCCTCACTGGCCACAGAACTCGCATCTCCTTCGGCATGCAGCTTTTCTTCTCCACTGATCTGTGTTGGTGTCCCAGGTTCAGAAGCGTCTGCCTCCATGCTTTCTGACCGGCTGAAATAGCTCTCGGAGCTCTGGATAAACCTGACTCCACAGAGGTCACACTGGGTTTGGTCGATATCTGCTTTTTTGAAGATCTCTGATAAAAATTCCTCTCCTTCCATGGCAACAGGCTCAGCTTTGGAGCAGGCCTTCCTCTTCCACTTCACACACAGGCAAACGAAATGGAACACACGACGCAGCTGGCGCTGAGCAGATGCTTTCTGCTCCTGCTTCTGCTGCTTGCTGAGTGCAATGACTTCCAGGGGATCCTTTTGGTCCTCTAAGCAATGAACCCTTTCAAGTTCCTTTTCTAGTTCATCAGCACATTCCGCCTTATCCAAAGAGGTCACAAACCTGTCGAGGTTTATGTTTTCGTACAGGATGCCCCGTATGGGTGGATGCCCCTGAGTGTATGCAGAGTCCCACCTCCATCGGCAGTCCACCAAGTACTCTTCATCTCGCTCTGCCAGCAGCTCTTGCAGGCACGCAGCGATTTCTCTTACGTGTGTAGCATCACTCACTTGTTCCACAACCCTCAGCAATCTTTTAGGCACTTTAGAGGGAGAGTCTTTTCTCACTGCTTGCAGCATCGCCTTGATTTCAGGGAAGTGGTGGTGTAAGCGGGATTTGTATTTCAAGCTCTGCACCTGGTCAGCATTCAGTAGCATCACTAAGCACAGCACTACAGTTCGCTCAGCCTCCCCTGAAGTTATACTGTCAGGGTCCTCAAAAGCATCCAGAAGGACATTGAACATTCCATGAACTCCACACAAAACGTCTGCTAGATAACAGAGATGAAACCTGAACTTCTGTACAGCTACATAGGTGTCCTTTGGCCTGTACTCCTGTATAATAGAAAATGTGTCTCTAGGTTCTTTGTTACGGTCCTTGCTTTTGAACAAGAACTCCCAGTAATGAATGAGGGCAATGTAACTCTTTGGAAAGCAGAGAGTAATGTTCTTGGAGAGACGCATCAGAACAGCACAACAGAGAATATACTGGAATTCCAACAACATCACCGTGTTTGCTATGCTTGGAACCAGGTATCTCGTGCACTTCTTGACCAGGACATTCATAAACCGGAAAAAAAACCTTTTACAGTTTTCCGGGTTCTTATGAATGTAGAATTGCTCCAGTGAATTTTCAAGGAGGCGAATGAAGCACAAGTGTGTTCTCCCTCCATTTTCAGCATTTTTGTCAGGCAGCAACATACCATATCTGCCCTCTATTCCTTTGGCTTTTCCTCCTTGGCCTTTCCCCTTTGGGGAGTTCTTTGCCTTTGCCAAAGCAAAGTTTAGCTCTTTGTTATAATCATCTTCTTCCTTAATAAGAAGCTTCTCAAATTCTTCAGGATATCCCGAGGATAAGATGAGAACTTGCATGGCGTGTAGCCACAAGTCAGTTGATTCTCTTCTGGCTGCGGTGTCTTCATTTTTAAACTTAAATGTGAGATACGCCTTCAACATTGCTCTACAGGGTTTGGAAATAATGTTACCGAACTCCAGTATTTCTTTGCATGCCTTTGGGTTCTCAGACAGTATTCTTAAATGGAAATGGTTAGGAAAAAACATTTCTAGGAGGGCTTTACATGATGCATATTTGTCAGCAGTCAAAACATCTGCAAAGCTTTTGTACTGATTAAGTAGCTCTTTAGGGAAAACACAAGCAGCTTCCAATAGCAGGCCATTTATTGCCACCAGATGCATTTTACACTGAATTATTGTCTTTGCTTCATGTTGCAACAAGGGCTTATGGTAATCCTTACAGGCTTTATCTTCACAGTTCAAGCCAGCAATGAACTTCATACAAATATCAGGGTAATGCTTGTTCAGTAACTCATGGGTGATTGAGCACAATCTGCTTAACAAGTGCCGTTTCAAAGCTGATTTTACCTCCTCTGTGCTTACTGACAAGCCACCTTTTGTCTTCGCCTCTTTTAGACATGTTTTGTCTAACAAAAACCTGAGAATGGGTTCAGATTCATTTTGGGACACCAGGCAACTGTCACCTGTTGGGACAATCCCAAAGTAGGCAAAGCATAACTTCACCATATCTTTCTCTGCATTGGTGGCTGCTTTCTTCAAACTCCTAACCAGATTCAGAAGAGCCATCAAGCCACGCGTTGCCATAAAGAGGATGTTCTGGCAAGGAATGCTGCAGCGAGATAACGCAAAGAGAGCTTCCACGGCACCAGCAGAATGATTCAGAGACAGGAACTGACAGTAGGCGCTGCTCAGCTTTGTGAAGTCTCCCTTTAGGACTCCCTGCAAGAACACAGCCTCAGCAATGCCAGACTTCTGCTGAGTTTGTTCATAAAGTTCGAGGGCTTCTTTTAGGATGAGCTCCGTTTCCACCACGTTTGATTCCGAACAGCGAGCGATACCAGCGCGAGCTGCAGCAAGCAAACATGATGCACGGAACTCTTTTACAGCCGTGAGGTTAGCTGCTTCCAGAGCAAACCCATGCTGTTTCATTAGCTTGGCAGCTTCCTCCTCTCGACCTTCCCTTTTCAGTAAGTCTGCTGTTTGGCGCAGGCACCCACGAGACTTGAGGAACTCGAGCTGATCCTCTATGTCCAGTTTTGAGAGGACTCGCATCATTTCCTCAGTTCTGTTCATACTCAGGTACTTCGCAGCTGCTTCCAAGTACAACTGATTTGCTGTACAGGAGAGTTTGGAAACCACCTGTCCTTTTGTGTTCAACATCTCTTCATATCTGAAATAACAGATACATCAATTTACTACCACAGATGACTAACGCAGACAAAAAAAACCCCACTTCATTCTTAAAAAGCCCCTAAAGCATTAAACAAATAGTCACCATCCCTGGAGGTACTTAAGACTTGTAGATGTGGCACCTAGGGACATGGTTTAGTGGTGGCCTTGGCAGTGCTGGGTTAACAGTTGGACTCAACGATCTTAAAGGTCTTTTCCAACCTAAACCATTCTGTGATGCTATGAAATAGCTGTCCCCAGAAGCTCTTTTTTCCAAAAGGCCAAGTATTTTAAGTGATGTCTGTCACGCAAGACAAACAATCACATCATCTTAAAAGATCTACCGAAAAAACTGAGTTACAACATAAGGCTGTCTGAAGCCAGATCATGACAACTTTTGGTACAGACAGGATCACAAGGTTTTTACAGCATTAGTGAATCCTTCTCCATGCTGTCAAATCACTGTACAAATTATTTTAATCACATTTTGCCAGTGGTAATCTTCTGTTTATTTAAGTAAACCTCAATATAGAATGGTTGTTTACAGGAACAAAAAGCCAGAATGAAATATAGGCAAATTTCAATGAATCCCCCAAGGCCGATATAGATAATAGTCTGTAAAATTTACATAAACCACTCAGTTTAGAGGACTCTTTCAATTCTGTCACACGTACCTATATATACTTTGCTGCTTATTGAGTGCCTGAGCAAAGTACCCGGTTGCATCTTTCAAAACAAGCACTTTAAACCACTCAGTTATTATTACTGGCTGCTGTGAAATTATTAAAGACATCCCCCTAAGCCATTCTTACAAGACTATTTTCTCCTGCATGCTGAGAATGAGTAATTTTTCTCCTGATGGGTGAGTAAATTATCATTAGCCTTTCATTATCATATTTTCATGATGAATGTGGGAGTGCAAATTTTTGTACCTATGCTGATGAATCTGCAGGAATGATTTGGGGAGGCTGATTTAAAAAATGGTTATTTGGTGCCTTTAATGCTTGAATTTTTGGATCAAACTATCTTTACATATTAAACGAGCTTTATTCCTTCAAAAACCAGTTGTCATTATTAAAAGGACATCACAAAGGATTTCAGTGAAGGGGCGTAACTGTAGGCCTTGCTAGAATTCTAATTGGTGTATATATATGCTTTAAAAGTGTAATTTAGGTGAAATTAATGAGAGGTGAAGCCAATAAATGTACTCTTTATGCACGAATGTGCTAATGAGGTCACAGGGATGGTGCCAGATACAAAGTTCAGTCAAAAGGATACTAATAAAATCAGTTTATCAAGCACAGTGAGAGGCAGTTCTTAACTGCCCTAGGCCAGCACTGGGGAGGTGGTATGGAGAAGTTCATTTCAGAGTCTCCGAACAAGAACGTGTCAGACAGGCAGCCCAAGCTGCTCATTTAAATTACTGGTCTTTGCTCTCTACATAGATTTTGATGGACAAACAGCTCATTTGCCACGACTGCTGCATGATATACCATACATCTAATGGTTATTCTACTACTGCCTAAGTGGCAGTAGGTGGCAGTAAGCTAAATCTGTTACTATTTCAGCCTTAAAAGGGAAGTGTTTAATACTTCTAATAGATGTGTTTGTTGCATTTAACACAAGAACCTAGTTCAGAGGACTGGCTGAAGGAGAACTTGCACGACTAATAAATAGACACTGGAAAAAAATCCCAGGAAAATGAAGCTAGTCACTGCTCCACCTGTGGATGCAGTAGAATGCTTCCACTGTGTTACCATTACCCAAGTGAGAATTCGGACAAAGTTAATTTAACTTCATACACAACAAAGTTGCCAGCCAAAACTCTTGTGACAATCTGATGGTGAGCCAACTGTGTCATCTGGAATTTGGAAATGGAAAAGAGAATTACATTCCAATACCAACTTGGAAGACATACCTCTCAACTGCCTTTGCTGCTTCTTCATAAAGTTCTTCCTGACAATACATTTTAATTGCCAGATCAAACTCCTCAATTTGTTCATAACATTCAGATGCCTCTTTGTAGCACTGGCTTTTCTGATAGTAAACTGCAGCATCTTTCATCTGCAATGCAGAAGTCAGTAATGAAACTGAAGTGCTCTGAACAGTCAAAACTACACAAATAGAATAAATTTGCTAATTCCATCATGTAGGTGTCTCATGGAGAAACACACTTTAATAAAATGCAATTAAAGTATCTGAATGTAATCAAATACATATTAAAGTAGCCATAATTAAAACTGAACAGAAACCTTCAAAATACCTGTGTCTGAAAAAAACAGAATGTAAAATTAAAGGTATTATATAGGATTTCCAAAGTACTTCTTATTCACCCAGCTCTGCCTGTTGTTAAAAAACACCACATATGCTTCTGTTGACTTGCAAATTACTCAGAATCACCAGGATTAAATTTAAACAGTTATGGATGCAGAAAGGGAACCCTAATTTTGTTTCTTAAACTTGAAGTATTTGGGAACAATAACTTTACATCCTTTTAGTGGAAACGCACTGCAAATAAAAATGTTAAATATCCTCCTACACTTGGAAAATTAGTGTTAGCCCTTACAAGTCTCAAGATTCCATGTAATGGCTGTAATCAGTGAAGTTTCAGTATCGTCACAGTGTTGGATGAAGTAACAGTTTAGCTTTTAGCAGTTTCATGAAATCAGTCACTAATTAACTTTCGACTGCAAAGTAGAAGTGACTGATGGTGACATTTGAGGAAAGCCGAAGAAATAAACCTCAACTGCATAAGTGCATCCTTGTCCTCTTCATTTCTCTTCTGGCTATTCTGTGACAAGTGCTTTCCCTTGAGCAATCCAGCTTAAAGACCTGGTTTAATTCAGCTACTACCATGTCACGGAAAAATACTATTATCTTATGAGTAATATGAGGGGAAAAAGGCTGTAGGAAAAGGAAAGGGATAAGGAGAGGATAGTTTAGAGGACTTAATACCTTTCCTAACTTTTTACACAGCTCTGCACAAAGCCGGAACTCCTTTGATTGGAACAGACATTTTAGTGATAATTTCGGTTCTCCACATTCCAAGTAAGTTTTAGCCAATGTCAGATATTCCATCTGTTTTTCCCTGTGGAAAATAAAGAGAAAATCACTGTTTACATCCAAATTACATTTAGGAACACACAATCTGTCGCTGAATCCAACCAACACTGACATCATGTGTTCTTCTTCATACACAAAGTGATGAGGTACAACCTTACAATTAGTTGCATTTTGGGCTGTCACTGTTCCATTCAGAAGTCTGTTCCAGAATCTCACTGCTCTGACAGTAAAAAGCTTTAAATTCTCAAACTAAAATACACTAGTGTGGTTTTGTGCTGCTTCTCTTTTCTAACTGAACTTGCTCCTTCCTCCTTCCTGCTATTTAGCCCCAATGCCATTAAAGACAACAATCAAATTTTGTTCCTAAGCCCATCCTCTCTGGTATCATTGCAGCATGTCTCTCTTCTTCCCAGACCTAGTCTGAATTCATCATCCTTGAGCCTGCAGCATCAGAACTGTACAGAGCATTTCATATTATAGAGCTCACAGGAATATTATAGAGCTCACAGGAATCTTACTTATGCTTCATACACCGGCATTAATACCTCTACTAAACAAAGCCACCACTTTCGCAGCTTCATTATTACATATGTTCTGTCAATTTAAGATACCCTAATATACCCCATTTCTTCTCCTCAAACTTTATCCGGTTTGAGGAGACAACAGCCAGTTTACAGCCGACTGAAGTTTTTTCCAATCCCATCAACAAATTCACTATGATCATGAAATTTTATGAATATCCTACTTGTAGCCAGGGCCACTAACACAAAACAGGTAACGAGAAAAGGTAAACCTTTCACTTTATCCAGTAATAACATTTCTCCAGACCTTCCCCCTGCTCCGTTCAGTGCTAGCTTGCTCTGCTCTAGTTATTCCTGCTATCACTGCTGGTTTTCAGCCTCCCCAGCATGAAAAGGAATTAATTCACTTACAGTCCTCCCCATGAAGTGTTTTCCTGTCTTATCTGAGACAAGTCCCAGACAGTTTTTCAGCCTCTTCAGGAAACTGCAAACCTTCTCCCCTGTGAAACCCTTTAGCTATTTTGCCCAGCTGACAGCATGAACTAAATGATTCATTTCAAAATTTGCCCCTTTGGTTCAGACCTAAGTCCTGCTTGTTTAATTCAGATTGACTCTAACATTCATTTTACCTCGAAGCCCACTTTTTGTTAGCTGCTTTTCTTCCCCAATGTACCACACCATTCCTTCTTCTTTGCTAAGTGAATATTCAGTAGGATTAACTGGAGTTGAGCACTGCTGATGGCATATGCTCTTCTATCTATGTCTAAGAATATAAAGCCTCTTGAGGCAATGCAAAACCTGTTGCTTTTCTCTCACACAACCAGTAAGCCCTTTCAAAGGCCACTTTTGCTTTCGATAGCCTATGGTGTATAACTGCTTTCAGTACTCCCCAAAGGGACCAGTGCCCTAGACTCTGTTGGAGCTGTGGTAGACATCCCAATTTCTTACATCTCTTTTGCAACCCACAAAGATGTGGAGACACCTCACCTGTGTGGCTCCCCAAGGTCTCCAGTGTGGTCCCACAACTGTGGTGGGAGTCTCCCCATGAGGTTTGGCACTACAGAAGGACACTCTCTCCTCTGCATTTACACTTACCTAGGGCTGCTTTTCTTGGAGTGCACTTTGAGAACAGCATCGTGTGCCAGGGCCAGTTTTGACTTCTCGGCTGCTCCTCCCTTTTGGTAACATTTGGCTGCCACCTGGGGTGAAATCATACACAGCATTCACACCCCAGCATCCAGCCCATGGCTTAGCACACAAAAGTAAGCCTTAATTTTACAGCGACTGTAATGGAAAAGAGAAAGACTAGCAGGGTGCCTGGAGGAAGAAAGAGGTAAAACACTGCAGTTTATTTTTAGGACAAAAAGAAAAGCTTTAAAGTCAGTCTGCATGTGACCATCACAATTAGAATTTTAATTAAAAGGTTTTACATGGAGGTAGTGAAAACAACACTCCTTGAAGGCTGACAGAAGAAACAGCACATGCAATTTGAACGATGTCCTCAACCATTAATTGGGAAGTCACCAGGCATCTACCAATAAATTCTATTAATAATAAGAGAACCAATTCAAAGTTCAACCAAAAAGCATAGATCCTTTATTCATGCTTTTACCACACCAGGCCCTTTCTGTGATAAGCTAAAGAGAAACAGCAGGAGCTACCATGTTCCTAGCAAGGTTTGTTTCGTTATCACCTCCCTCATTCTGCAACACCATTATTTCTTTATTCTATCCATGGATTTAGTATTTGTTTCTGTTTGGAAATTGCACACTGCAATCCACTCCTAGAACTGCCAAATTCACCAGATAATTTCTTCTTAATGTAGCAATGATAAGCAAAGATCAGGGTTATAAAGAAAACAAAATAGCAGATAATACAGCTAATGCATTTCAGATTACAAGATAAAATTTTTCCAGCTGTGTGTTTTTTATCTAAACACTTTGCTGTCCATTTACGAAATTGCCTTTTCTCCAAGGGGAGATAAAGACTGTACAGTGGCAGCTGATTATTTTGATTTTTGCCTTGTTATAAATAACTGTTCTCCATACAAAAAACCTCATGTTGCTATCAGCAAAAAATGGAAACTTTCCTTCTGCCACGATCAAAAAAAGTCTCCAAAATTCGATTTCATAGGATCATAGAGTTTCTCAAATTGTAAGGGACTCATAAGGATCATTGACGCCAACTCCCTGCTCCTCACAGGGAGGAGTAAGAGCGTCATCCAGACTCTTCTTTAACTCTGACAGATGTGTTGCTGTGACCACTGGGGAGGCTGTTCCTGCAACCAACCACTATATTAATGAAGAACCATTTCCTATAACATCCAATCTTAACTTTGCACATGGTTTAGATTCACAAATTCCAGCCAATTCCAGTTGTTGCTAATAACTGGGGTTTTTTCAACCATCTTTCATTTGTGCACATTAAAATGTTTTTCCCTCACCGGACTGCAGATTTCTGAGTAGTGAATTTAACATTACAGACAACAGGCTTGCTCTCCCTGCTTACTTCTTGCCATTTGTTTACAAGTAGTCTGTATACACCTACACAACTACAAAGCACAAACTAAGATAGGCTGCTACAGAGCAACTGAAGGTTTACAGACAATTTTACAGATGGAAAGAAAAAACCCCAGAGGTTTCAGAATAGGCAATAACCATTACTTCAGATAAACATTTGCTCCTACCTCCCAGAACTGATGTTTAGCATAGTAGTCTCCTTGTGCAATCCATTCTTCTGGAGTCGAAGTTTTAGCAAACATGCTGTCGTCTAAGTCTAGAAGGTCAGGGGTAATCATTTCATGTTAGAATGGGTAAACCACAGAAACCACCTATCATGTACCAAAACTAAGCATTAACATCCCATAATATTCCAAACTCTGTGATTTGTGCTCACACCAGTAATGGTAACCACGCATTAAATACATTTTATCCCTCTCAGTCAGCACTGAAAATCAACAAGTTGGGTTTGGTTTCGAAAGACCTTGAAACATCATGCTTCTTGTTCAGACAAAACTTTGAATAAATCCACGGTCTTTATAGAAACTGAATGCTTTCATTTGATAAACCTCTCTCAGCTGGGATGGTTCTCTGTGAACAGGCTTCAGTACTGTGCAGGTGTGATGGATGCACTCCTCCTGTTTGCACTAACTGAGCTCTGGTCCAGGCAGATGCTCAGCAAGTAGGCCTAACTGAAGTAAAATGTATTGTGTGAGGTTAGCACTGAGAACACAGCACCAAACCCAAAACAACCAACGGTTCGGCTGCAGACTGGGCTCATAAGTGGCTGAAACTGTATAAACACAGCAGAAAACCTGACTACAAATCAACCAGTTTAAGCTGTACATATCTGTAGCCATGAAGGTCCGTTGAGCAGTCCCTGCATAGCAGCGGATCTGGAGGTGATCTCCCCTTGACCAGGGACACCTCTCAAGGTTACCCCTCGAGGCTGAGAAATCCCCTACCTAACACCAGATATCGATGGGTTGGTAAGTGGCATTTCTGCATGCGTGTAACATTTAAGATCTGTACAGTGAGCTTAAGCAATAATCTTTGCAACCCATACTACCTTTAAGTGTAGTAAACAGTACTGACCGCCAATCCATCTGTACTCATTAAATATTCTACATACCCAGATTGACTGGTTAGAACTCAAAAAAAACCTAATTACTAGGTCAGATCTGAGTGAATTCTGGCTCTTCTCCTCTGACAGCAGGAAAACTTATACTAATGAATGAGCAATGAAGTTATGTATCAACATATACGAGCGATCTTTAGAGCCAAAAAGAAATCAGTGGAAATTTGGCTGTTATCAATGAGTACTGTTAGAGGGACCAAGGAATTTAACCTTCTTCATTACACAGCTTAAAAGAAAGCATGAGCAGGCTGTTCTGTTTTACAGTCTCTTAAAGAAAGTTGTAGGATAACTTTACCTTTCTTTTCATCTGTTTTGACAACCTTAACAAATTCTCTTTTGATGAAATACTTAAAAGCTGGAGCCCGTTTATCACTGTCTTCATCAAAGATCCAAAGATTGACTCTGGCTCTTGTAATGGCAGTATACAATTGCTTCAGCTCTCCATTCAGCATCTGAAGCAGAACCCAAAAAAAGGCAGCACACCAAATAAAATTAATTAAACGCCAGATGAGCTAAATCATTACACAGAAACATGCTTTGCAGTTATAAGAAAACAGCGCGTATATATATATAATTACTAACAAAGAAGAAAGTGTCAAGTAAGTCTAAATATATGTATTTTTTTCAATTACATAAGCCATTGTCCAGGTAATTTGCATGAAACTATTGCTACTGCAGTTCAGAAAGCTGTAGGTGTGACAGTCCATTTTCCTCCTAAACACCTGCACATACAATTATTCATTTTCACGATTGTATGGTAAAAAATATCTGACTCACTAGACTCTAAGAAGTTTCCTTCATTTTAAGGCAGTGACACTGATCTGAAACCAGACTAAACCAATAATATTGACAAGCTGATTTGCTATTTGCTTTAACCACAGCTGTTCTGTAAATATACCTAAAAGTCTCTTACCCACAGTTTTTGTTCTCATCAAATTGCATTTGCAAAACACCTCGTCTTTTAAAATCAAGATTATATTATACAAATGTGAACAACTACCAAAAAAAAGCAACCTGAATGACACCTGGAAATACAGGATGAAAGGATTTCTTGAAGAAATTCCTCTAAGATCTAAAAATTTAGTTTATCTTTCCTAATCCCAATGTTACAAACAACTCACCTTGTACATTTCTACATTAAAAGGAGTTCTTTTCTGCATACCAGCAGCATCCTCTAAAGGCATTTCGATTAGCAATTTGTTTCCTACTTGCACATCCAAACCAGGAGTATAAGAAGAAATTATCTTCCATTCCTTGCTAGCCTAAAATGTCAAGAGAATGAGGTTTACTTGTATGCAGCAATCACTAGTGCCCACATATGCAAAAGATAAGGGTGAGACACTGGCACAGGTTGCCCAGAGAAGCTGTGGCTGCCCCATCCCTGGCAGTGTTCAAGGCCAGGTTGGACACAGGGGCTTGGAGCAACCTGCTCTAGTGGAAGGTGTCCCTGCCCGTGGCAGGAGGTTAGAACTAGGTGAGTTTTAAAGTCCCTTCCAACCCAAACCAGTCTATGATTCTGTGGTGTGACTGACAAATGCACCCCCACAACTGAAGAAGGCTCTGAGGAGAAGAGTGGGAAAAAAAAGTTATCTCTGGGAAGAATGTAAAGAATAATCAATTTTTCAAGAAAGCTGAACTTCATCTCAATGCAAACAGGGCTGGAGGGTAACCTTTTCTTGGGATACATGTCTGCACCAGGCTGTTACCAAGCTGAACAACTAACTTTCCCTAAAATAGGTAGAAGAGAGTAATGTCACCCTGAGCCACCCAGACCAACCTGGGGGAAACTGAACACATGGCTCAGCCCAGGAGTGGGTAAAAACTGAGCAGCAAACCATACTAATGTGGAAAAGTGCAACTGGCTTGAGGTGGCCTCAAGCTACATATTGCTTATCTGAGGCCATTCTATGGGCGATGGTCTCCACTATAGACTGTGAGACATTCCTAAGTTTCCTGACAACTCCTGAGCTAAACCAGAATGAGTTTTCTGGAGCTAAGTTCTGGATGGCTACAAAGCATACCCCTTCCTGCCCCTCTCAAACACATACACACACTATTTGATTCTAAACATAATTGGTTTACAATTTTGTGGTGATGCAAAGCAGGGGATCTAAGGTGCTTTTAGGGGATCCAGAATTCCAGTATCAGCTAAAGAGTATGAGAGGGTGATGGAGTGTCCCTCCACCACCTGCTCTGAACAGGGAGCAGCCTGAAGGGACATGCTGTAAGCTAGCAGAGTACTCTTGGTACACATGTGTGTGCATGCACTGCTGTGCTGTGGTAACCCCAAAGCTCTCCCTTACACTGCAACAGCTAATCTGAAAGAAAATGCAGCACTAGGGGCAGATGGTCTCAATTCATAAACCTACGAACCCTGTTTTCTACTGTAGTGAAACCACCCATCTCCAGAGGTAACAGGGAGCCCTTCCCCAGCTGGAAAGCCAATTAGACCATGTGCAAAATCAAGACTTAAGAGAAAATGCAGAAAGTGGATAAGAATTAAATACCTCTGAATCTGTGAAAAAGTTGTAAAGAAGAACATCATCAAACTCCAAGCCCTTTGCTTCATAAACTGTCAGCACAAGTGCTAAACTAAGTTCCTCGGGTATCTTCTCTTTTGCAGTCTCATTTGCCACTAAAACCACCTGCCATAAAACACAGTAACAAAAAGAACTTATTAGTAAGAAAACATAAAAAAGGTAGTAGCTGCATAGAGAAAGCACACAGACGTGTCATGACAATGCAAGAGCCTTCTCGAAACCAGGCAACATTTAACACAGATATTCCAGCACAAGGTCACAAAGCTACCACTAGAAGACTGACAAGTACATGGTATGTGCAGACAGTTGTAAATCTGGTGTAAGAAAATGGGGAATTAGAAAGGAACGGGACAGGCAACACCTGATGCAAAAAAATAACAGAAAAAGCCACACATGTATTAAGAAGAAACAGAAACCAATATAATAAAGTTCAAAAAGCATAATTTATCAGCGAGATAAAAGGGCTTAAATTGTGGGCAGTCCATAAAAAATGATGACTTGGCATCAGAGCTGGAAGAATCTGCGAAAAGCCGTATACCTAAGAAAAGCAAACCTGATGTGCTCCAAATTCAATGGGTTGTGTTTTCCTTTTGTTGCCCCTCAGCAGAATTGCCAGGTCACTAAAACTGCAGGACTCCAAAACCATAGGCTTTGGTCCATCAAAGAGACCGCAGTCCTTAGGAAGCCGATCAAAAGATTCTGGGAAATAATGCTGAAGCAAATCAACCACTCCAGATGCTAAACGGAGAATACCTGTCATAAGCAGAACACAGATTTTAAACCTCAGCCTGTCTCACACTCCCTCGCAAACACACTTTTAAACGACTTTGTTAGAAGTTTGGAAACAAGACATATCTTGTCAGAATTTGCATGACAGAGAAAGCTGCCCATCTGATCTCTTCACAAAACAGGCTGCCTAAAGATGGTTTGAATGGGCTAGTAGAAAACTTCAATCATTAGTGAGATCTGAAGAGCAAAGACTCAGATCACAAATAAATTTGTTACTCTACCTGAATGGGACCTGTAGTTCTGGTACAACTGGTAGATCCTTTTTGGTTTTCTAACACGCTGCTTCTTGTTGATGGAGTTCTTGCTTGCGTAATGGAACAGGGACCTCAGATCACTAAAACGAAAAGCAACTCCTTTCATGATGCTCTGGGCAGTGTCACCAGTTAGAAACATGGCATTAGGGTCATTGATACATTTCATTAACAGTGCTAGCTCAGCTTGGGTGAAATCTTGTATCTCATCACCATAAAACTCATGGATGGACCATGGCAGCTCCCTGAGCTTTGAGAGTCTTTGAGATATATTATACAGCAAATCTTCTTCATCGAAGTAACCTCTCTGCGATCGTATCTGCTGGTAAAGACAGAAGAGGTGATAAATCTCACTCCTGTCTTCTGTGAAGTTTGGTGATCTCTTTCGGCCTAGCTTTTTGTACTGCTCCTCAGTAAGTTTACCCCCAAAGCAACTCAGGGCCTCAAAAGACCCTTTCAGAAATGATTTGATTTCTTTCCAGACCAGTGCTGGATTGTACAAGCTTTTACCTTTTATCATTTTTGGCCATATTTCATTTGCAAATACATCATAAGTCACAAAAGTCCGAGGATCACTTTCCTTAGAGTATGCATCTGCAGCTCCTTCATCATCGCCACCACGTTCTGCTTCAACATTACTTTCTTCATCCTCGTCTTGCCAGTTTGGTACAACCATGTCTTCCTGAGGACTCCAACCAACAATGATTCTCTTAAGGCTTCCATCTTCATTCCTTGGAAAAAATGGGTCAGGCATGGATGCATCCAGTAACAGCAACAACTGCTTGGAGGTGACAAACAGCGGGAAATTCTCATCTTTAACATCCTGTAGCTTGTGAACATTTGGCTCCAGAGGCTTGAAGTGACTGGTGACCTTGGAAGACTTGCTAAGTTCAATGAAATTCTTCTGAACTTCCCGGCACAAGACAGGATTTTTTGTCACAAAGATCTGGTGCAGGTGCTCCAGCCTGCTCGGTGCTTCCGCACTATGCATTTGGTCTTCTTCATGGTCACCACATGAATTCATCTCTGCACCAGCTGTGCCTGCAGGAACATTTTCATCCTCGCTGTCCTGGTCTTGCTCATCGCTCACCTGCTCCTCACTTGAATCATCGCTGTCCTGTTTTAGCTCACTTTCTTCTTTCTCTAACCTAGCTTTCTCAGCCTCGCTGCACTGTCTTTGCTGCCATGTTTGCCTCTCCAGCAGAGGACCGTTTGCCAAGGTGGATTTTTCCCAGTACGAATAGAACTTCTTCCAAAGCCTATACAAGCAGCAAGTTGTCTTCCCTGTCCCACTTCGCCCAATTAAAATGATTGGCTCCATGGGCTTTGGATTGAGACCAATCACTGCGTACTCCAGCTCCCCGACTCGGAAAGGGTATTCAACAGAAGAATGTACATCATTTATAATGTTAAGTGCCATGTTAGTACTGAAGCTGTGGAACTTCATTATACTGTATTCTAGTTCTGATGCACTGGCTGGAGGGAAATACTCAGGTATGGTACGTTCTTCTGATATTTCTGCCTCTGAGTCTTCAACATAACAACGTGGAACACGCTTCTGGGTTGTCATACTGTGGTTCTGATGCCCTTCGTTGATGCCCTTGAGCTTTTTCCTCAAGATGCAGGATAAACCACGCTTGTAGGACACATATATATTCTCCAAGACACGCTTCAGCTTGCAGTGGTCAAGAACAATGGCCCAAATTCTGATTATTTCTGTGTAAACTCTACCCGATTTTTCTGGAAGGCTTTTTGTCTGTTCTGTCTCCATGATCTTTTCTGCACTCTCACTGCAACGAGGAGAAAAGTCAATTGCAAGTTCCCACAGCATTCTTGCACCTTTACCCAACTTGGCTTCATACAGCTGGATATCAGCTTTTGAGTGTTTCAGTGGCTTCTTAAGTCCCTTGGTCCATTCCCCATTGCCAAGCTGCTTGATTGTCATGATAGTTTTAGTTTTCAGATAATGAGGCACAGCTTTGCTGCCCAATGTCTTCAGCATCTCAGGAGTGCACTCTATTTCCCAGGTCATGTTGTCAAACTCCTGCACATATGCCTCAATATCCAGAATCTTCCCCTTTTCTTCCTCTGGTTCTTCCTTCTCTCCGTTAGGCAGGGCCATACTAAAATCCTCTACTCCCTTCTTTTTCTCCCAGTCATTCCCTTTTCCTTCAGGATAAGCTATGTTACCACAAGGTTGCGAGAACTTGCTTCTTCCCTCTTCCAAATTAGTTTGGGCTGAAGATGGCTTTTGCACCAGAGGATGATCCCTTCTCAGGGTGTCACCCCATTTCAGCTGCTGAATCAGAGCTGTGATTGCCTGCACTAGGCTCTCCTGGAGCGTTAAGGGGCTATTTATTCTTTCTGTTTCCTGCTTTGCAAACTGATCTTTTTTTGTCTTTACAGAACACAGGGTTTTTAAATCATTATACACCACGTTGCCAGATGGTGCCTTTATTGAGGACCCAGATGAAGAACGCCCTGTGCTCTTCGGCTGTGAAATCTCAGAGGCTGGAACAAGCTTGGATGTTTTAACCGACTGCCCTGCTACCTCCTGACGGTACTTCTTCTTCTCCAGTGCAGCATTATTCCAGGCAAGTAGCAGGGGGTCATTTTTTTTAATTCTATGTCTCACATCTCTTCCTAATTTGTTTTTTATATTGAAGTTCACATCAAATTTTGCCAACGACTCCATTATTCGCTTAGTCTGTTTTGAAAAGCCTCTCTGAAAAACAACATGCATCACTGTATTTCCATTCTCATCTTGTATGTTTGGATTAAGGTATGGGAAGTCGGAAGGTCTTGAAGCAAAGAGGTCAAGTAGGTAGTTCAGGATGTTTAAACCAGTGCCATCTGAAAGCAAGAGAACAAACAAAATAATCACTTGCCTTACAAGACTGCTTCGTAGGCCAACAATTGTTAATACTTTTTTTTCTGCAGCTATTAAATGAAGAACAATTTGTTTCACAAGAATAAAAAAATACATTTTATATTTGTAGAACTTGCTCATTTGAAATGGTTCAAAACTGAGCTGTTGTAGTATTCAGGCAAAACACCACAACAGCAGCAAAGCTTTAGAAATCCCTAGTGCTGCAACTCTTCCCAAAGCAACTTCCTACAAACTAAAGTTAGTCTAATACCTCCTTGCAGGATAAAAAAGAGAAAAGACATTCTACAGCTTTTTGAATTTAAACCCAGGTAATAGATGAGATTTAAACTGGATAATATATGTGAAATATTTCCTTCCAAACTGTAAAACAGTGTCACTCCAAAATCATTGTAAAGAAATTCCACCTCAGAAACTTTACACAGTGAAAAACACTTAAGAGGAGATACTGTCATTTGACTTCTTAATCTTTTGATTTAAACGTTACAAGTGGCAGCATCTACGCTTTTAATCTCTCTAAAGCTATTAAATGAAATGTTTGTGCTTTACAAATTAATAAATTCAGTATTTTTCATTATTTTAATCCCTCAATTAAAAAATACATTTCTCTTAATTTAAAATCAAACCTGACTTTGGGGCTTATTTTGATAGTTTGTCTTAATTTCTTCCATTCTTATGTAAGCCCTTCGGTGCTCTCACTCGCTCCTCCTCTGAACGAAGCTTTTGCTTGATTTACAACTGAACAAAAACTGGGAAACAGATTTCAGATGTCAGCGTAGGATTTCCCTCAAAATCTGCTGCCACTGCTCTGCCTTTATCTTTGTTTCTTCCTAGATCCTTCCTGTTTCTTTCTTTCCCACCTAGTGCACAGCTTACAGGGCTTCGAAGAGGAGCCTTCCTTTCTAAATCAGCTTCATTAAAGAATAGTGTGAGGCATCCCTGCCCATGGCAGGGGGGTGGAACTAGATGATCTCAAGGTCCTTTCCAACCCAAACCATTCTATGATGCTATATATTCACAAAAAGGTAAACGGGGGAGACATTCCAGCTGCTTGATTCCCCTTGGTCACCTGAACAGCAGCACAAGGGGCAGTGGAATGGACAGGTAAGAAATGAGATGTTTCCAACAGTTGTAAAAATGAACAGTGCACATCTGCTGGAGCTCTCTGTGTCCCCCAAGCCCAGGCACACAAAAGCCATACCTTTATTATCTAAACAGATGGAAACTGCAGCGTGCAAAGGAGTATCTCCGTGTGCAATGGAGACATTCTGAGGATCTGCACCTTTGGTCAGCAGCAAATATACCAGTTCAAAATAATTCTTTTTGAGGCATATCTGCAGTGGTATTTCAGAGTTGGTTC